>NW_006408577.1:12198248-12206574 GCF_000296735.1 Chrysochloris asiatica
GTGACCCAACATAATGTGAAATCATCAACCAATATCATTAATAACACATGCAAGTACATTTTTGCTTACAATAATTAAAAAACTGTTGCCCCAGTACCTTAACAGGGAGCTGCCAGAAACTGAAACCAGATTCAGAAGAGGAGGTAGGACTAGGAATACCACTGGTGACATCAGATAGATCTTGGCTGAAAGTAGAGAGTACCAGAAAGATGTTTACTGGTGATCTGTGCTCAGCAAATAATTGGAGAAGCTGGATTACACGAAGAAGAACAACCTAAAATATGCTGATGATATATCTTTGTTTGCTGGAAGTGAAGAGAAGTTGATAGCCTTACTGATAAGGATCAAAGATTACAACCTTCAGTAGAGATTGTACCTGAAAGTAAAGAAAAAAATCCTTATAAATGAACCAAAAAACAACATCATGATAAATGGAGAAAATATTGAAGGTGTCAAATATTTCATTTGACTTGAATCCACAATCAATGCTCATGAAAACAGCAGTCAAGAAATCCAAGATCATATTGTATTAGGCATATCTTCTGACAATGATCTCTTTAAAGTGTTAAACAGCAAAGATGTCACTTTGAGGACTAACGTGTGCCTGGCCCCAGCCATGATATTTTCAATTGCTTTATATGCATGTGAAAATTGGACATAATAAATTTGAATTGTGGTGTTGGAGAAGAATGGTGAAAGTCCCATGGACTGCCAGAAGAATGGACATATGTGTTTTGGTAGAAGTATTGCCAGTTTGCTTCTTAGAAATAACAAGGGTGAGACTTTTGTCTTTTCTATTTTGGACATGTTGTGACGAGGGACCGGTTCCTGGAGAAGGACAGTGTACTTGGTAAAGTAGATTAGCCAAAGAGAATATTCTTGATGAGATGGATTAACTCAGTGGTAGCAACAGGGGACTTTTGTTAGGATGGCACATAACTGAAGTGGTTTTTTTTTTCCTGTTTTACATAGCGTTGCTATGACTAGGAACCAACTTAACAGATTCTAACAATATCAACAATGTTACATAAATTAAGAAAAGATCTAATATGTATATATAACTAAGAATAATTTAAGGAAATGTCTGGAGGTATATGGAGTTCAGGGACCTAGAGATTTGAGCAAAGATGTATTTTCTTTTTATTGTAGTGATACATTTAATTTAGTCTTGAATTAAAATATAAAATGATTTAAGCCAAATAATGATACAGCAGTCGCAGATAAATCATTTGCTTAGTTGTTCTTGGGAGGAGAGAGAAATAGCTCAGGGTTTTTTATTCTTTTGTTGTATTTTGTTTGTTGTTTTTGTTTTGTTTCTGAATTAGCTGTAGGAGAATGTTGTTGTTGTTAAAGTGCCATCGAGTTGGTTCCGACCCATAGTGACCCTGAACAGGGTTTCCGAGGCTGTAAATCTTTACGGGAGCAGAAAGCCTCATCTTTCTCCCACGGAGCAGCTGGTAGTTTCGAACTGCTGACATTGCGGCTGGCAGCCCAATTCGTAACCACTACGCTAGAATAGATGTATACAAAATAAAAACATTTTTCTTTTTTGGAAACACTTGAAGAAGAACATGAAGAAGAACAACCTAAAATTTCAGTGACTTGAGACATAATAAATTTATGTGGCACAAAAAAAAGTTAGTATTATTAATTCTTTGGGGGTATATTAATTTAATAGAGTTAAAAATAAGATCAATTTTATAGTATTTTACTGTAAAATTATGAGGTGGTGTTTATTTATAGCTTTAAGACTGCTTGCTTAGGGTGATATTGAGGCTATCTGACTTAAGAGACTACATTAGAGTTGCTCTGATTGCGATTGAAAGACTCACTAGTAAGGCTAAGTTTAGGGATGAAGACAGTTATCCAGTCACATGGCCAGACTCTAAGGAAACTAGGGAATGTAGTTTGAGATTCAGAAATGGAAAGTAATCAGTTTCACTATTTTGAGCAAATCCCCTCTCTGCCCCCTAGTGACAGAGTTGATTCTTTGCCATTGGGATGACAAGGCTTGCTTCTTTAATTGCCTTTTCTGCTGCTCCCAACTACTGTTTCTCATCCATTTTCTCACTCAGTTTCTGATAATTCATTATTATTATTCATCAAGGTCTCTGCTGCTTCCTGACATCTGCAAAGCATCTTCTTCTTGTTTGTTTTGTTTTCTGCTGTAACTACAAACAGACAGATTCTCTTACCATAATTACGGTACAGATTTCTAGAGCATGGTTTTAGTCCAAATAACTCACTGTTTCTTTGTCTAAATTAGGTGCATCCACTAGGTCCCTGAGTAAACTGTAGATTAGCTATTCTTGATTTAGGAACTCAATATAATCTTGTTGTTGCTGTTGTTAGGTGCCTTCGAGTCAGTACTGACTCATAGTGACCTTTGCACAAACCTCACACTTGTTGCTGTGTTTGAGCCAATTGCTATTGCCACCGTGACAGTCCATCTCATTGGGGAATCTTCCTCTTATTCGCTGACCCTCCACTTTACTAAGCATGATGTCTTTCTCCAAGGATTGATCCCTTCTGATAATATGTCTGAAATATGACAGATGTAGTCTCACTGTCCTGGCTTCAACGAAGTACTCTGGCTGTACTTCTTCCAACACAGATCTGTTTGTTCTTTTGGCAGCCCATGATACTTTCAATATTCTCCTCTAACACCTAAATCAAATGCATCAATTCTTCTATGATCTTCCTTATTCACTGTCCAGCTTTCGCATGTATATAAAGTTATTGAAAATACCATGAATTGGGTCAGGTGCACCTTAGTCCTCAAGCTAACATCTTTTCAACACTTTAAAAGAGGTCTTGTGCAGCAGATTTGCCTAATGCAAAACACAATTTGATTTCTTGACTGCCAGTTCCATAAGTATTGATCATTGCTCTTAGGAAAGTGAAGTCGTTGACAACTACAATCTTTTCTCCATTTACCTTGATGTTATTTATTGATCTAGTTGTGTGAATTTTTGTTATCTTTACATTGATATACAGTCCTTACTGAAGGTGGTGGTCTTTGATCTTCACTATTAAGGAGCTCTGGTAGCGTAGTGGTTACGAATCGGGCTGCGAACCTTAAGGTCAGCGGTTCGAAACTACCAGCTGCTCCGTGGGAGAAAGATGAGGCTTTCTACTCCCGTAAAGATTTACACCCTCGGAAACCCTATACAGGGTCGCTATGGGTCGGAACTGACTCGATGGCACATAACAACAACAACATTAAGTATTTTAAGTTCTCTTCACTTTCAGCAAGGAAAGTTGTATCATCTGCATATCACAGGTTATTAATGAGTCTTCCTCCAATCCTGATGCCATGTTCTTCTTCATATAATCCACTTTCTTGAATTATTTGCTTAGCATACAGATTAAATAAATGTGGTACAATAATACAACCCTAGTGCACACCTTTCCTAATTTTAAAGCAATCGGTGTTCCCTTACTTCTTAGAAGGGAAGATTTATGAAGTGGGGCTAAAGCTAGGGTTATCCTTCCAGGACCCTGTTATGTATGATTCATAGGTTTGGAAGATGTTTTTCCATCACTCAGATGGCTGGTTTGGGTATCATAAACATGAGCTTGGCACAAGGAGTACAGTTCTTAGAGGACCTTCAGCACCTGTCATTGTGATCTGCTAATATTTAGACTTCCAATCGTGAACCAATCAATGAAGGAAGAATGACCATTCCACTTTGGTTTTGAGGCTTTCTTCAGATCTCATTGCATATTTTACTTACTTAATTCATAGAATTTCCTCCCAATTTAAAATTTTTCAGTTAGTATTTTATAAATTATTTTAATCCACAGATGGGACTTAAAAATACACAGACAACTTGTACAGATAATTAAATTTGCTTGATAATGATGACATATCTAAGGTTCTAACACTATTTCAGTTTTAAGTGAAAAAGACAGATCTCAGGAGGTTTCTTTAAATATATATTTTTCAAAGCTTCTGTTTTACTTCTATTTAACTATGTGTGTGTTTTGGGGAGTGGGATTGGGTGATCTATTGTTTGCATTTTCCCCTTTGTTCTAGAACTCTTTCCTTTTCAACCCCCACTATCCTTTCCAAACATCTGTTGAGCACATACTATGTACCAGGTAAAGAAAGTGATGTGATTTTTATCTAATTCAGACATAGGGTTGACCTGTGATTGCTACACTGATAATTCTGTTGGCAAGATATAAGTAGGTTGAATAGTACAGTCTTCTTGATTAGCGAGTGATTTTCATTCATTTATATTAGCATTTGATATATATTTTAAAACTCTGTACTTGCCAGTTTTCCTCTGAAGTAGGTTTCCTTGTGATGTAATAAAACAAAAAAGGAAAAACCACTATCATTTTATTTGGCAGTGTACAATTGTTCATTTGGAATTGTTTTCTAAGAACTTGCTTTAGATAAAATAACTGAGGATTCTGTTTTCATTTAGATTAGTATTAATAATATATGGTTTATTTAAAATATGAAACCAAATGATAAATAGTACATAGCATTTAGCGTGCAAATTAGATATGTTATCCTTAAATTTTTTGAAGATGAAAAGGAAGGAAAAATCGGTTAGGAGTCTGAATGCCTGAGTTCTAATCGTGCCTCCGATGCTTATAATTTATCCCTCACTGTCAGTTTTTCTTTTGGCAAATAAGCAAAAATTCAGTCATACTTACTGGATAATGTTGTCTTGAAAATAAAATTACTTTATAATAAAGAACGCATTTTAAAAAGTTAAAATGCCCTTACAAATAACATCGTCAACATCAGGGGTTCCCTAGTTTGAGTATAAATTAAATTAATAATTAACTTAGTTGCAAGATCTTAAAAGGCTGACAGCTATGATTTTTTAGCAGTTTGCTATTACAGTTACATGTTATTATAAATTTATTGCTGTTGTTGTTAAGTGGCGTCGGGTCAGTACTAACCCATAGCGACCCTGTAGACGGTTTCCAAGGAGCGACTATTGAGCTTAAACTGCCGGCCTTTCGGTTCATACAGACTTTGCCGTCCAGCGTCTTAACCCACAGCACCACTATTATTATTATTTGTTACCGTAATTACTAAAATAATCTCGTATAAAATCTCGTATAAAATAATCCTGTGCCTGTGTGTGTGTATTTTGGTGGGATGGGACCGGGTGACTTATTGATTAGCTCTTTATAAATAGCTTTCATATGGTATTTTAGTATTTATAATAGCAAACTCTTATAGTTTATTTCTGTGTTTGTCTCCTCCTAGAATCTGAGCTACACTTGTTGATCTGTGTCCCCAGTGCTCAGCACAAAGAAGGTGTTTAATACATAAATGCTAATTGGGTGATTAAAACTGCAGAGGAGATGAGGAAAGAGACTTCTTTCCATTATCATTGATTTTCTATGAATTAAGAACCTAAATTTCAGCCATCATGGGGAAAAGATTGGGAGATTTTTGTTCCTATTATTTCAGTATGCCTTAATATAAATGGTTAAGGAATGATTGGCTCTTGACAATTTCATCTTCATTAGTTTTATTAAGTGAAGATTTCATTGTCTAGGAGAATGCACTGATTTGATTTTAAGTGTTGTCATGCAAGGCAATGAAGATGGACTTGTCTAATTTTATCCAGTCATGAGCTTCCTGAAGTGGTGCCCTCCTAAGGCTAATACTAATACTTCCTCCTTAATAATAATAAGTGCTCTTCCATAATTTACTTCTTTTAACTTGTCACAGCTAGGTAATTAGACATACTTTGGTAAAACGTTTTCCATGGCTCAGTGTTAAATGCTTATGAAACGTCTTTGTAAAAGTTTCCTTGCTAGTGTGGGCTTTGCCATCACTTGTTTGAAGAAGGGTATTTGGTTGTAAATGTTACTATTTCAAAATATTTCATAAGATATTAACTTCTTTTGTAATGCTTGTTTTGGGACTAATAACCTTATCATATATTTATGTGGTACATAACAGTTTATAAAATGTTTTCTTATGTGAACTACTTTGAAAATACCTCTAGGAAAGAGTGAGAATAGGCATCATGTTGTAGATTCTTTATAGGTTCTTTTGACTTAAGTTTCTGATGAAATACATAATAGTTTCATAATATCAGACTTGACTTTATTATATTGACATTTCCAAGACCTTTTTTCTTTTCATAAATTTGTGAGCAAAGAAGACACTCACTATATCTAAGATAAACTATATCATTATGACTTTGAATCATGGAGAGTGGGCTCAAACAAGATGATTGTATTTCACATTTTTCATAGAAAGAGTAGGAGTGGTTTCTGTATGATAAATCATAATCAGCAATTCTCAAAGAAGATAGTTTAAATAGAATGAATAACTGAGGATAACTGTGAAAAGGAATGAAAGCTAGAATGGAAGAAGAAGCAAGAATATTGGAATGATATTTTTGAAGTTCTGGCAAGATGGAAATAAATCCCTACTGATAAGAAAAATGTATACCAGAGAAAGATACTCATGGCTTGGGTAAATGTTATACTTGTTCATCATATGTATTATATATAATCATCCTGTCTAACAACCTACATTTAATGGGGCTGAGGAAGTAAATGGTAAACATATATATTTATAATGCATGCCTTTTTCCTTCAGAACATAAAATTCATTCAATTTTATCTGAGGTGGGGCTAAGTTCTATCAGAAATGTAAAAATGGAGAAGAAATTTCAAGAAAAGGAGTAAGTACCATACTAAGAGGGCAGATTTTAATCCATTTAAGATAAAAGGAAAATGTCTACACTATATTTTTACACAAATAGTGCATGAGTTCTATGTTTGTTTCCAACCAATCACCCCTTGTGCTGTGCCATTTTTTTTTTCACACCTGTTGCTGTAAAAAATCATCATAGCATGTTCACATATATACCTGGGAGGGCAGGTTGGCAAACAAATGTAGAACAGAGTTCATTATTTGCATAAAAAGACAATACTTTTAAAAGAGGCAGCAGTGAATAAAAAATAATATTTAATATGCTAAATATATTTATTTCTACTGATACGAAGAAAGACCTTTTTTTTTAGTAGTGTTTAATGATATTTTCATAATTCTGTGGAATATGCAAACACTTCTCATACTTCAAATTGTAGATACAGGTATCCTACATATTCTAGTTTCTTCTAAACTAAATTTGGGTGCATTTCTTCAGTTTTATAAACACTGATTGTTCAAGTCTTTCTTTATTTTTTGATAGACCATTCAAAAATACTTGTTGTTGTTGTTATGTGCCGTGGAGTCAGTTTCACTTAATGAATATCAAATTATTATCAGACAGGAGTTTGTAATACAATGGGTAGACAGGTTTGAGCAGAGTTCCCAGACTAAGATGGAATAAGAAGAAAGAACTGGAAATTGCAATCTGAAAATTAGCCACTACATATCATGTGGCTCACAGAAGATCACTGTCTGACTTGCTCATTGTTGTTGTTAAGTATCATTGAGTTGGTCCGACTCCTAGCGACCCTGTATAGAAGAAATTGGGCAGTTTTAACTGTGGACCTTATGATTAGTGGTCCAGTGTTCTACTACAGTGCCACACCATGATTTGCTCATTAGTAGAGGTTAGTCTTTAGAGGAAATCATCATATTTGGTAAGGGAGAGTGCCAGTAGGGCATGGGAGACCCTCAGTGAGATGTGTTGGCAAAATAGATGCAACAGTGTTCTCGAGCATGCTGATGACTGTGAGGATGACACAGGACTGGAAAACATTTGATTCTGTTGTAGATAAGGTTGTCCTGAGTCAGAGTTCAGTAAAAACTTATGCTACAATTTAGTAAATGATGTTGTTGATGTTAGGTAGCTTCACTTGAGACCATTGTTGCTGCCACTGTGCTAATCCATCTAGTTGGGGATCTTCCTCTTTCACAATGGCACTTCTGTTTACCAAGCATGATGTCTTCTCCAGGGACTGGTCACTCTTGACAACATGTGCGAAGTATGAGAGACAAAGTCTTGCCATCGTAGCATCTAAGGAGCATTCTGCTATATTTCTTCCAACACAGATTAGTTTGTTCTTCTGGCAGTCCATGGTACTTTTAATATTCTTCTCTAACACCATAACTTAAATTCATCAATTCTTCTACGGTAGTCCTTATTCATAGTCTCATCTGTCATATGCATAGGAGGTTATTGAAAATACCATGGCTTGGGTCAGGGCCACTTTAGTTCTCAAACTAACATCTTTGCTCTTGAACACTTTAAAGAGGTCTTGTGCAGCAGGTGTGCCTAATTCCATATGTTGTTTGATTTCTTGACTGCTGTTTACATTAGTGTTGAATGTGGATCCAAGTGAAATAGTCTTTGACAACTTAAAACTTTTCTCCATTTATCAA
>NW_006408577.1:12206674-12208526 GCF_000296735.1 Chrysochloris asiatica
AAGAGCTGCCTCCTCAAAGTAGAGCTGACAGTGATGACACGAATGGAATAAAGCCCATGGGAGAAAAGCCCATAGGACCTACATTTGCTGATGGGACACAACTAAAATGAAGAGAAACAGCTATAAACATCCATTGAAAATTGCAACCTGGAATGTATGAAGTTTGAATCTGGGAAAATTTGAAGTTGTCAAAAATGAAATGGAATGCATAAACATCAATATCTTAGGCATTAGAGAGCTCAAATGGACTGGTATTGGCCATTTTGAATCTGACAACCACGTGGTTTACTATGCCAGGAATGACAAATTGGAGAGGAATGGTGTTGCATTCATCGTCAAAAAAACATATCCAGATCAGTCATGAGGTACAATGATGTCTGTGATAAGATAATATCCATGCGTCTACAGGGAAGCCCAGTAGAGCTTAATATACCACTATTATTCAAATTTATGCACCAACCAATAAAGCCAGTGATGTTGAAATTGAAGAAGTCTTCCAACTTCTTCAATCTGAAATTGATCAAACATGCAATCAAGGTGTATTGATCATTACTGGCTATTAGAATGCAAAGGTTGGGAGCAAAAAGGAAAGATCAGTAGTTCGAAATTATGGCTGTGGTGATAGAAATGATGCTGGAGAACGCATGATAGAATTCTGCAAAACCAATAATTTGTTCATTTCAAATAACTTCTGTAGACAGCATAAGAGACAACTATACACATGGACCTAACCAGATGGAATACACAGAAATCAAATTGACTACATCTGCGGAAAGACAATGGAAAAGCTCCATATCATCAGTGAAAACAAGACCAGGGACAGACTGTGGAACAGACCATCAATTAATTCATATGCAAATTCAAATGAAGCTGAAGAAAATGAAAACAAGTCCACGAGAGCCAAAATATGACCTTGAATATATCCCAGCTGAATTTCAAGATCATCTGAAGAGCAGATTTGATATATTAAACACTAAAGACCAAAGACCAGAAGAGTTGTGGGATGACATCAAGAATATCATAGAGGAGAAAGCAAAAAGTCATTAAGAAGACAAGAAAGAAGGAAAAGATCAAAATGGATGTCAGAAGAGATGCTAAAGCAAATGGAAGAAATAAGGAAGTCCAAGAGCTGAACAGAAAATTTCAAAGGTCAGCTCGAGAAGATGGTGAAATATTACAACAAAATATGCAAAGATCTGCAGTCAGAAAACCAAAATGGAAGAATACGCTCAGCACTTCTTAAGCTGGGGGAACTGAAGAACAATTTCAAGCCTCAACTTTCGTTATTGGAAGATTCTCTGGGCAAATTATTGAATGATGCAGAAAACATCAAAAGAAGATGGAAGGAATACACTGAGTCACTGTACGAAAAGGAAATGGTTAATGTACAACCGTTTCAAGAGGTAGCATATGGTCAAGAGCCAATGATACTGAAAGAGGAAGTCGAAGGTGCGTTGAAGGAATTGGCAAAGAACAAGGCACCAGGAATTGATGGAATAAAAATGGAAATCTTTCAAGAAAGTGAGGCAGCACAGGAAGCACTCAGTCATCTCTGCCATGAAATTTGGAAGACAATTATCTGGCTGACTGGCTGACTGACTGGAATAGATCCGTATTTGTGCCAATTCCAAAGAGAGGTGACTCAATGGAATGCGGAAATCATCAATCTCTTTGATATCCCATGCGAGTAAAGTTTTGCTCAAGGTAATACAGAAACGGCTACAATCATAAATTGACAGAGAACTTCCAGAGATCTAGCTGGATTCAGAAGAGGCCGTGGAACGAGAGATATCATTGCAGATGTCCGATGGATCTTGGCTGAAAACAGAGAATATCAGAAGGATGTTTACCT
>NW_006408577.1:12208884-12209420 GCF_000296735.1 Chrysochloris asiatica
GTTGTTTGATTTCTTGACTGCTGTTTACATTAGTGTTGAATGTGGATCCAAGTGAAATAGTCTTTGACAACTTAAAACTTTTCTCCATTTATCAAGATGTTATTTATTGGTCCAGTTGTGAGGACTTTCGTTTTGATTTATATTAAAGTGCAATCCAGCCTGAAGGCTGATGTCTTAGGTTACTTCAACAGTAACTCTTTTAAGTTCTCATGTTTTCAGCAAGCCAGGTTGTATCATCTGCATATCACAGGTTGTTAATTAGTTTACCTCCAATCCTGATGCCATGTCTTTCATATAATCCATTTTTCTCAGATTATTTGCTCATCATACATATTGGAAAAGTATAGTGAATGATACAACCCTGGCACACACCTTTTATGATTTTTAAACCACTCAGTATCCCCTTGTTTGGAGTCTTGGTATGGTACTGTAGAGTAAGTATGTTGTTGTCAGGTGCCATCGAGTCAGAACCGACTCATAGCGACCCAATGCACAGCAGAATGAAACAATGTCTGATCCTGGGCCAACCTTACTAC
>NW_006408577.1:12211227-12222098 GCF_000296735.1 Chrysochloris asiatica
TTTATCTTCTCGAGCTGATCTTTGAAATTTTCTGTTCAGCTCTTGGACCTCTTCAATTCTTCCATTTGCTTTAGCTTCTCTACGCTGGAGAGCAAGTTTCAGCGTCTCCTCTGACATCCATTTTGGCTGAATTAAAATATTTGGACATTTGTTTCTCTCCTTTAGATGTTTTTATTTAATTCAATTTATTTTTAAGGCATGAAACTTCGACACAAAATAGGGACCACACTCTCAATCCTGTAGTTTATCAATTTAAGGAGCAAGGATTTGTTTCTTTGTAACTTGTTTAAGTGAAATGCGTTGGTTAGCTTTTCTTTGTTTTAATTTAGATCACATTTCCATTCTTGAATTAATACTTCTGCCACAGGATCATTGTTTTATCATTGAACAGTCATGGAATTAACATAGGATCAACCTAGGCTCAGCATGAGTGTCATTAATGAGGAAAGTATAACTTTGCCAAGAAAATCCAGAGTGTTATTTATTTATTTATTTTGAGTAAGGTGAAGAGGTCAATGGGAAGGGTATCATGTATATGTGTAGAGTAGAATTTGTAATGTGAGGTGGTAGTACCACTGGGTAAGAAAACAGCAATTTATAATGATCTAACATTTGGTATTAAAGCAGAACGTACAATGAGTACAACACATTGATACTGACAATGTTTAGTTTCTAAAGGCAATCCAGTACTGAACCAATCACCATATAAAATACAGGAGAGATTCATATACCTGATTTCCCTTTCTTTAGTTGCAAAATATTATTTGTCTCATTGTAGATAATATTTACATATTCTTTAACTACATTTATACAGAAAGTGTGCCAGATGTATTTGAATAGTGTTTATATACTTGTTTATATAATTTAAATTGAAATCCTATCTGATTATGGTGATATTACAATTAATTCAGAAAAGAAACAAGGATTAGTAAGAATATCCCCTCCCCATCCAACTGTGGGAAATTGGAACACTGAATTATAGCTCACAGAAATTTGCAATTGAAATAGATTACCCACTTCATAGATATTAGCATGAATAAAATTAAATTCCACAGAACTGGGAAAATTAAATTAATGATTTCTTCTGTAGTCTAATTTGTTGAATACTTCCTGGACAATTTTTCATAAAAAATCCACAGTAATTTCTTGTTTTTCTTCATTTGAATAGGCTTTTTTGTAGTTATTTACAAAATGTTTAACAAGATCATTTATTAAATATGCACTCCATTTCAATAAATATTGAAATATTTTACAAATTTTTCAGTTTTTCATAGTAACATAAAATGTTTTAAAAAGTAAGGATGGTTTTTAACATAGATATTACGTGAATATATTCTTCAATTACCTGCTTATCTTCAATGTATTAAAATATTACATAAAGAATAGAAAGGAGCTCTGGTAGCATAGTGGTTACGAATCGGGCTGCGAGCCGCAAGGTCAGCAGTTCGAAACTACCAGCCGCTCTGCGGGAGAAAGATGAGGCGGTCTGCTCCCGTAAAGATTTACAGCCTTGGAAACCCTGTGTAGGGTCGCTATGAGTCGGAACCGACTCCACGGTATATAACGACAATAACAACAAATAAAGGATAGAAATGCCTAAGTTTTGTGTTCTGAGTTGAAGGCAGGAAAGAAAAAAGAGAAGAAAGAAGGAAGAAAATGAGGGAGGAGTAAGGGGAGGAAGGTAGAAGGGGGAGGGAAAGAAAAAAAGAGAGGGAAGAGCTTAAAACAGGAGTATTATTTGGAAATATTTTCTTGTTCTGAAGAACTTGGTTCTGAAACATATATTTGAGGTATTTATAAATAGCCCTACAGTCAGATTTTAAATTAAATAATAGAAACTTCTTTGAAGAGTACACCTATTTAAATCTGTAAAACACATTAGAAAAAAATTGTAATCAGTGGAACAAAATACTATTTAACAATTTCGATGATGATTTAAGTTACTTTAATATTTTTCTATCATTTCATAGCTAATTCCCTAATATAAGGATGAGCAATTTGAATCATTTTTTGGTAAAATATACAGCAATGGCACTATAGAAAACACTAAAATAAACCAATCTAATGACAGAATTGAGTAAATGAATGTCATTCACATACTGAGGAAAGAGCAATAAAGATATAGCATAGAAACATACCATGAACCTGAGTCATAATAGTTTATCAAAACCTCATAAGATCTTATTAAAATATAACACAAATGTGTAAAGCAAATAGGAACCATAGAATAAGTATTTTAACAAATAAGACAATTTTGAAAAGTTTCAGAAAAAGATAACATAAAATTTCAAATTATTTTAAGATTTCAAAGGATGATTGGTCATTGCTGGCATGGGTGGATTAAAATTGCCGTTAGTGGCAGAATATGTCGGTATATCATTTTTAAAACAAATTTTGCTTGGTATGAAAATATTAAAAGGTCAAAGATTATTTTTGGGGCCAGTGATCCCACTTCTAGGATGCCAATAAAGATATAATATGAGATTAGAACAAATATTTTTGTACATGGATATACATTACCATTTTTTTTATAATTTAAAGATTTGAAAAATTTAAACACACCAACAGAGGGCATCAACTAGAGATATCATTGCTGGTGTCAGATGGACATTAGCTAAGAGGAGAGAATAACAGAAAGATGCTTACTTGTTCTTTATTGACCATTCAAAGACTTTTAACTGTGTGGATAATGACAAACTACAGATAATTGTGAAGAATGGGTATTCCAGAGCACTTCATTATACTGATGAGAAATCTGTACATAGCCCAAGAGATAGTTGTTCTAGCAGAACAAGGAGACACTGAATGGTTTTAAATCAGGAAAAATGTGCATCAGGGTTGTATTCTTTAACCATTCTTATTAAATCTCTAGGCTAAACAAATAATCTAAGAAACTGAATTATTTGATGAAGAGTGTGCTATCATGTTTCATTAGTGACCTGGGATATGCAGATGATACAACCGTGCTTGCTGAAAGTGAAGAGGACTTAAAATACTGATGAAGATCAAAGATCATAGCCTTCAGTATGGATTGCACCTCCATGTAAAGAAAACAAAAATCCTCAAAAGGGGACCAATAAATAATATCGTGATAAATGGAGAAAACATCAAAGTTGTCAAAAGCTTCATATTACTTGGATGCACAATCAACACTCATGGAAGCAACAGTTAAAAACCTCAAACAACGTATTGCATTAGATAAATCTGCTGCATATGACCTCTTTAAGATGTTCAAGAGCAAAATATCAATTTGAAGACTAAAGTGGGCCTGACCCAAGACATGGTATTTTCAATAGCCATATTGGCATGTGAATGTTGGGCAATGACTAAGGAAGACCATAGAAGAATTGATAAATTTGAGTTATGATGTTGGATAAGAATATAGAAAGTGCCATAGAGTGCTAGAAGAACAAACAAATCTGCATCGGAAGAAGTTCAGCATGAATACTCCTTCAAAACCAGGATGACCTTACTTCAGAGTTATCAGAAGTGACCAGTCCCTTGAGAAGGACATTATGCTTGAAAGTGAATGAATAATTTGAAAGAGGAAGACACCCAACAGTGACAACAGTGGTGTGCTCAAGTGTAACAAAACTTAGGAGGATGGTGCAGGACCAGACAGTGTTTTGTTCTGTTGTGCATAAGGTTGCTATGAGTCAGAACTGACTCAATGGCATGTAACAATAATAACAGTAAATCCTTTTTTTATGTAGTAGACTTTGTGATTAGTGATGTTTTGACTGAATTGTCTCATTTATTTTTCACAAACTTCACATGATATGTGAAAAACTCATTTGGGAGCCTTGTCTGACTTCCCCTGGCTTCAGAAGAGGGAAAGGGAATCAAACTCAAAATCAGTCCAAGGTCTGATTCCTGTGAAACAGAGGCCAGACATCGTCAACCCCACAACCTTTTGCACCCTATTCTGATACCAACTGTTCTTCCCACAGCACTCTGCTTCACATGTAAGTTCAATAAGCCATTGCAATGATCACACAGAACTCATAACAATACTCATGATTATGGGATTTATTAGGAAAGTGAACAGGGTACAATTCAGGATCAAAAAGGTCAGCAGACAGCAATTCTCCAGTCAGGAACGCCGCCTCTTGTCTGCCATACTGAAGGCAGATCTCACTCTTGTCTTTGGCCTCTCAGCCATGTGGTTCCTTGGCTTCTGCCATACTTGGGCAGGGTTACGAAGTTCTTTTAACCATTCTGTGAATGCCCAAAGGGCACATTCTGCAAGCCAGTCTCCTGCCCATAGGCCCGTAGTTTACTCAGTCCATGAACCTGGAGCCTAAATGTACTGTTTCTTCATGCCACTGCCTCTGTCGTCATCTCTGTCATAGTCTCTGCAGTCATTGTTCTCACACTTCACGCATATTCTTGCTTCTTGATGATCCTGGGATCGTCCATCTCTGCTTCTAAGATGGCTCCTTTTAAAACTAGCTGGCAGGCTAAACCAACCAATCATAGTCTTAGAGTCCAGTATACCTTAATTGCTTGGCCCCACCCAATCACCTGGTGGGAATTAAGACTTTCTATAGAAAACCATATCAAATAAATTCAAGGCACCACGAAATGTAGTGTTTGTTACTTTCCTTACCATTGATCTTATAATAGAGCAAACATTCCTTAGTGGGATTCAACATTCACTTATGCAGCAGCCAGAAGATTCAGGAGAATTGGTCAAAGTTGTGTCTCTAGGAGTTGTTGTTGTTAAGTGCCATTGAGTCGATTCCAATCCATAGCGACCCTGAATAAAGTTTCCAAGGAGCAACTGGTGAGCTTGAACCACTGAACTTGCAGTTCAAATGACTTTGCAGTCTGACGCATTAGCTCACAGCAACACACCCTGATTAAATGGAGTCAATCATTAATTTTGCCCTGCTCTCTACCAAGCATTGGCTTGAATTGAACAAAATCCAGAACTTTTGATCATTGGTTGAGATGGAAATTCTCTCTTCTTTCTTTTGCTTACTATTGTTTTTGCTCTGCCTTTTTCCCACTTTTTTCACTTAACTTCCCATACTTTTTCTTCTACTTCTTTTCTTGTTCTCGCATTCTCTAAATGAGAAAGAAAAACCAAACAAACATTCCTTTTTAGAGGTGTTAGTGGTCTTCTTACAACGTAGACAAATGTCAACTTTAAAATGAAATTGACACCTTAAAAGACAGACCAGAAAGCTAAAAAATAAACAGATTGTTGGATTCCATATAAAAATGTATTTACTGAACTAAATAATTTTTTCTATTTTAATTTCTACAAGACTGTGTGTGTGCTTACATCTAAATGAAGAGGCTACTAAACCTTGATCATAGAAAAATAGTCCGTATTTGTAAATTTTGAATTTAGGAGCCTGTAAGAGATAAGAAATTCAGATACAGGAACTCACTTTTTAAAAAATATATATATAATTTAGTAATTAGATTGAAATATTGTTAAAAGTGTTGCTGTTGTTGTTGTTAAGTGCTGTCAAGTCGGTTCCAACTCATAATGACCCTGTACAGGGTTTCTGAGGAGCATCTGCTGGGTTTGAACACCAACCTTGAGGATAGCAATCAAGTGCTTACTTACAGCACTTTATCAGGACTGTTATATTCTTAGCTGTTTTATTTAAAAAACAATTGGTAAATTATAAAGAAAGTTTAAGATCATGATTATTGGTGATTTTATTTCATTTGATATAAACTGGAGATGCCTCTTAACCTGACTTGTTTGTTTAGCTTGATTTTACTTTGAATATATTTAATTAACATATAAGATTTAATATGTGTCTCAATAATAAATTTACGCATCTAGTCTTATTGCAATGTTAATAATGTTTTTCTTTGACTAATATTATTGGGAAAATGAAGATTTGTGTCAAGAAGTGGTTACCTTCTTCAAATTCATGAGACTAAGTTATAAATCATAGCAAAACAGTATAAAATTGAGTGAATAATTCTGATTCTAAATTGACAAGCTTTACACTCATCTTTATTCTGTCACATTGCACAACATATTTTAAGTTGAAAAGTATTTCTTGTAGTAAGACTGCATTTCAGTAAATATGAAGTAGAAATAAAAGCTATAGAGATGTTTGGTTTAAATTAATCTTTTTAAGGAAGTATTTTCTTTTACATAGTATTTTGTTGTTTTTATCTATGTGTGTCATCAAGGCAATTCAGAATCATATCAAGTCTGTATAGGGTTTTTGATGAAGGGCTGGTAGGCTTGAACCGCTGACTTTTTGGTTAGCAGTCCAATGCCTATTCTACAGTGCCACAACAGGACTGCCAACGTAGTATTTTAGAATGAGATGAATTGAATAGTCTGGTTAACCAAGTTACTCATTTTATCTCACTCATTTCACTTCTTAAAAACAGTATTGCCACAAGTAGGGAAATTACCATTATCCTGAAAATAAACTAATTGTTTCTCCTACCTCCAAACCACCCTGAGCCCTGAAATATATATATATATGTGATCTGGTAAGTTTCTCTAAAAATCATGCCATAGTTTCATGATTAACTTTTTGCAACTTAATAAAAAGCAAAGAGGAAACCAAAACAACCCTTCAGGCTCTCAAGTTCATTTTGAATGGTAAATCACATTTTAATTAAATTAGGTGATGAATGTGAAAGCACATAAAGGTGCCAAAGTGGTGTTTCTTTTATTTTCCCTGGTAAATCTTCCTTAATCTTTAGAGGTGACTAAGCTATGGGTCGGCTCCGACTCGAAGGCACTTAACAACAACAACAACAAGCTTCTGTTTTAGGGTAATGAAAACAATGGGTAGTGGAGAAAGGTGAGTTTGAATGTCATGATGAACATCAGTTAATGTCACTGATTGCAGTCATGAAGAACATTGAAATAGCAAACGTTTTGTGTCTATATTTACCTCAATAAGAAAGAAAGAGAGAGAGAGACAGAGAGAGAGGGAGGAAGGAAGGAAGGAATGAATGAAGGAAGGTAGTTAGTTTTCAGTTTATGCTGGATATTAACACAAGGAAGGGTCAGAGGGAGGGATGGGGCAAATAGAGAAAGAAAGAAAGAATACCAGTCAATAAATAGTCATTCAATCCCTATGTCCAAAGCTTGTGACCCAAACTGCTTTTTAATTTACTTCGCTTTTTCTGATCCACTGGGACCTGGTGCCCAGCAAGGCAGCTTCTTTGCAACCATGAATTTTATGATTAAATTTTCATATGGAAAATGAGAACAATAATCAATTAGAATACATATTTTGAAACTTAGAGTACTTGTAGGGAAACCAAAAAGTTAAACTTCTAGACAACAACTAGTTTGGATTTTTTTAGATTAAACTTGTTTTTGCTCCATGTTGCTGAGAAAATCTCAGTGAGCTTCTTCACTAATAAATGAGTGGAAAATTGTTTTGTTTGTGAGTTGCAGTAGAATTTATATTCTATTTATAATCATGATGGGAGTGCTGGTAGTACTACAGGATAAACATTGGATTGCTAACTACAAGGTCATTAGTTCCAACCCACCAGCCAGTTTGTGGGGGGAAAGATGAGGCTTTCTGATTCCATTAAGATTTACAGTCTTGAAAACCCTGAACAGGGTCACGATGTGTCAGAAATTACTTGATGACACTTAACAACAACAAATCTTTCTGAGTAACCTGGAACCTGAGGTTCTAATATAAACAGTAGCTGAAATATCAAAGTAAGATTTTTGAAATAAATATGTAACAAGTTCTGCTGTGCATAAGGTCGCTATGAGTCGGTACTGACTTGATGGTCCCTAACAACAACAACAAAAATGATTATCTCCACTAAGGTGTTTGTATGAGTGAGATATTTGTTGTCATATTTTAAAACAAAACATCTTTTTGCTGCCTTGTCAAGAAGGGATATTATTTTTTAGATTTTTCTGTTCTTAATTTATGCTAAAGGTGCATTTGGCATGTCCAAATTAAGAAAAAGGATATTTAGCACAGTTGCACCCACCTGGAAGAACTTTTTTGTCTTTTTCGTTGTAATAAAACAAGTAGAAATCTTAAATTACTGATATGTCTGTTCTACTTATTGTGTGACAGTGAACAGAAGGATGATCAACTTAAACATTTCTCCATAGCAGTGGAATGGAATGGA
Organism: Chrysochloris asiatica; assembly: GCF_000296735.1. Classification (NCBI taxonomy): domain Eukaryota; kingdom Metazoa; phylum Chordata; class Mammalia; order Afrosoricida; family Chrysochloridae; genus Chrysochloris; species Chrysochloris asiatica. The sequence goes on from NW_006408577.1 coordinate 12,219,331, forward strand.
AATGAAAATAAATCAGCATTCTATAAAATTTTATTTCACCCCCTTAATCATCATGGACAGGGTTTGCACTTCATTAGTGAAGAGCCAAGTCTAATTAGCTAAGGTGTAAAGGAAATTGCTAGAGTCAGTTCTGTTACAGATTGAGGAAGAAAGGGACATATTGTCAGCCACCAATACTGTACTTTAATAGTAAAATATTTATCCATTAAAACACTTAATTTTTCATCTAGATGTCTGTAATGCTAGGGTAAGTACTCAACCTCAAGATCAATTTGAACTACAAGATTGGCAGTTCAAACTCACTGGTCACTCCTTAGATATCCCATAAAGAGTTGCTATGAGTCAGAACTGACTTGATGGCAAATAACAACTACCTTCACACACACACAAAAAAATCATTTATTTCCTATTATGTGGTAACTTGTTTGAATACAATTTATAATTAGAATTTTAGGGTATATATTATAACCTTGTAGGAGAGCTGTGCCTCTGTAGGATAAACACTGGACTGCTAATATCAAGGTCTGTGGTTCAAGCCCACCAGCCACTCCGTGGGAAGAAATTGAGATTTTCTAGTCCTTCAAACATTTATACCCTCAGAAATCCTATATTGGATCACTATGTGTTGGAACTGACTCAATGGCACTCAACAACAAGTATAACCTACCTCTATATGAAAATATACATAAATATTGATTAACTCTACTAAGTGTAATTTTATTTTTTCTTACAGTCATTTGTGATTTCATCTGATACACATTGAAAGAAAAAAATAAAAGAACTCTGATGAAATGGATATGATGGAAGCTGTTCAGATTTAAGTATCTGTATTTTCTGTCAACTGTATTTGAGAATACTCAGGTAAGACAAAGAAAGCACTAATTTGTTTATATATTTTCTACCATTTCAAAAAATGTTGAAACTATAATTCTTATTTTATACTGAATATTGACACAATATGATTTTATTGTAGAAAGTGGTAAACTATCTAAAAGTAAAATCACTAATGAGTTAATTTTCTAAAAATGGACTCTGTTTTCATTTTGGTCTGTTCCTTTTATTTATTTTGTTTTGCTGAGTTTTTGTTTATCCTCTAAACATAATGTTGGAATAATATTATACGTATTCTTTGTTGAGTTATTTTATTATTTTTTTGTAACAAATATTAGAGAGTCAACAAATTTATGGAAAAATTCCATTATCTTTTCATTCTTTTTCTCATGAAGGTTTTGATATCTCTTACATATTTTGTTTTAAATTTTGAGAATGTTAATTAGTACTTCATGTCTTCTGTGGCACTGTAAAATTAGCACTGGACTTCAAGGTCAGTTTGAATCACAAGGTCAGAGGTTCAGACTCACTGTTATCTGCTCCTCAAAACCCTATACCGGGCTACTATTAGTTGAAACTGACTTGACTGAATTTAACAATAATAATGGGAGCCCTGGTGTGGCGCTGTGGGTTAATGTGCTGGACTGCAAAGTCTGTTTGCACTAAAAGATCAGTGGTTCAAGCTCACCAGCTGCTCCTCAGAAACCTTATGCAGGATCTCTATGAGAGGGAATTGAATCGATGGCACTTAACAATAACAAAAATAACAACATTGTATATATTGATATTTGATAGATTATTCTAAAATTTTCTATGCTTCACATTTAAGTTGAGTGTAATTATTAGGAGCAGCGTTGGTGGCATTTGATTATTAAAAAACCAAAAGGGAAGAAAGAACACGCTCAGCATTTCTCAAGCTGAAAGAATTCAAGAAAAAAATTAAGCTTCGACTTGAAATATTGAAGGACACCATGGACAAAATATCGAATGATGTAGGACACATAAACAGAAGATGAAAGGAATAGACAGATTCATTGTACCAAAATGAAGTGATCCATACTCAAGCATTTTAAGAAAGTAGAATATGATCAAGAATTTTTGGTACTGAAGAAACAATTACAAGCTGTACTGAATGCACTGGTGAAAAACAAGGCTCCAGGACTTGACAGAATACAAACTGAAATCTTCCTACAAACTTATGAAACACTATAGGCACTCATTCATCTATGTCAACTGATTAGAAAAGGTCATGATTCATGTTGATTCCAAGGAGAGATGACCCAGTGGAATGCAGAAATCATTTAATGATATTACTATCACATGCCAGTAAAATCCTGCTGAAGATAATTCAAAAATGGCTGCAACAGTACATCAACAAGGAACTGTCAGAAACTCAAGCCAGATTCAGAAAAGACATGGAACTACGGATATCATTTGCTGATATCAGATGGACCTTGTCTGAAATTAGAGAATACCAGAACATGTTTGCTGATGCCTTATTGACTATACAAAGCTTTCAACTGTGTGTATCATGACAAGCTATGGATAACAGTGCAAAAATGTGTATTCCAGGACACTTGAATATGTTCTTGACAAACCTGAACATAGTTCAAGAGGCAGGCAGTCATTCCAGAAAAGCAAGGGGATACTGAATGGTTTAAAACCAAATTCTGTGTGTGTTAGGGCTGTCTTATTTCACTGTACTTATTCAATCTGTATACTGAGCAAATAATCCAAAAATATGGATTATATGAGGAAGGCTCATTAACAACCTGTGATGTGCAGGTGGTACAACCTTCCTTGCTTAAAGCAAAGGCGACTTTAAATACTTACTGATGAAGATTTAAAGACCACAACCTCCATTGAATTGCACTTTAACATAAAGAAAACAAAAATGCTCACAACTTGACTAGTAAATAGCATCATGATAAATGGAG
>NW_006408577.1:12222531-12230321 GCF_000296735.1 Chrysochloris asiatica
GGAAGATCCTCAAAGAAATGGATTGGCTCAGGGGCAGCAGCATTGCGCTCAAGCATAACAACAATTGTGAGACTGAAGCAGGACCGGGCAGTGTTAAACTATGAGTTGGAACCCACTAGACCCCACATAACAGCCCAACAAAATTGTTTGTAGATACAAATAAAATAGTACATAACGGGTCAAACAGAGTCTGGGTGCTCCCCTTTCAACTTTCCCCCTGCATTGTGGCATTAGAAACTCCAACAGGATCATACTGTGCTTTTTTTATTGAACACAATTCTAGGTCTGCTGGTGCCTACTGGCCAAATCCAATTTTATCAACAGGAAATAAAAGACCCTTGTGATCTGGCTTTTGATTTCATAAAATCAAGCTTAATAATTGATCCTTAATTTACTTGTATAGAATAATATAAATTGTGTAAATATAGTTGTTTTTGTTGTCAGGTACTGAGTCAGTTCTGACTCATTGTGACTCATATACACAATCAAATGAAACACTGCCCAGTCATGCACAGTCCTCAGAATTCTTGTTATTCCTGCTGCCACTGTGCCAATCCATCTTGTTGGAGGTCTTCCTCTTTTTAACTGACCCTTCATTCTACCAAACATGATGTCCTTCTCCAGGGACTGGCCCCTCCTGATAATATGTCTGAAATACAAGAGACATAGGCTTACCATCCTGACTTCTAAGGAGCACTGGTTGTATTCCAACGTGGATGTTTTTGCTCTTCTGGCAGTCCACGATACCTTCAATATTATTAGAGATATTAGATTTATCATACATATTAGATATATTGTGTTCTTTCATGTTTGCTTGCCTTTGCATGGAATTCCCTTTGGGTGTGGTGGTGATTATGTGCTGTGGAGTAGGTTATGACTCCTTACGACCCTACATTGGGTTTCCGAGGCTATAAATCTTTATGGGAGCAGAAATCCCCTGAGGTTAGCAGCCCAACCCATAGCCACAACACTGCCAGAGCTCCTTTTTACCACTAATCAAACATACGTGTATGTTTTAATGTAATGTACAAAGCACCTAGCTGAATGTCTATTATAATGATCAGCCCAGAATTGATTTTATATGCTGAAAATTCGTGTCATAGGTGAAAGAGTTGAAATGAGGGACTGAAGAAATAGATAAAATAGCTAAACTTTTGGGTAAACTTAATATGGTAAAAATCAAAGCCAAAGTAAATTAATGAATTGATTATAGAATTAAAAGTTGTTGTTGAATGCTGTTGAGTCGATTCCGACCCATAGTGATCCTGTATAGGGTTTCCAAGGAAAAGCTGGTGAGCTTGAACTACCAACCTTGCAGTTCAAATGACTTTGCAGTCTGACACATTAACCCACAGCACCACACCGGGGAGAGGCAAATGTATTTTCTATGTAAATGTGTAGATGTGGTGCAAAGTCAAGAAGGTAAGACAAAAAGGAAGTTTTGCTTATGAGACCATAAATGAAATTCAGATTCAAAATGTGACTTTAAGGTCCTAGGGGTTTTGAAAGATATGATCTGTGGGTATTACCAAGTATGAGACAGAAAGAGATGTGAGGAAAATGATAAAGACGTTCAGGATGGTGATGATTAAGATAAATGGATGACAAAAATGTGGTGGAAAATTAAGAAAACAGCATAAAGGAACTGGAAGTGTAATTTTTTTCTGCTCCCTTTGTTGAAATAACTATGACTAATAGCACTCTTGTCTAAAGAGTCTCTAGGGAAATCCCTCAAGCAAGAGAAAATTCAAATACTCTTCAGAAGATGTATTAGGTTTTATCATCATTGAACTACAAAGGAAAATAACCTTTAAGCCATTGAAAAGTTGAAGAAAGCCATTTTGTTTTTTGCTTAGCTTGGATTTTATAATATTTAGAATTTACACGTAGTGGTGATTATGTACTGTGAAGTCAGTTCTGGCTCGTAGTGACCTTGTGCAGGTTGTAAATCTTTATGGGACCAGAAAGCCTCATTTTTTTCCTGCAGAACCTCTGTTAGTTTCAAACTACTGGCCTTGAGATTAGCAGCCTGACTCACAACCACTAGGTGGTTCCTGTTATATGTAGTACAGCTACATATTTAAACTCACCTTCTATTCTAATTAACTAATGCTATTCAATCAATCTTCATTTTATGATATTAATATTAGTTTCATTTAATGAAGAGACTTAAAGAATAATAATGTTTATAAATTTATATATGCTTGGTCAGTAATAAGGGAGACCGTCAGTAAAATGGTTTGAGACAGTGGCTACAGTGACCGTGAGGATGGTGCAGGGCCCAAAGGTTTTCATTCTTTTATACATAGAGTAGCTATGAGTCAGAATTGACTTGTCAGCACCAAACAAAAATAGCAGTATTTATATAATATATAATGGCAATGAATGGTTTCTTCATAAATCAATTGCTGTTGAATGAAGTGTTAAAACTTGGCAAAGCGGTTTCTCTCTAATGTATTGACTTTATGTTGCAAAGTGGTCTAGAGTAATTATTCTTATTATGAAGTCATTTATCATATGGAAACCATCACTTAGTGGTAGCATTCTTTATAAAATGATTGAATTTGCTTCTAGAACATGAGTTATATTGAGAAATTTTATTCCAATGAAAATTAAAATGTTTTAAGGAGGATAATTTTTACAGGTAAAGAATGAAGTAAATGAGGGAGAGAAATAATATTTGTAGGCATGAAGAAATGAAATAGAGAGGGAGGTATGATATCTGGCAACAAAATTAAATGTTGGATATTTTCAATTCTCTTTACTATGGGACTTCCTAATTATGACTAAAGGTATTTGTCGATATGGGATTGGTGATATGAAGTAAGAATATCTTAACACATACTTGAAGTTGTTGGAGACTTCTGAAAACTATTATATGTTATTATCATATAAATAAATAGAGCTATTAGCATATTAAATACAATGCAGCAATACATAATGGTATTTGTTAAGTACTGTCAAGTTGGTTCCAACTCATGGTGATCCTGTATAGGTTTTGTATGGAGCAGCTGGAAAGCTTGAACCACTGACCTTGCACTTTAAACCAACCTTGCTTCTGTCTAGTGCTTTATCCTACATGCCTCACCAGGATTCCAAATAATGATATTTAGAAATACTTTTAATGACATAGGAAATATCCATTTTTACCTACATGCCTCACCAGGATTCCAAATAATGATATTTAGAAATACTTTTAATGACATAGGAAATATCCATTTTAACAGGCTAAGTGAAAACTAAGACATACAATGGTTTCTTCAGTAAAACTCTATATCTGTCTGTATTTTATAGTAACACTGTAAGTGAATACGCTTAAATGTTAGTGTTTTTTATGGGGGGGGTGATTCAATTTTTCTTTTAATTTATTTATAACTACAGTGTGTTCAAAGAGCACACACTAACTTTATAATTAGAAAAAGTGCATTGTCATTTGTTAAGTTTTACATAGTTTAGTATTTTTGACCAAATTGATTTCATAGGTTATGTTCTTTTGATACTTAGGGGCAAAAGGGTCATTGGAAAACAAGATAATTAACATCTGAACTAGGAATTTTTTGACATATCTTGAAATCTATACGGCAGGTGAATTTCACTTCTTTAGTTTGGCTAAGTAGTAGTCGACAAATCAGAGGTAAATTAGTGTTTTTAACTGAAAGTAGAAATTTATATTAAAAGTATTTTTCACTTGATGTTGAAAGCCATATCAGTGAATGAGTAATTTAGTGAAAACATGTAAATACATGACTTTTATGTAAGCCATCATTAGTAATACCAAGTTGCTTTATGTAAGGTGATTAGACACAGCATTTCTGTGCATATTTTATGAATTTCGGTAAGACTTAAGAGTTATTTAGATTTCTGGCATGCCAAGGTAGAGCATTAATATTAAATCTACTTTATATATCCAAGGGTTATACTGAGAGAACAGAACATATTTGCATGTTCTTATGTGTTTCCCCCCATTTCAGAATATCAAACAATTATTCTTTTAACAATTCTGGATGATATGATGATGAAATTAAATTAGAACTGCTCTTTAGGCCATTTTCTTATTTTGCATTTCTCAAGAAATAGCATGGAATAATTAATGACTCATCATAGGCTTGAATAAAAGGCCAAAGGCTGACTAGTACCTGCAGTAAGAAAAATGATACTTACTTGGGGGTTTCTTTTTGTAATTTTGACAATATTATATAATATTGCTTGCTTTGACTCACCATAAAATTATTTTCTGATCCTGACCTGGCAAAAAGTATAAAAAGTCTGCTACTCTAACATAGTTATCAAATTCAAACAAACTTTTACTTACTAATGACTATAAGTAATGCAAAAATATGAAGCACCAACCAATCCTCTTACAACATTCTCGGCTTCTCGGCTAGGTTCAATAATCCATTGAAATGGACAAATAGAACTCAGACATCATACTCAGAGTTATGGAATTTATTAGGCAAGTTAACAGGTTACAATTCATGTGAAACTCATAGTTCACAGTTGTTCCAGTTGGCTGCTATTAAATGCCCACAGGACACATCACTAACCTAAGCCTTGGCCTGAAGGCACTTGGCTCAATGGGTCAACAAACCTAGTTTTTAGGCAGCCTACTCTACAAGTAAGTTTCCTGCCGGAAGTTACTCAGCTTTACTTGCTCTGTGGGCTGAGAATCCCACTACTCTGTCCTGTGCTCCAGTTCTCAGTTCTGCTGCTGCCGAACCTGGTGTCACAACTTTCTGTCTCTAGGTCCAGGAAGTTCAGTGTACATGGATTTTCAGGTCCAAAGGACATGCTGCATTCCTGGTTGTTTCTTCTTGATGGTAGAGAGATCCCTCCTCCTGATTCTAAAATGGCTCATTTTATATCCATGCTAGAGTTTGAAGATATTACAATTATAATTAGCTCTGTTAACATCCACAGCTAAATCATGTCATCCTAGTATCTTCTCCTACCTTTTCTTATTCAGACCCCTTAGGAAAAGAGTAGTTCGGTGGGAATTACAAAGACTAAGGCTAAAAAAGACATATTAAGCAATTCACTACATGACAAACAGAATTTCTTTATTTAAAAATAGTTTTGAATAGACTCTAGTAATAGATATACTAGAGATATTCTTGGTTAATTATTTTATAAGAAAATACATATTGCCAATAACTAGAATCATAATAGAAAACAAACATAAAACTAAATTTCAATGAAAATTTTAATGCTTCCAAGTATTGCATCTACAATATCATTTAATTAGACTATTCAAGGATATTTTATATTATTTGCCTTATTCAAAAATTTATCTTATTAGAAATAAAACCTAGAATTGTACTAGAAGTTAATAACTCTTATAATTACAGTTATGGACAGTATTTCACCATTCCTTTATGGTATCTTGTGAACTCCTGAATAAATATAAACATCTTCTCTAATAGTCTTGTTGTTGTGAGGTGCTGTCAAATTGGTTTGGACTCATAGCAACCCTATGCACAATAGAACAAAACCCTTCCCGGTCCTGCAGCATCCTCATTTATCATAGAGACCCTGGATAGTGTTTCGGAGGATATATATCTTTTCAGAAGCAGAAAGACTCATCTTTCTCCCACAGACCTGCTGATGTTGTAGTTCACAGTCCAGTGCTTATCCTACAGAGCCACCATACTTCCTCAGCTACACAAATTATAATAATCATAATAGCAGCAGCAAACAGTTAGACACTGTGTAGAATATATAATGCATTGTTCTAAGCTCTATACACAAATTAACACATTTAAATCTTAAAAGAAAGTTTTGTGATAGAGAACTCAGTTTGAAGACAAGAAACCGTACAGGCAAAGGGACTTTCCCAAGATCAAATGACAGAGTTGGAATGGAAAACTAGATTGTTGTTGTTGTTGCTAGGTCCCATTAAGTCAGTTCCAACTCATAGAAACCCTGTACGCAACAGAACAAAACACTGCCCGATCATGCAGAATCCTCATTTATCATGATGCCGGTTTTTAGTATGGAGCCTTGGTGTAGTGCTGTGGGTTACTGCACCAGACGGCAAAGCCATTTGAACTGCAAGGTCACTGCTTCAGGCTCACCAGTTCCTCCTCTGAAACCCTATCCAGGATCGCTATGGGTCAGAATCGACTTGACAGCACTTAGCAACAAGTTTTTAGTACAGCTATGAAAATTTTTTACTTTCTTTACATTGAGGTGCAACACATACTGAAAGCAGTTATCTTTGATCCTCATCAATAAGAGTTTCAAGTCTTTTTCGCTTTCGACCAGCAAGGTTGTACCATCTATATATCGCAGGTTGTTAATGAATCTTCCTTCAATCCTGATGCCACACTCAACTTCTCGGATTTTTGCTCAGCATACAGATTGAATAAGTATGGTGAAAGAATACAACCCAAGCACACACCTTTCCTGATTTTAAATCCTTCAAAGTCCCCCTGTTCTATTTGAACTACTGGTCTATTACAGCTTCCTCATGAGAATAATTAATTGTTCTGGAATACCAGTTCTTTGAAATGTTACCCATAGCTTATCATGATCCACACAGTCAAAAATCTTTGCATAGACAGTAAAGCACAGGTAAACATCATTCTGGTATTCTGTGCCTTCAGCCAAAATCCATCTGATGTCAGTAATGATATCCCTCATTCCATGCACTTGTCTGAATCCAGCCTGAAATTCTGGCAGTTGCCTGGCAATTCACTTTTTGCAGCCTTTAAAATATTACCTTTAGCAAGATTTTAGTTGCGTGTCCTATTAATATCATTTTCTCTTTTGAATGGGTATAAACATGGATCTTTTCCAATCATTTTGGCAGGTAGCTGTCTTCCAAATTTCTTGGCGTACGTAGGTGAGTGCCTCCAGTGCTATATCAGTCTGTTGGAAGATTTCAATTTCTATTCCATCAATTCCCAGAGTCATGTTCTTTGCCTTCATTGCATCTTGGAGTTCTTTCTTCCGAACTATTGGCTCTTAACCATGTTACCTCTTGAAATGGGTAAACATCTACCTTTTTTTTTTTTTTTTCTGGACTGAAGTAGTTTGGGAAGCTACTTTATTTTGTTTATTTGTTTAAGTTTTTATTGTAAATTGAGTAAAAACTTACAGGGCAGATCATCAGTTTTATATTCAACAAATCATATACTTTGTTTCATTACAATGATTATAATCCCCTCCATGTACCATCAGTTATCAGTATTTCTCTCTATTCCTTTTAGCTCTTTCAATTTATTTTTAAAACAATCTGGCATATATAATAATTTAAACCACCAACGGGCACATTCTGCAAGTCTGCCTTCTGGCTGCCAGCTCTCAGTCCTTCTCTTCCTATGAATCTAGAGTCCTCAGCTGCTCCCTCTCTCCATGTCCCCATCTCTGCCTCCAACTCTCGTATTGCTGCTTCTCTGGATAGGGTCCCACATTCTTCTGGTGCTCTTCTCCCTTGATGGTCTTAGGGTCTTCTGTTTCTGGGACTATAATGTTAACTACTCACCCATTTTTTTTTAATGGTTTATTGTGAATTATGTGATAGTATACATGGGAGAACATTAGTTTTCATTCATTCTATCCTATATCGTCTCATTGCCATGGTTACAATCCCCTCCATGCAATCCTTCCCCCGTGCCCCCAGGTCTTCAGCACACACACTGTTGCTCTCCCTCTCTGGGTCTAGAGTATCCAGCTGCTCCATCTCTCCACGTCATCATCTCTGCCTCCATTTCAGGCATCACTGCTTCTCTGGGTAGGGTCCTGCTCTCTGCTGTTCTCCCTTGATGGTCCTAGGGACCTCTGCTCCTAGA
>NW_006408577.1:12231354-12244822 GCF_000296735.1 Chrysochloris asiatica
TCTGATCATCCAGTCATTGAAGCCAGGTCAAGTGGGTATTATCTGCAAGTGTGGGTGTTCTTGTGCATATGCCCTCTCTTCTTATCAGCTTGGACATTTCACTCTCCAATCTAGTCCTCTGTAGCCATGTCACTAACTCTGGGCTCAAGAGTCCCCAGGTCTTGCCACACTGCTGGCCAACAAGGTCTCCACCCGGGTTCACAGCAGTCTATTGAACATTGTAGGGCTTAGCTTGCAGCTTCATTGCTGTTTTTCCCTCAATTCCCCTTATCGGTGATGAAAGTGGTCACCAATCAGAACGTGTATTCCCATTGAGTCTTAGTCTTGGAAAGGGGTTTACACAGAGAAAACCCGACCACTTGCCTTGATGTCTCCTGGGCAAGCAACTTGCTTGTTCTTGTAACAGTTGGTCTGCCTATATATATTGTTTTGTATTTTTCCTGTAGGTCTTTCTTTCAAGAAGTATCTTCTGTTCTTCTAGCCGCTCCAGGCTGGTCTGCTCATCCTTTCAAGTGGAAATTTCCCATCTCTGAAGATCTGGATGTGGTTCAGGCTTCCACCTATAGTCTTATGTATTGCAGAAGCTCCGCAGGAAGCCTCCTTCACTGGGCATGTTTTAGCCCCATTTTAGGTATTCCAATCAGTTATAGGCAGAAGACGGACTTACTACTCACCCATTTTTGTTACAAAACTTCTACCTTTACGATTGTGACAGTTGCAATTAGTCATGATAAAAAATTACTCACTGTTGAATCATAAGAATCTTATCCCCATCGCTTTTCACCAGTCCCATCTAGACAAGATGAAAACTATCCAGTGAGGACTCTATCTTCCCTTGCACACTCTTAAACTAAACTCCCTCTTAAAACCTGTAAGCCAGTCACTTTATGCCTTTATCACCCATTTATTATAGGTAGCCACTACCATTTCTGTTTGATTTGGTGACTCTGTGTACTCCTTCCATCTTCTTTTGATGTTTTCCGCGTCATTCAAAATTTGCCTATAAATCTTTAATTTTGCAACTAGAGGCTTGAATTGTTTCTTCAGGTTTTTCAGTTTGAGGACTTTGTCTTCTGGAGTTACCTTTTGAAATTTTATTCAGCTCTTTTACCTCATCTTTTCTTCCATTTGCTTTAGTATCTCTGTGCTGGAGAGCAAGTTTCAGTGTGTCTTCGGACATCCATTTTGGTCTTTTCCTTCTTTCTTGTTTCCTTAAAGACCTTTGGCTTTCTTCCTGTATGATGTTCTGGATGTCATTCCAGAACTCTTCTGGTCTTCGTTCATTAGTGTCACTTCTTGAGATAATCTCTAAATTTAAGTGGGATATGTTCAAAGTCATATTTTGGCTCTCATAAACTTGTTTCAATATTCTTCAGCTTCATCCTGAACTTGCAATATGAGTAATTGATTATCTGTTCCACAGTCTGCACCTCAACTTGTTTTAGCTGGTAAGGAGCTTTTCCACCATCTCTTTCCACAAGTGTAGTAAATTTCATTTCTGTGTATTCCATCTGGTGAAGTCCATATGTATGGTTGTCTTATGTTATTAATCAAAGGTATTTGCATTGAAGAAGTCATTGGTCTTCCAACATTCTATCATGCAATTTCCAGCATTGTTTCTATCACCAAAGTCATATTTTCAAACTACTGATCCTTCTTCCACCGGTAATTTTCAGTACATCTTGACTGCATGTTGGATCAATTTCAGACTGCAGAAGTTGGTAGAACTCTTCAGTTTCAACCACTGGCTTTAATGGTTGGTATGCAAATTTGAATAATAGTAGCATTAACTGGTCTTCCTTGTAGACATATGGATATCATCCTATTACAGACATGATTGCATTTCAAGATGGATCTTGATATGTTCTTTTTGGTGATGAATGTGACACCATTCCTCTTCAATTTGTCATTCCTGGCACAGTAAATCAGGTGACTGTCATATTCAAAATGGTCGATACTAGTTCATTTCAGCTCAGTAATCTCTAGGATATAGATGCTTATGCATTCATTTCAATTTTGACAGTTTCCAATTTTCCTAGAGTCATTAATGGATGCTTTTAGCTGTTTCTTTTCATTCTGAGTTGTGCCCCATCAACAAATGAAGGTCCCAAAGGCTTTACTTCATTTGTATCATCTCAGTCAACTCTACTTTGAGGAGGCAGCTCTTCCCAGTAACATTTTGAGTGCCTTCCAACCTGAGGGGCTCATATTCCAGTACTACATCTGACAATTTAATTGTTGTTGTTGTTAAGTGATGTCAAGTTGACTCCAACTGGTGAGTTTGAACTGCTGACCTTGTGGTTCAAAATCAAGTGCTGATCCTACAGTTGTTGTTGTTGTTAGGTACCATCGAGTCGGCACAGCAGAATGAAATACTGCCTGATCCTGGGCTAACCTCACTAATGCCATGCTTGAGTCCATTGATGCTGCCACCTGGCCAATCCATCTCATTAGGGGTCTTTCTTTTTTTCTCTGACCCTCTGCCTTACGAAACATGATATCTTTCTCCAGCGACTGGTCCCTCCGGACAACAGGTCCGAAGTATGATAGACGAAGTTTGGCCTCCAAGGAGCATTCTGGCTGCACTTCTTCCAAAATTGGTTCTTTTGGCAAACCATGGCACTTTCAATATTCTCCTCCAACACCATATCTCAAAAGCTTCAATTCTTCTATGGTCTTCCTTATTCACTGTCCAGCTTTGGCATGAATATGAAGTTATTGAAAATACCATGGCTTGGGTCAGGCGTACTTTAGTCCTCAAGCTGACATTTTTGCTCTTCAACACTTTAAAAACTTCTTGTGAAGCAGATTTGCCTAATGCAATACGTCATTTGATTTCTTGACTGCTGCTTCCGTAAGTGTTGATAGTTCATCCAAGAAGAATGAAGTTCTTGACAACTTCAATCTTCTCTCCATTGATAAGAATGTTGTTTATTGGTTCAGTGGTGAGGATTTCTGTTTTCTTGACATTGAGATGTAATCCATACTGAAGGCTGTGTTCTTTGATCTTCATCAGTAAATGTTTTAAGTCCGCTTCACTTTCGGCAAGCAAGGTTGTATCATCTGCATATTACAGGTTGTTAATGAGTCTTCCTCCAATCCTGATGCCACATTTTTCTTCATAGAACCCAGCTTCTCGTATTATTTGCTCAGCATACAGGTTGAATAAGTATGGTGAAAGAATACAACCTTGTCACACACCTTTTTAAATTTAAAACCATTCAGTGTTCCCATGCTCTGTTCGAACAACTGCTTCTTCTTGGTCCAGGTACAGATTCCTCATGAGCACAATTAAGTGTTCCGGAATACTCATACTTCTCAATGTTGTCCATAGTTTGTCATGATCCACACCATCGAAAGCCTTTGCATATTCAATAAAGCACAGGTAAACATCTTTCTGATATTCTCTGCTTTCAGCCAAGATCCATCGGACATCAGCAATGATATTCCTCATTCCATGGCCTCATCTGTATCCAGCTTGAACCTCTGGAAGTTCTCTGTCAATGTATGATTGTAGCCGCTTCTGTATAGTGGCATACCAATATTCTGGTGTTATGCATAAAGTTTGGAAGTTCAATGGTCTGATTTTACCTGGCATTGTTTCATTGCAATTCATAAGGCTTCTGTGGCTAAATATTCAAAAATATTCCATCTCTCCTTCTTCCTACTCTATCTTAGTGTGGAAACTCAGATGAAAGCTGTCCATCATGGGTGACCCTGCTGGTATTTACAACACTGGTGGCATTGCTTCCAGCCTCACACCAACCCGTAAGACACCACAGTGTGACAAGCTGATAGACAAGTAGAGTTCTTGTTGTATTCATTTAATTTGCAGCTTGAAGAAAGCATATATTAACATGAGAATTTTATATTGCTGTTGTTGTTAATTTGCATCTAGTATTTTCCAAACAAAAATGACCCTGTATAGAGTCTCCAAGGAGCAGCTGGTGGGTTGACACTGACAACATTTTGCTTAGCAATCCAGTGCTTATTTACCGTGCCACATTCAAACCAAACAGCATCAAGTACCTAGTCAGTATTCCTTTGTTATCCTGTCCTGAGACAAACTGGCACCTAACCCAGTGTTAGATATGTTACTTATATCATCTTCCCTTACACTTTTGTACCTCCCATGTTCCTCATATTTAATTCATTTAAGAATTCTTAGCTCTTTTCTTGCATAATGTGTTTTGTAGTTTCATTTACATGTTTTCTAGAAATCCGTCATTATTTTGTTTAATTAGAAAGGATTAATACAGCCTTTGGAAATAAAACATCAATACATTGGTTCTGTGCACTAAAATAACAGTAATGAAAAAATAACATAGTTAAGTTTTCAGGGGAATAAGATTATTCAAATAACTTTTAATAACGCCTCTATAATTTAAGAAATCCTGGTGTGGTACCGTAGGATAAGCACTCAACAGTAAGGTTGGCTTGAACTACAATGTTGGTGGTTCAAACTCACCAGCTGCTCCTATACAAGGTCACTATGAGTCAGACAATAAGATAGTTTAAGGAGTCATGTTGTGGTACTGCAGGAAAAGCACTGGTCAGCTAACCACAGATCAACAACAGCATATAGTTTAACCTCATTCTTGATATGAAGAGGCTGCAAAAAGTCTGTGGAAAATGGAATTAAAAGATACTGACTTTTTTTGATGTCCTCTCAGATTCAATTATTTTTTGAGGAAAATATTGAACAAATTTATTCCATCTGATAGACAAAGTGCACAGCCTAATCTCCCACTCACACCTAAACTGATGAATGCAACAGAAAATAAATATATATAATTCTGTTCAGAACCATACAGGAAAATAAAACCAAAAAACTTTGATAGACCTGAGTTATGAGAAATCTAAAAGCACGCAACACAGTGTTAGATTAGTGAAGAAAGACACAACTGAATATACTTACATAGGTATGTATGTTGATATTATTCCATACTCAAAAATGGCAGATTGCAGATTCCACGAGAATCCATGGTTCCCAGGATAAGCAATTTTTTGGCCCAAAGTCAAACAGCAATGCGAGGAGTCAGAATTTGAACCCTGGCAATTCAGTTGCAGACTCCATACTCTTAACCTGTTCATTATGTTGAGATTCTGCCTGTGAGAAAGTAGAATCAGAGGTAAAGTGATATAGTAAGGTCACTCAGGTGAGGTAAGTGTTGAGTCAGGATTTGAACTCAAGCCTATCTAAGTTTGAAGGCCATGTTCTCTTCTTCTCATTTTTCTCCTTCTGTGGCACTGTGGGTTAATGTACTGCAAAGTCCACTACAAAGTCGGTTTGAACTGCAAGGTATATGGTTCAAGCTCAACAGCCGCTCCACAGAAACCCTATATATAGGGTTGCAATGGGCCAACACAATGACACTTAACAACAACAACAACTTCTCCCTCAAGAGGACTGAGGTAATTGTGGGCTTCAGTTCACTAAAGTCCCTTCTTGCCTGGAAGAATTGATACTAGATTTTAAACAGTGGTTAGCAGTGGGTACATGAATTGTACCCAGTTTGTTTGTTCCGAGACCCTAGGACTACTGGTGCGGTGACTCCAAGCCCCCTGCTTGCCCTCCCTTGCCCACTCAACACAGATACTATCTGTGGAGACAGGGAGAATCTAGCATCCCTATCCCCACCTAGACCTGTATTTACAGGACTACCTCTGCTACTCATAGCTCGTGTAATCTTGGAAGCATTTCTTTCTCCTCACAATGTCTCTACAGGTTATGCTTGCACGGTTCTCTAGGACCAGGAGAACTGGTCAGTTCTGATTCCCTTAAGTTCATGGCCCAGGTTCTTGCTGGGTGGCTTCTCTCTCACAGTTTCTTTCCGTCTCTGTCACTTTCTTTTGTCCAACATACATTTGCTATGCTCTCAACCTGCTTCTCTCATATGCTTGGTCATAAACAAACCAGATCCATGATTGCTGTCTTCCAGATGTTCAGTGTGGTCAGTGCCATGTTGGAGTACTGTGTAAAGGTCACAGAAGAAAGACCCCAGAGGCAGGAATTTCAAATCTTGAACTCCCTCAGTCTGCCTTTGAGTGAATTTATTGAATGTTGACCCTACTCCTCAACCCCTGGGAAACAAGAGAATGGAAGGAATGAACCATGGTTTGCTGCCAAAAGCCTGAGTTCAAGTATATGGTTCTATTCTACTAAGCCTGCAGTGGGCAAAAAACTTGCTTCCCTGAGGGCAGACAATCCCGGTTCTTAGTACTCTCACATCCTTAGGAGCCAGTAGAGAGCTCAGCATGGCTGCTCAACAAAAGTCTATCAAAGCAGCAAAGGAGAGAATGACAGGACACACACACAATTACACACACAAAAGCACACATACATACACAACTTTAATAAGTTAGGAAAGAACCTGCTTTTCATAACCTACTGTTGTTGCTGTTAAGTGCTATCGAGTTGGTTCTAACCCATGGCGACCCTGTATAGGTTTTCCAAGGAGTGGCTGGTGAACTTGAACCACTGACCTTACAGTTCCAACCCACTTTGCAGTTCAGCACTTTAACCCAATACAGGAATGCTATTCAAGTATTGTTGTGCTGAGTTGGTTCCAACTCATAGTGACCCTGTATAGATAGTTTCCAAGAATACTGGTGGGTGTGAAACACCAACCTTGTGGTTAGCAGTCCAGTGCTTATTCTATGAGGCTACACCAGAACTCCATTCAAGGATTATTGATGTTGTTATTAATGCCATCGCGTTGGTTCTGACTCATAACAACCCAGTATAGGGTTTCCGAGGAGCAGCTGTTGAGATTGAATCACCAATCTTGAGGTTCAAACCGACTTTGCAATCCAGTGCATTAATCCATAGCGACACACCAGGACTGAGAGCGTGTTTTACTCATCTCTATAATCCTTGCCCTGGTATTGTCTAGCACTAAACAGGTATGTAGTAACAATTTGTGCAATTAAAGAGTAAATGAATGAATCTGGATAACCCTGGGCTACCTTCTTATCTCATCTGCCACAAAATGCCTTAACTTAGTCCAATGTGAGCTACACTCTCACTAAGCTTCTCATCATTCTCTACAGTTCCCCACCGGGACTTTTGCACTTGCTGTTTCTCAGTTTGGAAAGCCCTTCCTTCCCTACTATCTTCCCCTGTTACTCACGGCCTGAGGAATATGACATATAAAACTTGACTGATCTTCCCAACCAGAATAACCACACATGTACATGTGCACACACCACACACACACATATCCTTGTACACCCCTTTCTAGCAGATCATGTATTAAGCTGCACTGTATTCTTGGCTTCTGTGTTTGTATTGTTCCTCTTACTATCTCCAGGGCTAAGAGGTTCAGAATTTAAAAAAAAAAAAAAATGGCTTCTGTTTATTAAATGGTACTAAGCATGGTACTAAATTCTTCACATATTTCTCATACTTTTCTTTTATTTAAATTTTAACTTTTAATTGCAAATTGAATGAAGGTTACAGCCAAGATCATAAGATTTATATCTAACAAATCATATACTTTGTTTCATCTCAATGATTACAATTCCCTCCACACAGCAATAGCTATACTATTTCCTCCCTGTGGTTCCCATTTACATCTTATATTTCACAAATGAACAAAGCAAAAATATTTGTTGCACACATACAAAATATATATATTCACTTGTATTCCCAAATGGCACATTCTGCAAGCCAGTCTCCTGTCGGTAGGTGCACAACCTTTCTCAGTCCATGGATCTAGAGCCCACAGCTCCTCTGTCTCTCCATGCCACCACCTCTGCCATCATCTCTGCTTTTGCCAGTTTTCTAGGTAGGGTTCTCAGGCTTCACTCATGCTCTTCCTTCTTGATGGTCCTGGGATCCACTGTTCTGAGATGAAAGATTAAGTGCCTCCCCTTTTTAGTTGCGGGTCTTCTACAATTACAGCTTTGACAATTACAAGTAATCCTGCTAACAATTATACACAATTGAATCATAAAATCCTATCAGCATCACCCCCTACCACTTTTTATCAGACAAATCTGGAAAAGAGGAAAACTATTCAGTGGAGGTTGATAAGTAACTTTCTCTTAGTTGGAATGTAGCAGAGGGGCTGTTTTGTAGCTCAAACCTGCAAAATCCCATTTGTGTTCTCTGGCCCAGATAGCATCAACTGGGGTGTCCACTTTACATGGTAGCATTTATTTTGAGTTAGATAAAAACTGAGATGTGTTCAGAAGATTAGTAGTCAGTATAAGATATCAGAGACTTTATTCCCTGGAGATTGACTACCAAAGACTCTCTGTCCCACACTTCTTTTGCTCTCACTTGAGACACTGAGGTAATAAGAATTAATAGGGTAAGCAGAGTATAATTAACATATAAATATATAACCGAGGTAAGTAAGAGGTAAGTAAGTAAGATATGCTTATCTTACTCATACACTAAGATCAGCACTGAACTGCAAAACACTAGATCAGTGATTCACACCCATCAACTCCTCCTTTGAAACCCTGTATCAGGGTCACTTATGAGTCAGACCTGACACCATGACACCTAATACCAACAACATATAACCACAAAATATCAACAACATATAAAAGAAATACCATGAGAGATATTTCTTGCATAAAAGAGAGTGAAGCACGGATCAAGGAAATTAAAATTTTGATCACTAAAAAAGAAAAAAAAAAATAACTCATAAATTAATAATGTGAAGTATTTGAGGATTTTTTTCAACAACCAGTACAAGAGCATAGAAATGTAAAAATTATGTAATAAAAAAATTGAAATTCAAGCTTGCTTCCAGTAGGAGTTTATATATGAAAATTATTTACAGGATTCTGTGTGAGCAATATTCAAAGAAGTAACAGAGTAGTTTGTTATAAATTAAAAAACAAATAAACAAAACAAAAAAACCCTAAGTACATTGCTTAAAATAGTCAACCAACTACTAAGAATAAAATAAAAATATAAAATTCTAACAGACTACTCATAGTACAATTTGAGAATTCCAATAATGCCAAGTCTGAAAGATCTCAGGCTTAAGCAATCTTTTTGAGCCTATGAAAGAACATGAATAGACTTTTTAAAAGTAATTGTGGAACAAAGACTCTAATGAATCAGTACCCTTAATGTTGGAGGGAAAACGAATTCTAAACTTAGAATTTTATCCTCTACTAAATTGTCGTTCATACTTGAGATGAATCAAGAATTCAGGGACTTTACCACTAACAGAACCTCTCTGAAATAATTAATACAGGATTAGTTCCAGCAAGAATAAAGATAATTCCAAGAGGTAATGTATTCTAGGAAGTAAGGGAAAAAAAAATCATGAGACAAACCTTTAAATCTTATTGATAAGCATCTTAAGTATTTGTAAGATAAATAACAGTAACTAAACTCCTGATTTTATTATTATGAGAGAAGAGAGCACTACCACCTGGACTATAGGATAAGAGTTTGTTTCAGGATATTTACAAATAGTAATTAACGGATGTTGTCAGGTGCCAGGGAGTCAGTTTCAAATCGTTGTAAGGCTGTGTAGGATTTCTGAGCTTCCTCTTTCTCCTGCAGAAAAAATGGTAGGCTCAATTTCCTGAACTTGTGATTTGCTTATTCAATGGAGGTATCCCGCTCCCCATTAATTGTGTTGTTTTTTTAATTAAGTGCCACCAGGTTGCTTCTGACTCATAGAGACCCTGTACAGGGTTTTCGAGGAGTGGCTGGTGAGTTTGAACCGCCAGCCTTGCAGTTCAAGATGAGCTTGCAGTCCAATGCTTATCCTATAGTCCGCACCAGGACTCGTGGTTAAAACAACAAAATTATACTATTTAAGGATAATTTTGGGAGACGATAATTTTTAAGTAAAATGTGTAACTTCTAAGTCTAGTAAAAGTAAATAATGAATAAATATAAATAAAAGTTAAAAAGTTAATATTCCAACTAATATATAACAGGAGTCTTGGTGTACTGCTGTTATATATTATATATATATAATATTGTACTGCTAACTTCAAGGTCGGGAGTTCAAACCCATCAGCTGATCCTTGAAAACCCTACACAGGGTCACTATAAGTCCAAACCGTCCCAACAGTATTTAACAACAACAACAAATAATGTAACAGGAGTATTGGTGTGGCACTATAGGATAAGCATTGGAATGCTAACCACAAAGTTGGTGGTTCAAACCCACTAGAGGTTCAAGTCACTATTTGGAAACCCTATAGAGCGTCACTTTCAGTAGAAATCAATTTTACAGCACTTAACAACATCAGTAATAAAGTAATAATGTGTAGATAAAAAGTTAATAGTATAGATATGGCATATATTGGTGGTTATGTGCTGTGGAGTCGGTTCCGACTCAGCGACTCTGTAGAGGGTTTCTGAAGCTGTAAATCTTTATGGGAACAGAAAGCCTCATGTTTTTCCCGTGGAACAGCTGATTGTTTCTAACTGCTGACCCTGAGATTAGCAGCTCAATTCGTAACCACTACGCTTTGTTGTTGTTGTCAGGTGCCATGGAGTCGGAACCGACTCATAGCGATCCCATGTACAGCAGAACGAAACAATGTCTGATCCTGGGCCAACCTCACTACCGCTGCCACACTTGAGTCCATCAATGATGCCACCTGGCCAATCCATCTCATTAGGGGTCTTCCTCTTTTTCTCTGACCCTCCACCTTACCCAGCATGACATCCTTCTCCAGCAACTGTTCCCTCCTGACAATATGTCCAAAGTATGAGAGACGAAGTTTAACCATCTTGGCCTCCAAGGAGCACTCTGGCTGCACTTCTTCCAAAACAGATCAATTGGTTCTTTTGGCAGTCCATGCCACTTTTAGTATTCTCTTCCAACACCACAACTCAAAGGCATCAATTCTTCTACGGTCTTCCTTATTCACTGTCCAGCTTTCACATCCATATGAGGTTATTGAAAATTCCATGGCTTGGGTCAGGCGCACCATAGTCCTCAAGCTGACATCTTTGCTCTTCAACACTTACAAAGGTCTTGTGCAGCAGATTTGCCCAGTGCAATACGTCGTCTGATCTCTTGACTGCTGCTTCCCTGTATGTTGATACTTGATCCAAGAAGAATGAAGTCTTTGACAACTTCAATCTTTTCTCCGTTGATAAGAATATTGTTTATTGATTCAGTGGTGAAGATTTTTGTGTTCTTGACATTGAGATGCAAACCACTATGCTAGGGGGCTTCAAAAATTTCATAAAAAATAGAATTAAAAGATAATGAAAATTTTCCACAAATTTTTTGAAGCCCCTCATATGTAAGATAATTTAATGTAAATATAAGTAAATATCATGTCCTGTGAGTGTGACACTAAGATAAGCACTGGAATACTATCTGCAAGGTCAGAGATTTCTATCCTACTTACTGCTCCTTGAAAACTCTGTACTGGGTCACTGTGAGTCAGAATTGACTTGATGACACTTAAAAAAATAACCTAACTAAATATCAAAGTTAAAAAAAAAAAAAAAAAAAAAAAGATAACTGGATATTGTTGTTGTCGTTAATTGCCATTGTGTCGAGTTGGTTCCAACCCATAGCAACCTTGTACATGGTTTCTGAGGAGTAACTGATGAGCTTGAATCGCTGACCTTGCAGTTCAAATGGCTTTGCAGTCTGGTGCATTAAACCACAGCGCCACAACAGGATTACTTTCACTAAAATTTGTGGTAAATGTAGTGGTTACGAATCGGATTGCTAACCTCAGGGTCAGCAGTTCAAAGCTACCAGCTGTCTCGCGAGAGAAAGATGAGGCTTTCTTCTCCTATAAAGCTTTAAAGCGTCGGAAACCCTGTGCAGGGTTGCTATGAGTCAGGACCGACTCCATGGCATATAGCAACAACAACAAATTCTGTGTTGGAAGAAGTGTAGCCAGAGCACTCCTTGGAGGCCAGGATGGCCTTCGTCTCTCATAAGACATATTGTTAGGAGGGACCAGTGGCTGGAGAAGGACATCATGTTTGGTAAAGTGGAGGCTCAGAGAGAAAGAGGAAGTTCCTCAGTGAGATGGATTGGCAAAATGGCAGCATTGATGGGTTTAAGAGTGGCAACTATAGTGAGTTTGGCCCAGGATTGGGCAGTGTTTCATTCTGCTGTGTGTAAGGTTGGTACCAACTCTTTGGCACCTAACAACAACAACAAAAACAACAATAGTGGGACAACAGGAGAAGGGAAGTGTGTGTGTTTCTTTGTGTATGTGCTCTGTTTATGATAAACAGAGGTCGTATATGAAAGTCAAATACCGTTTTCTGTATTAGGAATTCAATAAATAATACGTAAATTGTAAAGCTAGAAGTAGTTAGATAAGAGAACTGTTCTGAAATATGCTTCTGAATACTAGAAAGACAGCTTTATTATAGGTAATGGGTGGCACAAGTAGCTTGTCCTTGACCACTCACCTAAAGATGGGTGGTTCTGACCCAGTCAGCAGCTTTCTTAAGATTACCATCAACCAAACTCTGTGGAGTAATTCTACTCTATACTTCTCAGGGTCTTCATGTGTTGGAATTGACTCGACAACAAGGGTTGGTCTGTTTATTGTGTATGTTGTTTGTTATTAAGTGCCATTGAGTCAGTTCCAGCTCATAAGGACCCTGTAAAGAGTTTCGGAGGAACAGCTGGTGAGCTTGAACCACCGACCTTGCAGTTCAGCACATTAACCCTAACCCACACTGCCACACCAGGACTCCTTGTTGTATATGGTAGACATTGAAAAAAAAAAAAGTAAAATGCAATCCCTCCAGTGTTTACAGTTTGCTGGAAAACAAAAGATAAATAGTGAAAAACTATAGAGCACAAAATTACATCTTTAGGTCTGTGCCCTCAATGGCTCATTACTAATCATGTGTAAAAATAATTGTAGTGACTGGTGATTTGCCATGAGTGAGAAACTGAATGGTTTAAGCTTGAGGCACTAAAGGTCAACTCATTTGCAACAATAACAATAATAGTTAACATATGTGGAGGCTTTACATAGAGTTACTCTGATTTAATATTTATGAGATTTTCACAAAGTAACTATTATTATCCTCAAAGAATACTGGAGTAACCTCCAAATGTTAGGTGATTTGCCATAGGTCAGGCAATTAAGAACAGAATCTAGGACAGAATTGTCTTATATGTGGGATGCACAGCCCAGAGCTTTTAAGAGCCCAAAGTGCCAAGACCCTAAGGACCGTACAAATAAAACTATCAATTCAAAGTTATACTTTTCAAATTGGAGTAAAATCAAAGGAAACTAAAACTAAAACTCTTCTGACATTTTACCTAAGCCAGTGCACAAATGAAAAAGATTTCAACCTAAAATCTAAATATATTTTCTAAAAGTCAGAAACAGTGTTTAAAAATAATGATTTTGGAGGGTACCCATTGCTGTCTAGTCGATTCTGATTCCTTGTGACCCTTTAGAACAGAATACAATTACTCTATAGGGTTCCCAAAGGAGCTCTGGTAGTATGTTGTTGTTGTTGTCAGGTGCCATCAAG
>NW_006408577.1:12247367-12259497 GCF_000296735.1 Chrysochloris asiatica
GGATATGTTCTTTTTGACGATGAATGCAACACCATTCCTTTTCAATTTGTCATTCCCTGCATAGTAAACTATGTGGTTGTCAAATTCAAAATGGCCAATACCAATCCATTTCAGGTCACTAATGCCTAAGATATCGATGTTGATGCGTTCCATTTCATTTTTTGACAACTTTGACAGATTCATACTTTGTACATTCCATGTTCCGATTTTCAATGGATGTTTACAGCTGTTTCTCTTTATTTTGATTTGTGGCCCATCAGCAAATGAAGGTTCTGTGAGCTTTTCTCTCCCGAGCTTGACTCTATTCACGTCATCGTGGTCAAGTCTACTTTGAGGAGGCATTTTTTACCCCAGTCGCATTCTGAGTGCCTTCACAACTTCCGGTCCTGTATCTGACAATATTTCTCTCTTATTCATAGTTTTTAGTGACTAGCGATTCGGAAGTAGTTTGTCCCTCTTTCTTTCTAGTCTGTTTTTGTATGGAAGCTCATCTGAAACCTGTCCACCATGGGTGACCCTGCCGGTTATTTAAAATACCAGTGGCATAGCCCTCAGAATCACAGCAACTCAAGCCACCACAGCACGACAGACAGACAAGTCGTGGCCGTTTGGTTTTATGTTGATACTGTCAGTTGAAATTTCAATGTCAATCCTGATACAATCCAGATATAATCAAGATACAATCTAGATGTTGTCTCCTGATACTATCAGTCCTGATACAATCAAGATGTCCTCTTCCAAGATGGCGGCTCCTGGAACAGCTGAGTGTCTTGATCCAGAATACAATGGATTTCTGGATTCCCTTCAAATTCCCCAACTGTAAACCCTCTGATCCTCCAAACATACCTTTATATTTGTTTCAGAGTTCCAGCACTATCTTGTGAGCCCTCTTGGCCCGGTTTTCTGTGTTGTTGTTGACCAAGCTCCTCACTACACGTCTACCCAATCCGCCATCTTGAAGGAGCAAGGCCTCGTAGTGTAATGGTTAGACCTTGCTGCTTCGAAGATCTCAAAGATCTGGTAGTATACTGGTTACGAGTTGGGCTGTGAACCTCAAGGTCAGCAGTTTGAAACTACCAGCTGTTCTGTGGGAGAAAGATGAGGCTTTCTGCTCCTATAAAGATATACAGCCTCGGAAACCCTATACAGTGTTGCTATGAGTCGGAACCAACTCCACGGCACATAACCACCACCACCACCATAGGCTTCCCAATGCTGTAAATTTATATGAACCAGTCCATAGTGAAGGACATCATGCTTTATAAAGTGCACAGTCAATGAAAAAGAGGCTACTACTAATGAGATAATTGGTAGAGTGACATCAGCAAATGGGCTCAAATGCAACCATTATGAGGATTGTGCCAGATCAGGCAGTGTTACATTCTGCTGTGCATAGGGTCACTATGAGCCATAACTGACTCAATGGCACCTAACAATACAATCTAGAAAGAGAGGGCTGAATGCATGTGTCTTTCTATGTGGTCAGTTTAAAGAACGGTTTCCTATTTGCTGAGTTTTGGAAATGTCCAAATAGTAACAAAATATTTCCATTGTTTTTATTCAAAGGTTATAATTGCAGATTTTTAGAGCTATAATGCTAGTCTATTCTTAGTATTTCCAAACCAAGATATAATGTCATTCTGACTATTGAACCTATTACTGCTAAGCCTGACAGATTCCCAGTTATACCCTTAATGTTTAATTCTAAAAAAGCCATTCAATTTACCATTTAAATTACCATTGGCTTTGGGGCATCTTTTTACCTTTCCTCCTGATAGCCATCAGTGTAATGCTGAGAATATTTTGCATCTTTTTAATTTTTTTTGTTCTTTCCAGATTGCTAAATTGTGCTAGTTCATTAATGCTTTTTATAGCATGGAATTAAACTATTTCAGTAATAATTAGGTATGGTTTAGTATGATATAGGAATAATACCAATAATAAGTATTTTTTATTTAATACACATTTAAAATACCCTCTTTATTTACTGACTAATTTATCCCTCGTTGGAAACCCTGTTCAGTGCTGCTTAGTTGGTTCCTGTACTTACCGATCTGTATCAGATTCTGAGGAGCAGCCTGTGAGTTTGAACTGCCAACCTGTGGTTCACTGTCCGGTGTTGATGCTACAGTGCTACACAAGGAGTTATGATGGTAGTGAAATTACTCCTTCTGCTGCTGAGATAGCTTACTTTATACCCAGCAGGATGCCATAACTGACCAATCACCATGTTACAGTTCCAAGTTTTTAAATCACCATTGGTAACATCATTCACAACTGAATTGTACAATCCTAACAGCATCATATCCCACATTCTCTTATATAGATCCATCGGAAAAAGAGGAAATATGCTTAATATGCATAACTCAACTCAGTAGTTTGCTGTTGTTATTGTTAGGTGCCATTGAGTTGGCACTGACTCATAGTGACCCTATGCAAAACAGAACGAAACACTGCCTGGTCCTGGGCCAGCCTCACAATTGTTGCCATGCTTGAGCCCATTGATGCCGCCACTTTGCCAATCCTTCTTTCTGGGGGTCTTCCTCTTTTTCTCTGACCCTCCACCTTACCCAACATGATATCCCTCTCCAGTGACTGATATCCTCTTGACAATATGTCCAAAGTATGAGAGATGAAGTTTGGCCATCCTGGCCTCCAAGGAGCACTCTGGTTGCATTTCTTCCAACACAGTGTGTGCACCATTCTTTATCAACTTTAATGTGTCCTCAGTTTAGGATGGATTTAATTGGTATTGGTTGCCATCTTTTGTTCATCAGGTGGTATAGGAGTTGGTATTGGCTTTTCCAAGTGTAACTTGGTGGTGTGGCCATGGTTGGTGTCTCCTGTTAGATGAGAAAGAGGAGAAGCTACACACACACACATAAGGAAACAAAGCAGAATAAACAAGCAAGTAACCAACAGTGAAAGGAGAAAATAATCAAGGACAAAAAAGGAATAAAAACAGGCAGCAAACAGAAAAAAATAATATAATAACTATAAAGAGAAAAGAGGGACGGGAAAATGGAGCTCTAAAAGGATTAAATAAAATAACAAAACAAAACAACAACAAAGCACTTTGAAATCTAGGGGTAGGGAACATGAAAAGAGAAAGAGAGTTGAGACTACTAAAGAAAGATCAAAAGGCAAAAAAAAAAACAAAAAACAAAAACCATAGAGTAGAAGGGGAATGGAAACAGAAGACAAAAGCAAGATGAGGATAAAATTAAGGGAATGGAAAGAGAAGAAGGAAAAAGAACAAACAAACAATGAAACAAATAACAAATAAAACCACTGCAGCTTCTGGATCCAGGGAGGAGACTACTCTTGGGATTCCAGCCCACTAAGGAGCTCACAAGGGATATGACAGTGGAGTTCCTGGCCCTTGGTGGAGTTCCTATAGGCGTAGGGACTATCTATGCTCAGGGCTCTCAGTCTGGAAGTAGTTCTTGGAGGTCCCTGACAGATCTGGTCTCAGCATCTGTTAGAACCATAGAATAGTTGGGTTTCTGCTATACTAATATGGCGGTCAGTGTCTCTGCAGGTTCTGTAGGTTTGTTGTTGTTGTTGTTGTTGTTGAGTGCCATCGAGTCGGGTCCGACCCATAGCGACCCTGTACAGGGTTTCCGAGGGTGTAAATCTTTACGGGAGTAGAAAGCCTCATCTTTCTCCCGCGGAGCGGCTGGTAGTTTCGAACCGCTGACCTTAAGGTTCGCAGTCCGATTCGTAACCACTACGACAGAGATCGCTTAGGTTCTGTAGGTATGGAACCAAAATTGCCTGAATCATAGCCCCAGAGCAGCACATCCAGCCCCCACCTCACCCTGCCATAGCTCACAGTTGCAAAACTTAAAATTCCCAGAAAGCAGGGTCACTGCTGGGGTTGAATGAGAGTGGGAGCTGGCCATACTGGGTACCAGAAGAGTGGGAGTGGAGGGTGGGGAGAAACAATCATATCTTTTCTGTTGTCTTTGTGAATCTGGTCTGTTAGGCCACCTTCTGTCACTAAAGGTGCTCACAAAAATTTAAGGGGTTGTGCTGAATCTGGCTGTTGGTTTACAGTCAATCCCTCTCTCAACATCCCTGCTCTGCTTCTTCTCCCAGCAAGTACCAATTCCACTTTTCCAACCTTTTCTCTGAAGTTTAGGGCTACAGGATCTTCATTTGTATTTATTTCATTTAGTCTCTTGTTTCTTTATTGTAGCATAGTGGTTATGAATCAGGCTGCAAATGTTAAGGTCAGCAGTTTGAAACCACCAGCCACTCAATGGGAGAAAGATGAGGCTTTCTGCTCCCGTAAAGATTTACAGCCTTGGAAACCCTGTA
This sequence comes from Chrysochloris asiatica, assembly GCF_000296735.1. NCBI lineage: Eukaryota > Metazoa > Chordata > Mammalia > Afrosoricida > Chrysochloridae > Chrysochloris > Chrysochloris asiatica. The sequence continues at coordinate 12,251,691 of NW_006408577.1, forward strand.
CAGGGTCGCTATGGGTTGAAACCGACTCGACAGCACTTAACAATAACAACAATCTTTATTGTACAGGGTCTGTGTAGTGTGTCTGCCTAGTCTGCCATCTTGCTGGAAGTCAGGTCATTGTTTAACACTTAGAAGAGGTGTTTTGTGGCAGAGTTAACCAGTGCAATATATCCTTTGATTTACTAACTGGGGCTCCCATGGACATTGACTGTGAATCCAAGTAAAATGAAATCACTGAAAAGTTCAAGTGAGGGGAGGAAGGGGAAGGTGGAGCACAGGGCAGGGATAAGACACAGAAAAGTTTAGGTGCTGGGGAGGGCAGCAATATACAAGAAGGGAGAGGGGAATGGAAGAACAAAGCAGATGGGAGAACAATTAGGCATGTTTGAATGGGCTAAGTGGGACAGAGGTAAAGAATGATGTATGCACAACCTTGGAACTATAGGGCTCTGGGATACAGAGATTGAGACATGGTTGGAATGGGGAAAAGGGGGAATAATGTTAAGATGCTTGGCTGTCTTTTGAATCATGGCTCTCCTTGCATTATATTATAAAATAGACACTGGAGGGGGAAAGAAAGAAATATCCAGAAACATCACCATAGAAAGCTTATAAGTCCGTCTTCTGCCTATAACTGATTGGAATACCTAAAATGGGGCTACAATGTGCCTAGTGAAGGAGGCTTCCTGAGGAGCCTCTGCAATACATAAGACTATAGGTGGAAGCCTGAACCACATCCAGATCTCCAGAGATGGGAAGTTTCCACTTGAAAGGACGAGCAGACCAGCATGGAGTGGCTAGAAGATACTTCTTGAAAGAAAGACCTATAGGAAAAATACAAAACAATAGAGGCAGATGGACTATTACTACAAGAACAAACAAGTTGCTTACCCAGGAAACATCAAGGCAAGTGGTCAGGTCCCTTCAGTGCAAACCCCCTTCCAAGAATAAGACTCAATGGGAATACACGCTCTGATTGGTGACCACACTCGTCACTGATAAGGGGAAGTGAGGGAAAAACAGCAATGAAGTGACCAGCTAAGCCCTACAATGTGGAGAGTGAAGTGTTCAGCTGATAAAAAGAGAACTCCCACACTTGCCGATAATACTCACTTGATCTGGCTTCAATGACTGGATGATCAGAGCTCAACCAGAATAAGAAAGTAGAGGGAAAAAAGAGTAATCTGATACAATTTGATGAACTTGACCTACACCTATGGATGCAATAGCTCAAAAGAGGGAACAAATCCTTACAGCAAGAATCATTCCCACCCCCTCCACACAAAGAATAGACAGGGATGGGCAACTTGTGCTTTGGCTACCCAAAATGGGGAGGGGCTACAAAGGCAAGAAGTGACTGGCTTACAAGCTTTCAAGAGGGAACCTAGAGCCAGGGGGCCTGGAGGAAGGCAGAATCTCTCCAGTGAGTAGTATATAATCTGTCTAGGCGGAGCTGATGAAATGAAATGCAGATGGGTCTCTTATGATACAATAGTGAATAATTGTTATCAGGACTGATTGTGAGGGTTGGAAATGTAAAGGTAGACATTTTATAGCAAGGAAGGGAGTGATTAACTCTCCAGTCTAGAAGCAGAGGTCCCCAGGACCATCAACGGAGAAGAGCGGAGAGTGGGACCCTACCTAGAGAAGCAGTGATGCCTGAGATGTAGGCAGATATGATGACTTGGAGCGATGGAGTAGCTGGAGACTTTAGATCCAGAGAGGGAGAGTGATTATGTGCTGAAGACCCGGGGGGGGGGGGGGGGCAGGCTTGCAGGGTATACCCTTTGGTTGGTTGATGATACTTGGAGGGGATTGTAACCATGGCAATGAAACGATATATGATAGAATGAATGTAAAACTAATGTTCTCCCGTGTAAACTATCATGTAATTCACAATAAAATATTTAAAAAAAAAAAGTTCAGTCGTTCTCCCATTATAATAATGATGCTTATTGGTTCACTTGTGAAGATTATTTTCTTTGTGTTGAGGTGTAATCCATACTGAAGACTGCAGTCTTTAATCTTCATTTGTTAGTGCTTCAAGTCCTCTTTACTGCCAACAAGCAAAGTTGTATTATCTGCATATCTCAAGTTGTTAATTAGTCTTCCTTCAATCTTGTTGCTTCACTCTTCTTCATATATTTCAGCTTCTCAGAGTATTTACTCAACATACAGATTGCATAAATATGGTAAAAGAAATCACCCTTCCTGATTTTAAACCATGAATGAAGCTTCCCCTCGTTTTGTTTGAATGAAACCCTCTTGGTCTATGTACAGGTTTCTCATAAGAACAATTAAATGTTCTGGAATTATCATATTTTGCCATGTTATCCATCATTTTTTATGATCAACATAGTTGAATGTACTAAAATGCAGGTTAATATCTCTCTGGTATTCTTTGCTTTTAGCCAAGGTCTATGTGACAACAGTAATGAAACCCTTTCTCTAAATCCTAATCTGAATTTGGCTTGACTTTGATACATTCCAGATCTCCAATACTGGAAATATTTTCTTCCTAATATGCTTTGTTTTTGTCTCAGAAAAATATCTACTTCTTTGCTGAAACACCTAACAGATACAAACTATGTTGAAGAATTGCCAGATGTTAGAGGTGTTAAAAGTTGTTACAATAAAACTTTCAAGTCAGTCATACAGGCAATTTATGGCAATATCTAATATGGTTCTCTGTGTTTCTTAGAGTTCACCTTCATTATCATTCATCTTTTTCCTCTGCAATGATTCCATATGTTGGAAAAAGACATCTGTAATCCATTTTGCTTAGAAAATGATAGCAAACTCCAATGAAATATTAAATTATTCCTTTTCACTTTCTATAAATATCTTTTAGCATCGCTTTATTTTACTTATTTACCAAATTCTACACTTAATGCAAAATAGTTCAGTTTTTACCGACTCTTTGGATAAATTATCAATCATCTTTAAGTTCTTTAAAAAGTGCTTAATGTAGTTATTCAGTACATTTAATTTAACAATTCATCTAACACTGCAAGTCAGATCAATGAATTTTGCCCAGACCCGAGGACCTGTCTGTCTCTTTTCCTGCTAACTGTGTCCACTGTTCCAGATTCATCTGCAGGTCAGCACAATTCTACTAAAGTCAGAATTCTGATATTTATTTCTCTTACTGCCCCCCATTACTCCAAGGCATTACACCCTGTCCACTATATCTCCTAAATAGATTCATTCACTTCTTTGTATTCTCAGAGACAGCTCTGTTTCTCTGCCATCACCTTTTGTCTGCATTAAATTATAGCTACTAGCTGTCCTTTCGATATCAAATGCATATCTCTATCTTAATATGTACATTTTTAGATTTGATATTTCCAAGTCACCATTAACACCTTGCTATTTCAAGACTTAATGTGGTTGTTTCTTGCTGATCACATCGCTTCTTCAGTGCCCCACCCCCACCCCCTGCTGTCCACTCTCTATCTTTGTTGATCTATTTTTAGTTCTCTGAATGTCTTCTTTTCCTGCTTTCAGGTCTTTTCACACCATGTTCTTTCTGCCTGATAAACTTATCCACATAGATCTTTTAAATTGAACTTAGACATTATATTCTTAGAAAAATTCTCTTTGATTTTCTATATGAGGTTAAAATCTCTTAGGTCTTCATTGTTGTTGTTAAGTGCTGTAGAGTTTGTTCCAACCTATAATAAACCTGCACAGGGTTTCCAAGGAAAAGATGGTGAGTTTGAACCCCTTGCAGGTTCACACCAACCTTGCAGTCCAGCACATTAACCAACAGCACCACACTAGGATTCCAATATACCCGAATAGCACCTTCCATGTATATTTTAAAACCATTTTCATTATTGTTTTTGTTGTTGTTAGTGCCTTGCAGTAGGCTACAACTCGTAGGCTACAAGCTTCCGAGGAGCTTCCAATGTGGGTTTGAATCACTGACCTTGTAGTTAGCAGGCCATTGGTTCTCCTACAGTGCCACACCAGGAGTCTAAATTTTCATTATATGTGATTTATGTTTCCAATATCTGTCTTCTCTAGTAATATGTAAGTTCAACCAGGATAAAGGTTATATCTGTGTTGTTCTCTCTTATTTTAATGTCAGTTACAATACAAATTGTCTGTAAATATGTATGAATAAAGGACTAGGTGATAGAAAATATATAAAATGATAGAAAATATATATTTATCACTAAATTTAGTGGTAAGCTATTTATTAAGAGCTGATCTTATCCGTTTTCTGTTGCTTTTGCATTTTCAAATTCTATAACAGTCACTAAAGGCAAGAAAGGTACATTTAGAAAACTCTACTCTTAATTTATATACTTATTATGATTACATTCTGTAATACAGGGATAAACAGCGTGATATAAATTTATTATAGTATTTTTGAGTAATTGTCCCTATTTCAACATAGTTGTTTAAAAATTACTAAATTTATTTCAATTATCAGATTAATTTAAGTGAGTTGTTTTATAAGAACAATGCATTTATAGTTAGAGTGACTGAGTAGTTGATTTTTATGTTTATTGTTGGTGATTAAGTTTGTTGTATGTCTTGCTTTGTTGAAATCTTTTATTTTTTTTATAAAGAAGCATGGGTAAATAAAATTTAATTGGATTATTGACTGCAGCTGTGTAACCATTTAACAAATCATTTTTATGACTTATTAATATGATTCTAGTCAGCAGGCACTAATTCCAAATCATAACAATTCAGTAATTTTAATTGAAAAAACTTAATTTGTGGTTTTTTAGATCTTAATTTGGACAAAGCTAAGTGAAGGATTTGAAAGATAAGGCAGTTGTCTTCCCAAAGTGCTTAAACAAATGCAGAAGCAAGAAAGGTTAAAATTTTCAGTAGCTTGGTAATTCCCCTGAGAACTCAACACTGTTACTATTAATCATTGAAAGAAGATTTTGCAATATGTCAGAGGCTTATAATTTGTTCTTTTCTAAAATAAAATGTATGGCAGGAGAATTATTTTAATTTCTATGTTATTAAATCTGTGCAATTTTAAAATCACTTGATGGCAAAAATAGTTCTATTTTCTTCAAAAGCAAATTTAATTTTTTTATGTAAAATTTTCATGGCTGTTTTATAATTAATAGATGGGACTCTGCAGAGTGAATTGGTAATATAGGAAGACCCCTTTCTGCTCTTCTGAATCAAGTGATAATTTTTGGCTTTGTGTTATTGTTAAGTGCCCAAGTCAGTTTCAACTCACAGTGACCCAGCAGAGAGTTTCTGAGGAGGAGCTGGTGGGTTTCAGCTGCTGACCTGTGATCACCACACCAGGACTCCTATATCAAGAATAAGTATATTGCCATGCAATATATATCTTAGGTTATTGGAATGCAGAGTTTAAAGGATGATTTCTAGCAGTAATTAATAACTAACTAAACGCTGCTCGAAGTAAGCCCTGGTGATGTCATGGTTAAAGGATCAATTGCTAACTGAAATGTTGGTGGTTTGAACCCACCAATCCTAAGGCGAAACATCCGAGCCTGTGCACAGTAGAATGAAAACTGCCTGCTCCTGCACTAGCCTCATAATTGTTACACTTGAGCTCCTTCCATGATGTCAGTCCATTTAGTTGGCAATCTTCCTCTTTTTCACTGAGCCTCCACTTTATCAAGAATAGTGTCCTTTTCCAGGGACCGGCCCCTGCTGATAACATGTCCGAAGTATAAGAGATAAAGTCTCACCATCCTTGCCTTCTGGTAGTGTTGTGGCTATAGCTCTTCCAACACGGACCTATTTGTGTTCTTGGCAATCCATGGAACTTTCAATATTCTTCTCTAACACCATAATTCAAATTCATCAATTATTTTGCAGTCTTCCTTATTCACTGTTCAACTTTCACATGCATATGAGTTAATTAAAAATACATAGCGTGGGCAGGCATATTTTGGTCCTCAAAGTGATATTTTTTCTCTTGAACAGTTTAAAGAAGCCCTGTACAATAGATTTTCCTAGTGCAATGCGTCTTTTGATTTCTTGGCTGTTGCTTCCATGAATGTTGATAGTGGATCCAAGTGAAATTAAATCTTTGTAACTTCAATCTTTTCTCCCTTTATCATGATGTTCATGACTTTGTGGTTGTTGATAAGTGCTGCTGAATCTGTTCTGATTCATGGATGCCCTGTATATAAGGATTCTGAGGAGTGGCTAGGGAGCTTGAACCTCCAATCTTGCAGTTCAAATAGACCTTGCCATCCAGCACATTAACCCAGAGTGCCATACCAGGACTCCTCATATGACTTTTAGTGCTATATATATCTGTCTGTGAAATATAGTCCAAGACTTTGATGGTAATTCTTGATGGTTCATTCTGTGAGGAGTTCATGAGAACTTAAAGAATATGACACTTTATTTTGCTGCCCTAGCAAATTTTTTAAAATGCAATTTTGATGGAACTGTTAATGTCTGTCCAAATTCTATATCAGCATAGAATAAATCAGAGAGAAAATATGTTTGCAAGGTAGAAGTAAAGAACAGAACAAACTGGAGTGCATTGTTTCAAGAAAATTTCGATAATGAAGGTGAAATACATTCATTACTTCTCAAGATGCCAGTGTAACATGGAATGGCCCCAACCATTGCCAGTTAAAAGTTAATTCTAGGGTTTGCAGCATGATAAGCTAAACCTAGATGTCTTTGTATACTCTTAAAGGAAAGCTATTGATTTACAAAGTCCTTTCCTGGGAGTGTTTTGTCCATTATGTGTCTTATGAGAGAATGGAGAATTTGCTTTTTGCTAATGCAAAGAAAGGAAGGATCGCATTGCCCAAAAGGAAATGAGAAATACCATTTTTCTTTTTTTCCTTTTAGTATGGGTATCTTTTCTTAAGCTTTTACAATAATGGTCATTTGCAATATTTGTCCATTTGTGACTGACTAATTTCACTCAGTATGATGTCCTCAAGGTTCATCCATATTATGCAGTGGCTTGAAGCTTCCTTATTATTCTTCAAGGTAGCATAATATTCTATTGTGTGGATGTACCAACGTTTGTTTATCCATTCTTCCATTGATGGGCACTTAGGCTGTCTCCATCTTTTTGCAGTTATGACTAGTGCAATGATACACATTGCTGTGCATATACCTATTAGTGTTCTGGCTCACATTTCTTATGTAGAGAAATTGCCGGATCATAAATTATTTCTTTTTCCAACTTTCTGAGGAAGTACCATACTGTTTTCCAGAGTGGTTGGACCATTTTGCATTCCCACCAACAATGTAACAGGGTCCCAGTCTCCACATCCTCACCAGCATTTATTGTCCTCTGCTTTTTTGAACTTCACTGTTATTGCTAGTGTGAGATTGTATCTCATTTGTGCTTTGATTAGCATCTCTCTAATGGGTAACGGTCATGAACATTTCTTCATATGTTTGTTGGCTGTCCAAATGTCTTCCTTGGTGAAATGTCTGTTCAGTCCTCTGTCCATTTTTTAATTGTGTTCTTTGTCTTTTTCTTGTAGAAGTGTTACAGTTTCCTATAGATTTTAGAGATTAGTCCCTTGTCTGATATGCCATTGAAAAAAAGATTTCTTTCCTATTCTGTGGGCTCCCTTTTACTCTTTTGTTGAAATCTTTTGATGCACATAAGTTTCTAATTTTTATTATGTTCCAAATCGTCTGTTTTGTCTTCTTTTGTTTGTACAGTTCTCACAATGTTTATTAGTCTGTGTGTGCCCTGCATTATCAGGTGCCATCGAGTCAGAACCAACTCATAGCGACCCCATGCACAGCAGAACGAAACAATGTCCGATCCTGGGCCAACCTCACTATGGCTGCCACACTTGAGTCCATCAAT
>NW_006408577.1:12260723-12261912 GCF_000296735.1 Chrysochloris asiatica
TTAAAATTTAAAAAAGTGTGCCACAATGTTGTATTCTTTCACCAAAGTTATTTAAGCAGTATGCTGAGCAAATAATACGAGAAGCTGGGTCTATGCACTTAAATATCCTTAGTCTATTTGATGCTTTAAATTTAATAAATATTCAGTGTTCAAATTTCCAGCTGTTTTGTGAACATCTTAATGTTTTTACTTATAAATATAACCTATATTTCATAATAGGTTCATAATCTATAATTGTTTATTATCTTTTCAGATTTTTTAAATCAGTAAATTTATTTTTCGTATTTTCATCTTCCTCCCCCCTACTCCCCACCCCCTGGTAACAAATAAATATTGAATAAACCTGGTCATTTTCCTGTAAATTTTGTCACCATCTCAATTTTAATGATGCCAACCCCATGGAATACTTTAACATGCTTCCTCAATTCTTTGAATTTCTTGCCAAGTGTTAGTTGTAGAAGTTTGATCAGAATCAGGTTTAATTTTCTTTTGACATGTCTTTAGTTTAGCTGGTGTTGTAGTCTTTTATCAGGAATTACATAACATCTGTTTGTCTCATTTGATGTTAGTTAGTCATTGATCTTCAATGGCTCCATTAATTTATAAGAGGTTGAAATGAATGTTCCAATTCTATCTTTGGTTTTACATTTATTAGCAGAATACTTCTAAAGATGAAACTATCCTTTATCTAATACTGGGTTAAATAATGAAATAGTGCATATGGAAAAGTAAAAATAAATGGTTGATTCTTGCTTTTATCTGCTGGTCCTTGAAATAATGAAAATGTTGAGTAATGAGCTGTTATTATTGTTGCTGTGGTTAATTGTTGTTGTTGCTAAGTGCTGTCCAGTTGGCTCTAACTCATAGAGACCCAGTATAGGGTTTCCGAGGCTGGACAGGAGCAGATTTTATCATTTTTCTTCCACAGAGTGGCTGGTGGACTTGAATCATCAATGTTATGGTTTGGAATCCAGTGTGGTAGGCTTGAACCACCAACTTTGTGGTTTAAAGTCCAGTGGTTACCCTACAAAGCCCCACCATGCTTGCTGTTATTAATTGGTTCCATATTGTTGTTGTTAAGTGCCGAGCATATTTGCTATGCTTCAAATCATTGCAGTTACTATTCCAACTAATAGCCCGTTTACTATTTTAATCATTGGTAGTCTCTTCAAGTCAATTCTAGTATCAC
>NW_006408577.1:12262012-12267939 GCF_000296735.1 Chrysochloris asiatica
TCTCCATTCAATGTACTTTGGCCCATTGTCGAAGATCATTTGGCTGTATGTGGGTGGATTAATTTCTGGATTCTCTATTCTGTTCCGTTGATCTATGTATCTTTCATTGCACCAGTACCAAGCTGTTTTGACCACTGTAGTCATACAGTAAAATTTTAAATTAGGGAGTGAGAGGCTTCCAACTTTATTCTTCTTAAGCAGTGCTTTGCTTATCCTGGGTCTCTTTCCTTTCCATATAAAGTTTCACTCAATTTATCCAACTCTTTAAAGAATGTCATTGGAATCTGGATTGGGATTGCATTGTATGTGTAGATTGCTTTGGGTAGTATTGACATTTTAACAATGTTAAGTCTTCCTATTCAATGTTAGGTATTTCTAGGAGCTCTGTTAGCATAGTGATTATGTATCAGGCTGCAAACTGCAAGGTCAGCAGTTCAAAACTACCAGCTGTTCCAGGGGAGAAAGATGAGGCTTTCTGCTTCCATAAAGATTTACAGCCTTGGAAACCCTGTACAGGGTTGCTATGAGTCAGAACCGACTCCACAGCACATAACCAACCAACCATCCAGGAGAATGGTATATTCTTCCATGTTTGTAAGTCTCTGTTGGTTTCTTGTAGTAATGTTTTGTAGTTTTCTTTGTATAAGTCCTTTGTTTCCCTGGTTATGTTTATTCCTAGATATTTTATCCATTGGGCAGCTATTGTAAATGGTATTGCTTTCCTAATTCCTTTTCAGCCGTGTCATTATTAGCATAGGGGAATCCAGCTGAGTTTTGTATGTTGATCCTGTGCCCTGCCACTCTCCTGAATCTTCCAATGAGTTCTCCTGGTTTTTTTTTTGTTTTTTTTTTGCTGGAGAAATATCCTCTTAAGTTTTCCATTTTTGTTAAGTGCTATCAAGTTGGTTCCAATTCATAGCAACCCTGTATAGGGTTTCCAAGTAGTGGCTGGTGGGTGTGAACTGCCAACCTTGCAGATCTCAGTTGAGTGCTTATCCCACAATGCTGTATCAAGACTCCTTAATTTTTACAGAATGTACAGTTGAATGGTTTTCAGTATATTTACAAAGCTGTGCATAGACAATTTTATCACTTCCAAAGGGCACATTTTCCTCATTTAAAGGAGGAATGGAACAAAGAAGGGAAGAAGGTGAAAAACAGTGCAGAAAGAAATTTATTTTTTAAAAATGCAAAAAGTTCCTAAAACAGTAAAAAATGCTGAAAAGATAACTTCTCTTAATTTTATAGAATTTATGTTTTCATAAATTTATGTATACTTAATTACTTTAAATACTGTTTGCATTTCTATAAGAAAACTCTTACTATGACATTTTACCTTTCTTCCTGTCTCCCCTGCCCCTGCTTTAGATGAGGAGAATGTGCCTCTTTGAGATGATAAAAATGTTCTATAATTAGATTACTGTGATGGATATACAGTTTTGTAAACATACTAAAAACCATTCAATTGTACACTTTAAACAGTTCAACTCTATGGTATATTAGTTCCATATCATATCTCAAAAATTGTTTTAAAAAGTGAAATGCCGATTAGAGGTGAACTGAAGTAACTGGAATAGTCCTTTCATGATCCATTGGGAATATTTCACCTACTAATATTTTCAGTGTTTCAGATTTCGTGGGAAACTGCCATACTGTTACCCCAAAGCCTGGGTCTGCTATCTTGTAGTGATTTAGTGCAATTAACAAACATTACAGAAAAGCAAAGAAAGAGAAAAATCCTTTATTATTAAGAAGCTCCCAGGATAGCCACAGCAAAGAGGAATGGTGTCAGATGACTTTTTCTTACCAACAATATTTATACCCATTTTGGCAATATTTATCAGTACAGTATGCAAGTGGGCTACATCCTATCACTCTAGCATCCATACCAATTCACAAGGTTACCAGATGTCCTCACAAAAGTGTCAGAAGGAAATACTTTTATAGATGGTTACTCCTTTTCAGAAGTCACACAGAGGTACCAAGCTTCAAGCCTATGTGACCATTAACAGTATAGAGCCATGTATCTAAGAAATACAAGAACAGGAAAGGAGTGTATGTGTGTATGTGTGTGTTATGTATCAGACAGTGTTCAGTTACTTTGCTAAAGTTCTCAAAATGCTCTCACTACTACCTGTACTATGTGCTGCTGCCTGGGTGGACCTGAAGAACTGGGCTTCACCCCATCAATTCTACCACCAGAGTTCACTTAGGATTTATGTGTTTCACATCATTTTATTAAAATTTGTATTATGTCAAAACAGACTTTTCCCACTGATTTCAATATGCTTTCCATTACTTAAGCACATGATATAAACAGAACATGTTAAACATGTTCAAAGCAGAAAATAGTTTTGTTATGAAAGGGATAAGGAAAGTACAAGGAGACCAGCCTATTCTTGTCTTAGCCCATGGACTGGAGGGCATTGGAATGTGTGTGTGTGTTGGGAAATGAGGAAGGGCCCTGAGTTTGGGCTGGCTAAGGAAAGGGCCAGGGACAGGGCCCCACTGAAGTAGTGCTTGACCACTTTTTCCTTTCAGTGTCCCTTTAGCCTTCCTTTATCCTACTCTCTCCTTTCCCATTTAGTCCCCTGGAGTGGGATTCTGGGCCTAAGATCGTTCTATACCCTCCCACAGCCAAAAAACCAAGCAGGAGAATTGTTTTTGCCAAGAATTGCAGACAATCCCAGCCCGAAGGTCCCTTGGAGACCACTTCCCTCTGTACTCTTGGTCAGACTCCTGCAAAACCAAAGGTCTGGAGATGGGTATTGACCTACTTGGGGTCACCACAGAACAGAGCCAGATGAGGACTCAGGTTTCCCATCTCCCACTTCATGATGTCTGCTTCCCTCTTTCTGATGTTTGTTTTTTTAAAGTACTTTTTTCTAGGGTTGGAGGAGGGATGGCTGGAGAGGGAGAGGCAGTCTGGCTGTGAACTACCACATGGTGGGATGGAGCTGCCCCTCCTCCCCAACCTCCCAACCCAGACTACAAAGTTCTAGAACTGGCCAGCTTCCCCTGTCCCTGCAGCTTCCCCACACTCCCAGATAATTTCACAGGGATAGGACAGTTCCTGAGACAACCATTCATTCCCCTTTACTGGTTTTCAGGAGGCAGGAGGTGGTCTGAAATAGCTTGACTTCATGGCCTCCCTTCCCTAGCACCGATCCCAGCACCTGGAGTTTCATGTTGACTGGACCTTCCTTCCCAGTAGCTTTTCTTTGTGGAAGGGAGGCAGAAAAAAAGGAAGGAAGGACAGGAAGGAAAAATGGGAGGAAGGGTAGCTGGGATTGCATAACTCCCCCTGCCCCAAGGAGGTCCCATCTTCCATGAGGAGCCTTTCTCAAAGGTGTCTTCTCTTACCTTCTGTCTCAGATGCCTCCCAGGAGGGAGAAAAGGGGTGACAAGAACCTGATGCCCACTTATGTGTGTACAGGTGTTACAGCAGTTTTAGATTCTGTCACAGTGGCTCTAGGCCCAAGAGTATCACAGCGGCTCTGGGCCCTAAAGTGTTACAGAAATTCCAGATCCATAGTTGAAGAAACCGAGGCCACTTGGAGAAGTAAAGCAGAATTTCAGATTTTATTAAGCCAGCTGGCTCAGAGGAGCTAACTTCTTCTCCAGATTCTGAGCCCCAAGTGCAGGGCAGTACAGGCTTATATGGGGTCAGAATCAGGGAGGGGTTAGGTCGTGGACCTGTTTGAAGACATGAGGGAATCCAGAGAATTGGTCCCACTCAGTAACCTGATTAACATTCTAGCTTGACTCCTGGGCAGAGAGAATTGGTCTCACTCAGTAACCTGATTAACATTCTAGCTTGACTCCCAGGAGGAGGCAGTGAATGTTTTTACCATTTCATGTTCATAGGGGCAGGGTGATTCAGGGTCCCTCAAGTCCCACAATAACTCCCAATGTGTGTGTCTCCTCTACCAAGAGTCCCTTACCTCAGCTGCTAATGCTATTGTTGCTCCTGCTGCTTTAAATACCTCTCTGGGGAGCTGGTCTGGGCTCCAGCCTTCACCACACCCCTCAGGCTTACAGTGGGGATTGGCCAATGTCTAGAAAGTCTCATCTTCCACTGATACCCCCTCCACCTACCTCTTCTTACATGTGCCTTGTAAGCCTACCACCACCTGTAGGCTAGATGCTCCACTGTGGACTCCATTAATGTGTCCTTTTACTTCTTTAGAATGTTGTGTCTTTTAGCCTTGTGATAGAAGCGATAGATGGTCTGATGATCAGAAAATTGGCATCAGTTGAGGTTTTAAATCACCTGTATCAATTTGTGGACTTTGAGTCCTATGTTCCCAGAATGGAAACTTTCAGTGATCATTAAGAGACAGAAGTTACCTCTTTTGAAGACAGACCACAAGCTAGCAAGCACTTAAATATCTAGTGAATAATTGAAATGGGACTAAAAAGCACATGAAACATGACTTGCTGTCTTTAATCAGATACTCTTGGAAAAATATAGTTTGTCTTTTTACTTCTAAGGTCTGGTAAACTTTACTCATTCTCAAATAAATTCCACGTCATAATTGTGAATATTGAGTTTATGGTTAAGTATTACATGTTTAGAATCCTGATGTGGCACTGGGCACTGTAGGATAAGCCCTGGATATACGATTGGTGGTTCAAATCCACCACTTGCTCCTAGGAAACCCTATACAGGATTGTAATGGATCAGAATTAATTTGACTACACTTAACAATAGGGAGCTCTGGTAGCATAGTGGTTATGAATCGGGCTGCGAACCTCAGGGTCATCAATTCGAAACTACCAGCTGTTCCACGGGAGAAAGATGAGGCTTTCTGCTCCCTTAAAGATTTACAGCCTCGGAAACCCTCTATAGGGTCGCTATGAGTCGGAACCAACTCCACAGCACATAACAACAACACTTAACAATAATATTACCTGTTTTAGTTTTGAAAACGTTTTTGGGACCTGGAAAACATTCTTTGTCTAAATCAAGAAATGATTAAAATTTGAATTTCATTATACAATTGTAGGAAACCATGCGAACAGAATATTAATAGCATTGTATAAATGCAAGATTGTTTGCTTTAATTGTTCTGTCAAAAAGTGTTAATTGTGTTGTTTTTATGGCCTCATCTGACTCATGATGACAGGAAATTCTTGTTTCAATTATCTATGATGATTTGGCTGCTCTTTAATTGATTGTGGATGTTCTCATGAAATACTAGCAGTTGTTACAGCAAGGTTCACTGCATAAATAAGAATTAGTGTTTTGTTACACGTTTTATAAACCTAGCACTGTTTGCTATAATTATTCAGAACAGTAGTTTCTTTGCAGCTTTCTGTGCCAGAAATTATTTACACATTCTAGATTATCGCAATAGTCAGGTGAACTTTGTCAGAGGAAGGAAGATATAGTCTAACATTTTTTTTCCATATTTGACTCTGTGGTATAATTTATTCCAAATCCTTGAAAACAACAACAGAAGCAGCTGGTAAGTTTGAACTGCTGACCTTGTGGTTTAAACTACTAAATAAATCCTATAGGCAGTTCTCTGTTGTCCTGTAGGCTTGTTATGAATTAGAATCAACATAATAGCACACAGCAGCTACAATATAGCATGTCTAAAATATTGCTTCATATTTACTCAGCAATAGAATTATTATGTTTTTATTATTTCCACTTCATTATAAAAAATTTAAATGCCTATGAAGTCTGAGACTATAAATTTGGTAGAAGAAGACAGGGTCATTTTTCTCCTGAGGCGTAGATGGTGGGCTTCAACCACAGACCTTGTGTTTCACACAGTTCAGAATATATGTGAATTATATATATATGTTGTTGTCAGGTGCCATCGAGTCAGAACCGACTCATAGCGACCCAATACACAGCAGAACAAAACAATGTCCGATCCTGGGCCAACCTCACTACTGCTGCCACCCTTGAGTCC
>NW_006408577.1:12271824-12280360 GCF_000296735.1 Chrysochloris asiatica
AGCTGCCTCGCTACCTGGTATATGGCAACATGGTAAGTCTCACTGTTTACAAGTTCCAGCTTTAGATCTGGAATTAGTTATTTGTCCAAGGATTTTTGGTTTCTTTAGTGGGAAAGAGTATATTTAAAACCAAAATCTGAATGCAAAGGTGCTTATTGCTATATAGGTAAATTGTGTCTTAATTTTTCCATAGTTTGATTTTCAGATAATCTATGTCATGAACTTATGCTAGTTTCCCAATTCAAAATCAAGACTGCAGGGCTTTTACTTAAGCTTTTTGATTTTACATACAAGGAGGCTTAAAAAGTTCATGGATAAATGGAATCAAGCGGTAATGTAATTTTTCACAAAGTCTTTGGAGTCCCCGTATGTGCATCTACTTTTACCTACTTTAGAAATCCCAGTTCTAAGAACATGGGGGATGATAGAATTAACATATTGCATAATTACTTAAAAGGGGGCTTCAAAAATTTATGGAAATAATTCCATTATCTTTTCATTTTTGCATGAGTTATAGGAAGTCCCTTTGCATTTTTATTCAAAATTACATACAAATGTGACTCAAAATAATGATTTTAATACTACCACTCTGACTGTAAGATTATTGAAATTAACTTAAAATTCATTTGCACTTCTTTACTCTTGCATAGGGCATAAGAGCAAAGAAATGCTAACAGATTTTAAGCTCATTTCAATAATGCTATAGTTAGAATGAACCTATACAGGAGTCCTGTTGTGACCATATAGGATAAGCAGTGGGCTGCTAACCACAGGACTGGGGATTGAAACCAAACAGCCATTCCTTGGAAACCCTATCTGGGGCTGATATGAGTTGCAGTTGACTGGACAGCATGTAAGCCCCCAAACAACAATGCTCTATTCACAATATAGTTATATTATTGTGCTATAAGTCACTTGCAATTGGTCCTTTCTGTGTCACCATACCACCACCTGAATACATATTCAGGACTGTATTTATTTCAGTTTTAACTTTCAGAATTTCATCTTTAAAATTTAAATTGACTTTATAATCTGATTAAAAATTACATGGTTATAAATTTCATCCTACAAAAAATTGTGAATCAAAGAAACTAGTCCAAATTCTTGTCTTCTTTATTCTATATCCTTTCTCCTTATAGGTAACCTGTCGGGTAAGGAAATTATAATTTATTCTATTATTTTTAATCTGAAATATTTCAAAAGTAGTAGAACATCATATGTAAAATCATAAGTATGTAAGTTTAATGTAGCTTCCCACTTGCTACATTAGACTTACAGACTTATCATTTTTCTCTCTCTCACTTACTGTACACACACACACATGACACAACACAAGCAAAAGCTTACATATCTAATATGTGTGTGTGTGTGTATGTATGTATGGAGAGTATGGTGAGTCAGTAGGATAAACAGTAACTTCAAACATCAGGTTTCAGAGTTTCAGCCTACCAGCTGTTCCAAGGGAGAAAGATGAGGCTATCAGATCTTGCAAAGACTTGCAGCTTCAGAAACCTATACAGGGTGATATGAGTTTGAACCTACTCAGGGGCACTTAACAACAACATATATAATATATAATAATACATTATATATTATACTGTCTGTAGGACAAAGAAGTAGATGCGACTTTGATTATATCCTCTCTAGTTATAATAGATGGGTAACTTTAAGTATAATCCATTCTGTGAGATCTTTCTGTGGTTCTACTAAATTATTGTACCCACCAGGGGCAGCAGGGAGGCTGGTGTTTGCCTATTTGCAAAGGGTAGGGAGGACAGAATCCTAACTTGTGGAGATCTAACTCTGGATGGTTTGGGTCAGAGAAAGTGTAATGTAAGTGGCTGTTGTCATAAAGATGGATTGGGAAGTGAGAAGATAAGTAATTCACTCATTTTGGAAATGTGCTTTATGTTAGTGTATACTTATTTATGTTGTCATGCACATATGTTGTTGTTGTTGTTAAGTGCCATTGAGTCGATTCCGACCCATAGAGACTCTGTATAGGGTTTCCAAGGAGCAGCTGGTGAGTTTGAACCATTGATCTTGCAGTTCAAATGACTTTGCAGTCTGGCGCTTTAACCCACAGCACCACACCAGGACTCTAATAAAGGACTTCAAAAAGTTTGTGAAAAAATTTCATTATCTTTCATTTCTATTTTTCCTGAACCATTTGAGATTAAGTAACAGTGATGATGTTCTATTACCCCTTTCTATTCTATAAAATGGAGTCCTGGTGTGGCACTGTGGGTTAAAGCACCAGACTGCAAAGCCATTTGAACTACAAGGTCGGTGGTTCAAGCTCACCAGCTGCTCCTCGGAAACCCTATACAGGGTCACTGTGGGTTGGAACCGACTTGATGGCACTTCACAACAACAACCACAGTTATATGGACTAGAACTCAAGGATATTCTCCTACATGTACAGAAATCAAGATCATGAAATTAGCATTGAATTTCACCACAGAGCACACAAATTCTATTTATACCTTGTCTCTTGTCACAATAGTACTTTTTATTGTTACAGGATCTAATGCATTCTTGTATTTTGCATTTAGTTGCCTTGTCTATTTGATCTGCTTCAATTAAAAATATTTACTCAGCCTTTTCTTTAATTTCTTGACCTATATTGGAGAGTATAGACTGCTATATAGAATAGTCCTCGATAAGGGCTTATATAACTAAATATGTTCTGTATTTTTTGTATGAATAGCACAGAGGTGATAGTATATTCTCAAGTAGATCAATAAGTATATGATAATGCACAGGGTGGGTCAAAAAGTGTTGCTACAAAATCACATTGTTCTTGTTAGGAACTATGTAGTCAGTTCTGACTCATAGTGACCTTATGCACAAACACTGTCTGGTCCTCAGCCATCCACAAAATTGTAGATATATGTTTGAGCTCTCTACTGCTGCCACCATGTCAGTTCATCTTATTAGGACTCTTACTCTGTTTTACTAACTCTTCCAAGCATTATGCCCTTCTCCAAGGTTTGATCTCTCCTGATAACATGTCCAAAGTATGAGAGACAAAGTCTCACAATCCTCGATTTAAGGAACATTCTGGCTGTACTTCTTCCAATACAGATTTGTTTGTTCTTTTGGCAGTCCATGGTGTTTTTAATATTCTTCTCCAACACAATAATTCAAATGCATTGATTCTTCTCTGTTGTTCCTTATTTATTGTCCAACTTCTACATGCATAGGCGGTGACTGAAAATACCTTGCCCCTATCTATCTATCTATCTATCTATCTATCTATCTATCTATCTATCTATCTATCTATCTATCTAGCATATCATAATGTTTATGCAACGGGCTGCGAACCTTAAGGTCAGCAGTTCAAAACTACCAGCTATTCCGTGGGAGAAAGATGAGGCTTTCTGCTCCTGAAAAGATTTATAGTCTCTGAAACCCGGTACAGGGACTCTATGAGTAGATACTTACTCCACGGCACATAACTACTATATATATAGAGAGAGAGAGAAAGAGAGACAGAGAGAAAAGTTTATTATCAAGGAAATGGCTTACAATTGTGGGGTCCCAGTTGTGGTGCTGTGGGTTAATGTGCCAGACTGAAAAGTCATTTGAATTGCAAGGTTGGCAGTTCAAGCTCACCAGTTGTTCCTCAGAAACCCTATACATGGTGGCTATGGGTCGGAAACGACTCGTGGCACTTAAGAACAACAGCAACAAGGTCCCCAGTGGAAGAAAGAGAGAGAAGACCCTTTCAGTGTGTCCACTATATTGGAGGCAGGCTACACCCCTAAGGAAACATCCTTTCAATTGATTGACTGCTTGTAGCGAATCATCATAGAGTCAACTATGCCTGTGTTAGGTTTCATCGTCATGGAAATAAGCACATCCCAACTGCTAACCTTCTGTAAATCCTGGCCTAGTCAAGTTGACACAGAACCCTAACAATTACAGCCCATCCTTGTCAACTTGAAACCTATAAACTATATGCATAATCTCTAAATAAAGAAAATTGTAAAGTCATACCTGTGCCTAACACAATCTAACTAAAATATTTACAACTAAAAATGCACTAGCCTATATACGACTCGATGGCACTTAACAACAACAACAACAATATACCTCTTTTATGTCACAAATGAACAAAGCAAAACTATTTGATGTACAAAGCAAATATATTCATTTAAAAGTCCAAAGGGTACATTCTCCTGCCCACAGACACACAGCCTTACTCAGCACATGGGACTGGAGTCTGAAGCTGCTCTCTCTCCATGCCCCTGTCTCTACTGCCATCTCTGTTTTTCCAGACAGGGACCCCACACTCTAGTCATGCTCTTCCTTAATGATGGTCCTGGAATCATCTGTTCCTGAAATGAAAGATAAGTACTTCCACTTTTAGTTACACATCTTTTATAATTACAATTTGACAATCATAATTAATCCCCCACCCCTTTCACTAGACCCATCTGGTAAGAGGAAAACTACTTAGTGGGAATTCTCCTTTGTCCCTCATTCTGAAACTAAGCACACTCATGAAAACTTGTAATCTAGAAACTTCATGACTTTATAGCCCTCTCCCCCCAGCATTTTTGATAACCAATGTCTAAATTGCCCATCCCATCAACTCAGTACACTGAGGAGACAAGCATGTTCTTTTGATATAAAGAATCTTCCATTCAGGTTGGAATTTTGAGCAACTGCATTCATAAGCAAAAGTCCAGTCCCACACATTATAGCGATTTGGCACAATATCAAACATCCTTCTAATCTGCTCAGGTTTTGGTCAGCTCTGCCTTAGTCACCCAAGCTGTGTCTAATGGGTAGCAGCTACAAATTTGGAAGTTCACACACATCTCCCTGTCAGCCAGATGACCCCTTTACTGTCAGCCATAGGCCCTATGGGCTGGGTCAGTGTGTGGGTTCAGGAGTTTACACAACTTCGTAAACTTCACACCAGCCAGCCTACCTTCTCTGCTTATCTCAAAGTCATTGGTGCCAATAGAAAACATCCAAATTTGCCTGTGTCTTCATTGCTGCGTTTCTTCCAGTTCCACTCACATGTAGACCCAGATGGTCACCAGCTAGCATAGGGTTCGCTAGTTCCCTTTAACCCTCAGTCCTATAAGGGGGTTTTCTCTGATAGGCCAACTTTCTTTGTCTTTATGCCTCCAAAACTCAAAATGCCAAATGGTTAGCTTTTTTCTCTGCTTTCTTCCTAGCATGGGTCTCCTGTCCTCCCAACAGTTCTGGTTTAGTCTGCCTGTCTTTTCAAAGTAGAGGTACAAGCTTTCTGTAAACATCATTTTCAATATTCATTTCTATCACACTGTATGCATATCTTACACTAATAGGCAGAAGAAACTAATATCCATGAGGCCCTCAAACACATAAACCTTTTAAAAAACATTCAGGTTCAATCCTTTGTTCTACCTTGGATAACCCCATTCATACGCATATGGTATTGCACCTTTGGCAGCGTGGATTCCAGTAGGCCCTGGTCAAAGGTCAGCTATTTTTTAATGTAGCTGGACATCAGTTCCAGACAACTCCAGAAGCTGCCACTCTCCCCGCTTAAGTATTTTATCACATGCCCCTTCGTTCTTTTACAAACTTACGTCAGGAGCCATTGCAGTGAATCATGATCACAATTCCAAATGCTTAAACCAAGTGGGGATCATGTCTGACTTCCTCTGATTCCACAAAAGAGAAAGAAGAGCAAACTCAAAATCAGCACAAGGTCGATTCCTATGAAGGGAGGTCAGACATGCCTCCACCCTATATCAGTGCCTTTATACTTAGGCAGACTTGAGAACCAATTTAGAAAACTCATCCTTGTGATTATATTTCCCTAGAACCCCACTGTCTTGGTACCACATGTCTTAGGTCAGGTTTTCTAGATAAGTAAAACTATTGCATCTTTGCTTGTAACCACTATGCTGCCAGAGCTCCTTATTGAAACATATATATGTATATATATATGTACATATATATGGTGCTGTTGAGTGCCGCCAAGTTGATTCTGACTCATAGAGACCCTGAATAGAGTTTCTAAGGAGCTCTTGGTGGGTTTGAACTGCCAACCTGTGGTTCAAGCTGTCCTTGCAGATGAGTGCAGTATTCTCCAGTGCCTCACCAGGACTCTATGTATATATATGTCCCAGGCCTCCAAAAGAAGAGAAAGGGAGAGGGAGCCTTTCTGGTGTGTCCATTGTGTTGGGAACAGGCCACACCCTCAAGGAAACATCCCTTCAATTGAGCTGCTTATAGCCAATCATTACAGAGTTAACTATGCCTGTATTAGGTTTTATCACCATGGGAATAAACTCATCCCAACTTTTAACCCTCTGGAATTTCTGGCCTTGGCAAATTGACACAGAACCCTAACCATTACAGGAATTGAAGCAAAAAAATTTTGGTCCAGCTGTGAAGATTTCCATTTTCTTTATATTGAGGTGCAGTCCATATTGAAGGCTATAGTCTTTGATCTTCATTGATATTTCAAACCCTCTTTGCTTCCACAACCAAGATTATGCCATCTACATATGACAGGTTGCTAATGAGTCTTCCTCCAATCCTGATGCTACATTCTTCTTCACATAATCCAACTTCTTGGATTATTTGCTCAGCATACATATTGAATAAGGATGGTGAAAGGCAAAATCCCTGGCATACATGTTTCCTAATTTAAAAACATTGAATATCCCCTTGTTCTGTTCTAACAACTGCCTCTTGATCTAGATACAGGTTTCTCATGAACACAATGAAGTGTTCTGGAATATCCATTCTTTGTAATGCTGTTCATAATTTGCTATGATCTACATAGTCAAGTGCATTTGCATAGTTGATAAAGCACAAGTAAACTTCTCACTGGTGTTCTCTGCTGTCAGTCAAGATCCATCTGATGTCAACAGTGGTATCCATCATTCCATACTGTCTTCTGAATCTGGCTTGAATTTCTGGTAACTCCCTGTAGATGTACTGCTGAAAACATTTTTTTATAATCTTCAGCAAAATTTTACTAGTTTATGATATTATTTGATGATTTCTACATTTTGTAGCATTATAATTCTTTGGAATGAACACAAATATAAATCTCTTCCCAATCAGTTTGCCACATAAGTTTCTGGCATAGATGAGTGAGGGCCTCTCGTGGCACTACATCAGCTTGTTGAAACATTTCAGTTTGTGTTCCATCAGTTCCTGGAGTCTTGTTTTTTCCAATGCCTTCAGTGCAGTTTGGATTTCTTTGTTCCATTCCAGTGGTTATTGATCATATGATACCTCATGAAATAGTTGAACATCAACAGTTTCTTTTTAGTACAGTGACTCTGTGTATTCCTTACAGATTTTTTGATGCTTCCTATGTTATTCAATAGTTTGTTTATAGAACACTTATAGAACCCTTCAGTAGTGTAACCTAGGACTTGATTTTTTTTCTTCAGCTCTTTCAACCTGAGGAATGCTGAGTGTGTTCTTCTCTGTTAGTGTTCTAAATCCAGGTCCTTACACATATCATTTTCATACTCGACTCTTTGAAACTTTCTGTTCACCTCTTTTGCTTCATTCCCCCCTCTCCCCCGCCCCCTAGTCTCTTTAGCTTCTTTACATTCAAGAACAAGTTTCAGAGTCTCTTCTGATGTCCATGTTGGTCTTTCTTTTTTCCTGTCCTGTCTTTTTAGTGGTGTTTTGCTTTCTTTGTGTATAAAGTTCTTGGTGTCCTAACATAACTCCTCTGGTCTTCTGTTATTAGTGTCTCATGCATCAAGTCTGTTATTGAAAATTCAGGTGGGATAGAGTCAAGGTCCTGTTTTGACTTTTGTGGATTTGTTTTCATTTTCTTCAACTTCGGCCTGAACTTTACATATAACTAATTGATGGTCTGTTCCATAGTCTGCCCCTGTCTTTGTTTTGGATGATAATACCGAGCTTCTCTATCACCTCTGCCCACAGAAGTAGTTAATTGATTCCTGTGTATTCCGTTTAGTGAGGTTCACAGGTATAGTCACCATTAATGTTATTGAGTAAAGGTATTTGCATTGAATAAGTCATTGGTCTTGCAAAATTCTATCATGTGATCTCCATGTTTCTATCATCAAAGCTGTATATTCCAGCTACTTGAGTCTTCCTTTCTGTTTCCAACTTTCCCATTCCAATCACCAGTGACTATCAATGCATTTTCATTACTTGCTTGGTTAATTTCATACTGAAGAAGTTGATAGAATTCTTCAATTTTCTTCATTATTGGCTTTAGTGGTTGTTACATAAATTTGAATGATAGTTAAATTAACTGGTCTTCTTTGTAGGCATATGGATATTATTGCATCACAAAACAGCTTTGAACTTAAAGATAGATCTTGAAATGCTCTTTTTGACAATGAATGTGACTCCATTCTTCTTCAATTTGTCATTCCCAGTATATAAATCACGTGATTGCCTTATTCAAAGTGGCTAATTGTCAGGGACCTGCCTCGACATAGGGGTTCGGTTCACGAGGAGGAGATACCTGACGGTGGTAAAGATATATCAAGAATACACAGAAGGAGACAAAGAGAGAGACAAT
>NW_006408577.1:12280460-12281664 GCF_000296735.1 Chrysochloris asiatica
CTCTTGACTGCTGCTTCCGTGAGTGTTGATAGTTGATCCAAGAAGAATGAAGTCCTTGACAACTTCAATCTTTTCTCCGTTGATAAGAATGTTATATATGTTGTTGTTAGGTGCCCTCGAGTCGGTACCGACTCATAGAGAGCTTATGCATGGCAGAACGAAACACTGCTTGATCCTGGTCCAATCTCACCTTTGTTGCCACACTGGAGTCCATCGATGTTGCCACTTGGCTAATACATCTCACTGGGGGTCTTCCTCTTTTTCTCTGAGCCCTCCACACCTTACAAAATATGATATCTTTCTCTAGTGACTGGTCCCTCCTGACAATATGTCCGAAGTATGAGATACAAAGTTTGGCCATCTTGTCCTCCAAGGAGCACTCTGGCTGCACTTCTTCCAACACAGATCTTTTGGTTCTATGGGCAGCCCATGGCACTTTCAGTATTCTCGTACAACACCATAACTCAAAAGCATCAATTCTTCAACAATCTTCCTTATACACTGTCCAGCTTTCACATGCATAGGAGGTTATTGATAATACCATGGCTAGGGTCAGGCGCACCTTAGTCCTCAAGCTGACATCTTTGCTCTTCAACACTTTAAAAACTTCTTGTGCAGCAGATTTGCCTAGTGCGATACGTTGTTTGGTCTCTTGAGTGCTGCTTCCTTGAGTGTTAATATTTGATCCAAGAAGAATGAAGTCCTTCACAACTTCAATCGTTTCTCTAGTTGATAAGAATGTTGTTTATCGGTCCAATGGTGAGGATTTTTGTTTTCTTTACATTGAGATTTGATCCCTGAAGCCTGTGCTCTTTGATCTTCATAAGTAAATATTTTAAGTCCAAAATATGACCTTGAGTATATCCCACCTGAATTTAGAGATCATCTGAAGAACAGATTTGATATATAAAACACAAAAGACTGTAGACCAAAAGAGCTGTGGGATGATATCAAGAACATCATACATAAAGAAAGCAAAAAGTCATTGAGAAGACATGAAGAAAGGAAAAGATCAAAATGGATGTCAGAAGAGACATTGAAACTTGCTCTCCAGCATAGAGATGATAAAGCAAATGGAAGAAATGAGGATGTACAAGAACTGAAGGGAAAATTTAAAAGATCAGCTCATAAAGATAAAGCCAAATATTACAACAAAATGTGCAACAATCTGTTGTCAGAAAACCAAAAAGGACGAACACGTTCA
>NW_006408577.1:12284340-12288108 GCF_000296735.1 Chrysochloris asiatica
CAAGGTACAGCTAACATCAGTACTTTTCCAGACATTCAGGTAACTTTACATCGTACTTTGCTGGTTCGAATCCCAGGCCAGCAACTTGGATTCTCAGGCCCAATTAACATATCTATAGCCCCTGAGCTCAGGTGGGGGAAGGTGAGAGGTAAGGTCAAAAGCTTGGGCGGAGTCCTGCTGTTTCGGCTTCCTGAGCCAGGTTTTCAGGAACTTGGCTGAATAGCTAACACTTGGGAGAGATTCAGGGTGGATGGCTTTTTTGTCTGTAGAACAAAGAACTGTGAAGTAGCTAAGATGTTTTTAGTTAATCTTTTGGAGAAAGGCTTGACCTTGCAACCTTTACAGTCTGGGCTTTAGGAAAATATCACATTTATCTGTGGATTATCAAGGGCTCAGTGTATTAGATTAATACATGTAACTGAATATTAAGATGAAAAACAATTTGCTATTGACTGCCAAGTGGCTAGATCTGTTACACACGGGCCTATAGGGCCTAGAACCTCTGACCAGTCTTACATGGTCCGCAACAACTAATATCAGTCCATTTCAGCCCACAGTCCTGGTGTGGCACTGTGAGATAATGTGCTGGACAGCATGGTCTGTTTGAACCTCAAAGTCTGTGGTTCAAACTCACCAGCTACTCCTCAGAAACCCTATACAGGGTTACTGTAAGTTGGAACTGACTTGCCAGCACTCAACAACAACAGCAACAACAACAACAACAATGCCTAGGATATCGATCTTCATGAATTTAATTTTTTTTTGATGACTTCTAATTATCCTAGATTCATACTTTGTGCATTCCACATTCCAATTAATAATGGATGGTTGCAGCTGTTTTTTTCATTTTGAGTTGTGTCCCATCAACAAATGAAGGTCTCTGTGAGAGGAAAGCTACTCAAGGCACTTAACAACAACAACAACATATTAATTTGCATGTGTTTGGACACATTCTCTGATATTTTTTTAACATGCAGTGTACATGGAAAAAGCACTTTGCCAACCACTTTTTAGATACTAGACTGCTTTAAAAGGTACTATTTATGTATGAGTCCTGGTGTGGCACCGTGGGTTAAGGTGCTGGACTGCAAAGCCAGTTTGAACTGCAAGGTCAGCGGTTCAAGCTCACCAGCTGCTCCTTGGAAACCCATACAGGGTCGCTATGTGTCTGAACTGACTCAATGGCACTTAACAGCATTTATGTATATCTCTTTATATCCTTGGTACTTGGCACAAAGGTAATAGTATAGAAAAAAATTGGCTGCTTTTCAAAAAACAGTGACAAGTCTTATTATTTATCTGTACTCAACATTATCCATTATAGTTTTACCTTTTTCAATCAGCATTATTATCCCAGTTATGCTAGAAATTGGCAGTAGTTTGGATGACATTTCTAATATGCCCTTGCTTTTAATATGTAAAAAAAATATTAAATTTTATTTTTCATTTTATAGGTTAACCTATGCTAACTGATAGAATGAATATTGTGAGGAAATGTCCCTAAATCTTCTGTATAAATGTAGATTTGATACTTTCTAGTTTATATTGTTCTAGAGTGGAGAGCATGAAGAGCTAAATTTATTAATTTCTCTTGCAAAAGTTCTCGAGGCCTCTTTAAAATTCAGAGCCCACACAATCTAATTGGCAGTTGCAAATATCAAATGGAAGTTAGAATTGATTATGTATTAGTATAAATTGTTCTGTTTATTTTTTTCACTTTGGCTTCCGTATCAGTCAGTGCTGGAGATTGTAAGTCCTATCAGCAAAAAAGACAGAAGGAGATTTTTTTTCTTCTTTTTTCAAATTAATGCTTTACAATGACCTCTTACCAGTTTTGTTATCAAACAAATATTAGCTACTGGCATGTTATAGCTTACCATCCAAAGTAGGTATTATTTCCCCAGATGCAGGTGGAACTGTGCTAACCAGTACAAAACAAAACAAAACAAAACAAAAACAAACAAAAAGTAGTTGCTATGAAGTGGACTGCTACTCATGCTGACCCCAATGTGTGCCAAGTGCAATGGAAATGCGCTTCATAATGTTTTCAAGGCTGAGACCTTTCAGAAGCAGATCACCAAACATTTCTTCAGAGACACTTCTGGGTGGGTTCAAACCACCAAACATTTAGTTAGTAGTTGTGTGTTTTAATGATTTGTGTCACTCAGGGCTTCTAGGTCACTTATAAAGGAAATATGTTTTCCGACTACCTTGAAATACTCTTTTTGTTGTTATTGTGCATTGCTGCCCTCCTGAGTAAAGGATTTATAAAAGGAACTTCAACAATATGTACATTTTTTTATTTTCTTTAACATGATTTTATAACTAGTCTTGGTGTGGTGCTGGAGAATGATTACTGGACTATAAACTACAAGGTCAAATCCACCATTGGTTTGAGATTTTTAAGCTGCAAAGAATTATAGTCACAGAAACCTTATACAGGGTTGCTATGAGTCAGCATTGATTTAATGGCACTCAACAGAACATAAGCATTTAATCCAGGTGTCCTGTAGTGTATGTACTAGACTGCTAACCAAAAAGTCAGTGGTTCAAACCTACCAGCAACAACTTGGAAACCCTATACAGGGTCATTATGAGTCAGAACCAACTTGATGGCACTGAACAACAACAATCATTTAATCCAGGAGTCGTGGTAGCAAGATGGCTGTGTGCTAATCAGCAGGTTTGTGATTCAACATCTCCCAGTGGCTCCACAGGAAAAAGATTTGACATTTTGCTTCAGTAAAGATTGTTGTTGTTGGTAAGTGCCATCATGTCAATTCTGACCCATAGCGACCCTGAATTGGGTTTCTGAGGACCAGCTGGTGAGCTTGAACTGCCGACCTTGCAGTTCACATGGCTCTGCAATCTGGCGCATATGCCACACCAGGAAAGATTGTAACCTAGAAATGCTGTGGGACAATTCTACTCTGTTCTATAGGGTCCTACAGTATCACTATGAGTCAAAATCAACACACAACAACAACAAATAATCTACCTTAAATGAATAAAACACTATAGTCAAGAAAATAAAATGATTTTAATATAAAGCAATAGGATTATAAATTTATGCTGCAAGTTAAATATTTCTATGTTAACAATTGTTGTTATTAAGCACTATGGGCTCAAATGTAGCAACGATTGTGAGTTTGGCACAAGACTGGGCAGTGTTTTGTTTTGTTGTGCATAGGGTCACTATGAGTTGGAACTGGCTTGATGGCACTTAACAACAACTACAATATAATTTCACTATATTTAGTATAGAATTTAAACTACTCACCCTGTTTTCAAGGCCATATAGGATTTGTCCCTTCTGATCTCTTCTCTACCACTTTGCCACTTGCCTACACTTCATTCCACACTGGCCTCCTTGCTATTTTTTTTCAAAATGTTATGCTTTTATTTTCCTCTTGCTCCTGTAAGAAATCTCTTTGATTACCACAGCTTACTTCTTAAAAGCCAGAAGGTACACAGGCAATTCACTTCATGACACATTGTGTCCTCAAGTCCAGAAAGAAAGCGTCTTTCTCTTCAGAAAACACCCAGACGGATTGACACAGTAGCTGCAACAATGGCTTCAAACATAACAATTGGGAGGATGGTGCAGACCTGGTTGTACATAGGTTCACGATGAGTCTGAGTCAACTAGACAACACCTAACTGCAACCACACAAGAAATACATAGGTAGATAAATATATATAAGGTGTTGTTAAGTGCTGTCAAGTCAGTTCTGATCCATAGAGACCCTGTATAGGGTTTCTGAGGTG
>NW_006408577.1:12288738-12291287 GCF_000296735.1 Chrysochloris asiatica
AACAATGAACAAATGACACCACTCACTCATGCCTGGTAGGGTTTTTGGTATGAGGCGATTCCCAAGAATGAGAAAGAATTGTTGGAAAATATGACCTTGGTAATAGAAATTATACAAGCCGATCGATCGCATGATAGGATTTTTGCAAGATCAACAATTTATTCATTGCAGATTCTTTTTTACAACAGCATAAGCCATGTGGTTTTTCATAATTTGAAATCAGAAAGGTATGCATCGGAGTGGCATCCGTTCACTATATTTATCCAATTGGTATACTGAGAAAATAATTGAAGAAGCTGGACTATGTGAAGCAGAATGTGGCATCTGAATTAGAAAAAGACTCATGAGGAATCTGCAAAATGCAGATAACACAACCTTACTTGCTGAAAGTGAGAAGGTCTTAAATGTCTTGAACCAATTCCTGATGAAGATCAAAGATACAGCCCTCAGTATGGATTACACCTCAACATAAAGAAGACAAAAATCCTCAAAGCTGTACTATTAAGAGACATTCATAATAAATGGAGAAAAGATTGAAGTTGACCAGGATTTCAATGCTGGTGAAAGCATCAGTCAAGAAGTCAAAGAAATATTGCTTTGAGAAAAGTTGCTGCAAAAGAAGACCCTTTTGTAGTGTTAAAGCTGTTAAGGACTAAGGAGTGCCTGGCCCAAGCAGAGATTTTGTCAGTTACCTCATATGCATGTGAAAGCAGGAATATGAATCAGAAAGACTGAAGAATTGACACCTTTCAAATTTGGTGCTGGTGAATATCCCATGGACTGCCAGAAGGAACAAATCTGGAATGGATTGTTCTTTTTTTTTGAGTAGTTTCGTAAGCTTAAAATAATACAATAGACCTAAAATAGCTTCTGTTAACTGCACAAATAAACATTCGAATTAGACTCTACAATGATGTTTTGACAGCTTAAACACCATTGTTTTTCAAAAACATGAAAAATAGCCTTTTAATAAATTAGGTGAAAAATGTGAAATGTCACCTAATAAAAATATTCTCTTAATTTAGAATGCCTGTAAAACTATTTTTCAAACAATAATTAGAGAGTTTAAATTAATTATTTGTTTGAAGACAAAAATACTGAACATATTTGTAATTGCAATGATGGTTGGTAAACGTATAAAATTTATATGTAAAGGCCAAAATTAATTTTCTTCCATTTGATATTTTTGAATAAAGTACAAAAGTCAAGTACACAAATGGGAGCATGATGGCCTGCAGGATGAGCACTGGATTTAGAGCTACAAGGTCAGTGGCTCCAGCCCACCAGCCATGCCTTGGGAGAAAGATGAAGCTTTCTGTTTCTGCAAAGATTTACAACCTCTGAAACCCATTGCTGTGACTTGGAACCCACTCAAGGGCATTTAACTGTTGTTAAGTGTTGTCAAGTAGGTAGATTCCAACCCCCAATTCACAGCAACACAATCTACAGCAGAATGTTTTCCTAGTAAAACCTGAGTCTACTGTTTGGAAGGTGTAGAATCTACTACTGAATGACTAGATGCATTAGTTTCCTAATGTTATTATAATGAATTGCCACAGATTGGGTGATTTATATGAGCAGGTATTTAGTGTTTTGCAGTTGTGGGTAGCAATCTGAATACAGGTTGTCATCAAGGCTGTACACTTCCAGACTGTTCTAAGAAAATGTCCTTCCTTGTTGCTCCAGACTTCTGTTAGCCCCTGGCATTCCTCAGCATGTGGATGTGTGACTAT
The DNA here is from genome assembly GCF_000296735.1 of Chrysochloris asiatica. Classification (NCBI taxonomy): domain Eukaryota; kingdom Metazoa; phylum Chordata; class Mammalia; order Afrosoricida; family Chrysochloridae; genus Chrysochloris; species Chrysochloris asiatica. Next base: position 12,290,472 of record NW_006408577.1, read on the forward strand.
CCTTCTGTTGTCGGTCTCTCTGGGCTTTAGCTTATTTTTTATTGAACATCCCTTAGTTTGGATTAGGATGTACCATTATTGTTGGGGTGGTAGTGGTGCCATCGAATTGGTTCTGACTCATAGTGACCCTGTATAGGGTTTCCAAGGAATGGCTGGTGGGTTTGTGCCATGGAACTGCAGTTAGAAGTCCAGTGCTTATCCTACAGTGCCAAACCAGAACTCCAAGATTCACTCTACACTTAGGATTTCATGCTAATTGATAACATCTTGAAAGACCTACTTCCAAATAAGGTGGCATATTTGAAGTTAACAGTACTTAAGACTTCAGTATATATATTTGGAAGTCCTGGTGTGGCAATGTAGGATAAGCACTCAACTGCAGTGTTGGTTTGAATTGCAAAGTTGGCTGTTCAAATCCCCCAGCTGCTCCTCAGAAACCCTAAACAGGCTCACTATGAGTGGGGATTGACTGGACGTCACTTACAGCAACAATTCAATCTATAACAGTGCAATGTTGTTAGCTTTGTTAAAAATATATATTTAGGTACCATCTTTATAAAAAAGGAGCTCTAGTAACATAGTGATTATGAGTCGGGCTGCTAACCTCAATGTCAGTAGTTCAAAACAACCAGCCATTCCATGGGAGAAAGATGAGGCTTTCTGCTCCCATAAAGATTTACAGCCTCAGAAATCCTATGCAGGGTCGTTATGAGTCAGAACCAACCCCATTGCACACTACCACCACCACCATCTTTATGAAGGACTCCTGGTATAGTGTTCTGGACTGCCCATCACAAGATCAGTGATTCAGACCTA
>NW_006408577.1:12293138-12297272 GCF_000296735.1 Chrysochloris asiatica
TTAAATAATATAAAACAACTATTCAAATTGAGTAATGGTCTTAGAGGGAAGAAGTCCCAGAAAAATAAGAATTGTAAAATATCCAGAGATCATGCAAGGAAGGCTTTCGCTATAGCAGGAGCCCCCAAACAGCCATGTCTGGATTTCACTGCAATGACACTGGTTAGTCAAATGCCTGTAAACTGGATCTGTGCGTCTAGCTCCTCACAGGCCATACCCTTCAGCCCCTGTTACAGCTCAGCTAGGATGATTTACATGTTTATTTTACCTACTGATTCTTTAAGATTTCTCACTGTTCAACATCTGATCTAAAGTCACATCACATTGCAGAAGTAAAATGACAACCTTGTATGGAATTTAAATCAATGCCAAACACAATGGCTACCATATTGCCACGTTTTCTGTTCATTAGAAAAAAACATGTATAATGCTTGAAACTCTAGACCCTAAGCAGTAAAGCAAATACCAAGCTCACTGCCATGGAGTCAATTCTTATAGCAACCTTATATAGAGTTTGGTGTTGTTGTGGTGGTTGTTATAGACTGTAAATCTTTACAGGAGTAGACAGCTTCATCTTTTTCCCATGGAGCAGCTAGTGGATTTGAATCACTAACTATTCAGTTGTCAATGACTTCATTCTTCATGGATCAACCATCAACACTCATGGAAGTAGCAGTCAAGAAATCAACTGACATATTGCATTAGGCCAATCTGCTGCACAAGACCATTTTAAAGTGTTGAAGAGCAAAGATGTCAGCTTCAGGACTAAGGTGCGCCTGACCCAAGCCATGGTATTATCAATAACCTCAAATGCATGTGGAAGCTGGACAGTAAATAAGGAAGACTGTAGAAGTATCGATGCTTTTGAGTTATGGTGTTGGAGGAGAATATTGAAAGTGCCATGGGCTGCCAAAAGAACCAACAGATCTGTGTTGGTCAAAGTACAGCCAGAATGTTCCTTGCAGGCCAGGATGGCCAGACTTTGTCTCTCATGCTTCAGACATATTGTCAGGAGGGACCAGTCACTAGAGAAGGATATCATGTTTGGTAAGGTGGAGGATCAGAGAAGAAGAGGAAGACCCCCAGCATCTATGGGTTCAAGTGTGGCAAGAATTGTGAGGTTGGTCCAGGACCGGGCAGTGTTTTGTTCTGTTGTGCATAGGGTTGCTATGAGTTGGTACCAACTCGGTGGCACCTAACAACAACAACAATGCAATCCTTATCATATTTTGTCTACCTCGCAAAGTGAAAGTCAATTGACATGATATATTATTATTACAAATAGATTCTTCTACAAAGATAGTGAAAAATCCCTTGTAGCAAATTATTTTCTCTCCTAATGCCCATGGCCAGTTTCTGGCATCTTTGTTTCACTCCTGCTCAGACCATTGCAGTACACTGTTAGTTGATCACACTACCCTGAAAAGTCTCCTTAATCAAATTATCCTATTCTCTGGTACCAGATTAATACTGGCAAAACACAGTTTCCTTTTACAGGCAGAAGTAGCAACATAAAGTAGTACTGAAAATAATCAAATTCAATAAAAGTTGAACATAGGTTTACTGTGAGTTGTTGTTGTTGTTAAGTGCTGTTGAATTGCTTATAGTGACCCTGTACAGGGTTTCCAAAGAGCAGCTGGTGAGCTTGAACCGCTGCCTTGCAATTTGCAGTCTGGTGCATTAACCCACATCGCCACACCAGGACTAGTTGTTCTATATGTGTCTATGGAGAACAATATGATTCCAGAAAAAACTAATGGCTTGAAGACGCTAGATGCAATGAGTGTTGTAAAGAAAAGAGGAGAGAAAAACATAGATCAGTCATTGGCTAGTCTTAACACTATTGACTGAACACTGCCCCACCTTTTTAATTTATTTTTTTATTTTACTGAGAGCAATAGATATCAGGCCACAAAATGCTCTCTGCCCTTCTATCCAGACTTAACTTTTGAAATTCAACTTTAGGAGCATGTTGTTGTTGTTGTTGTTGTTGTTAAATGCCATCTAGTCGGTTCCGACCCATAGCGACCCTGAATAGGGTTTCCGAGGAGTGACTGGAAAGCTTGAACCACCAACCTTGCAGTTCAAATGGCTTTGCAGTCTGGCACATTAACCCACAATGCCACGAATCAGGCTGCTAACCTCAAGGTCAGCAGTTTGAAACTACCACCTGTTCCGTGGGAGAAAGATGAGGCTATTTGCTCCTGTGAAGATTTATAGCCTCAGAAACCCTATGCAGGGTCACTATGAGTCAGAACTGATTCCACAGCACATGACTACCACCACCACCAAGTATGGCTTTGAAAAGGAAAGAAAGATTTGACAACTTTTGGTGGAAGAAAAGTACTGGCAGATTAGTTTTGGTAAGGAATTTCTTTAAAGTGAATATTTGGTATTGTGAGTAAGAAAGTCCCCAAATCAAAGCATGGTATCCACTTTGATTTGGGGACTTTCTTACTTTTTGACAGTAATATCTATTCTTCTCTTATGACATTTATACTTTTAACCTCACACCTGCTAATGCATAAGGGCAGGGTGTATAAATACACTAACCAATGTTTGTAGCCACTAGCCATAATTTCTCAGCGGAGCTAGTCACAGTTCAGCTACTCTATAGTCACACGTGGTACTTGCTACCACGGTGGACAGTACTGATGCAGAATGTTTCCAGTGTATGGAGTTTTCTTCCACCACACTTGTCTTTATAATTGTCTCTTGCCTCATTGTTTATAGTACAGGGCTTTACTCATAGTATGTATTCAATGCATCTTTGTTGAAATAAAATAACTCTTGGGATGCTGCCAGTGTACTGCTCAAAAAAAATGTCCAGAGATTCTGTATAAAATAAAATCCAGATTTGTAGCCCTAGCATTCATGATTATAGAAGCCTGGTTTCCACATACATTTTCTGGGCCCTCTACTAGAGGTCACTTTGCTACTCTATTAAAAGTCATCTGCTAAACATGCCTCAAGTCATGTCCTGTATCTTACTGACTTTAATCTTAAAAGAGACCATTTGTCAACTAGAGTTCCCTCTTCCCTCAACTCAGTTTCTTTCTATCAAAGTATTTTTCCTATTCTAAATTTTGTAGTCAAACTGCCTTCTCCATAAAGCCGGCCAAGAGTGATATCTGCCTTAGCTGAAATTCTGTGTTCCCTCCTCCAATGGCTAAATGGCGGTTACTCATGACTGCACTACACATCATAGCAATTTATGTATGCACCGTATTTCTTTCAGTCACCAACATATAATTGAGCTCCTGTGCAGGAAAATGCCTAGCTCAGTGATTGATAGATAGTAAGAAGTCAATAAATATTTATTGAAATTTTGAGGTGGTGCATTCCAGGGTGGCAAATGTTTCCCCATGTTGCCTGTTAAGATATAGATGGTGTTACCAAGAATATTTTGTACCTTCCTACTAAAACTGACATGAACTTACAAAATATTTCGTCTAAGAACCTTATGTAATAAATAATGGATTTTGAGCAATAGAATTGATGGGATTTCAAAACAGACCCCCAACCGATCAAGATATACACACACATACACATGAGGGGCCCTGATGGCACAATGGGATAAGCTGCGGCGTGCTATTGGAGAGGTTGGCAGTTCATACCTATCAGTGACTCTGCAGGAGAAAGATAGATAGGCAGCCTCCATAAAGGTTTGCAGGCTCTGACACCCAATGAAGCAGTTCTACTCTAATAGGGTTGCCTTGATTTGGAATCCATTTGATAACAGTGAAGTTTTGATATATCACATACACACAAGCCTATACAGAAGGTTTTAAAACATTTGTGGAAAATGGAATTAAAAGATGATGGAATTAAAAGATTTTGGACTTTTTCAAGTCCCTCATATATATATATGTATGGTGATAGTTACAAGGGAGAAAGATGAGGCAGTCTGCTTCTGTAAAGATTTACATAACTCTATGAAGTACTTCTATTCTGCCTTATATGGTTGCTATGAATTGGAATCTACTAATTGACAATGTGTGTGTGTGTGTGTGTGTGTGTATGTGTGTATAACATGTCAGTGGGACAAAGGTGAGGCGTTCTGCTCCCGTAAAGATTTACAGCCTTGGAAACTCTATGCGGGGTTAGTATGAGCTGGAACTGACTGCACGGCAC
>NW_006408577.1:12297972-12304237 GCF_000296735.1 Chrysochloris asiatica
TTAGGGCTGCAATTAGGTTTATTATTTTATTTTTTTCTTGAAACATATTTATTTGCTTTCCCCTTCATTTGGAAGTTCTATTACTACATTATTACCTCTTTTTACTTTATACTTTGCTGATATTTTTCTTGTTGTTATAAACTGGTATCTCTGGTTCTCAATTTTCACTGTTGTTAGTTTTCTTTTGAAAACCTCTATATGGCTTGAGTTTTGTGTGATATTGTCTTGTCTGTTAACCTCAGTTTGTTGTCTGCTGTTGTTGATGCTCTTTCTAAAGAATTCCCTCTAGTTTTATTTTTGGAAGCTTGGTCTGAGTTTTATAAATCCTTTTAATTTCTGTTTATCTAGAAATGTCCTAATTTTACCATCGTATTAGATGGACAGTTTTGTTGGGTATCTGATTCTTGGTTTACAATTGGCTTTTCTTTTAGAGCTTTACATATGCCATCCTAGTGTTTCCTTGATTGCTTGATTTCTGCTGAGAAATCAGACCTTCTTGTTAGTTCTCCTTTTTAGGTAACTTTTCATTTTTCCCACGCTGCTCTCAGGATTTTTTCCTTGTCTGTGGTTTTGAAAACTTTGATTATAATGTGTCTTTGTGATTTTCTTTTGGAATCTATCCTGTTTGTTGTTGTTCAGTGCCATTGAGTGAATTCGGACTCATAGCAACCCTGGACAGGGTTTCCAAGGAGCAGCTTGCAGATTTGAACTGCTGACCTTGTGGTTTGCAGTCCAGTACTGATCCTCCAGCATAACACCAGGAGTCTTGTTTGGAGTTTGGTTAATTTCTTGAATGGTTGTCTTCCATCATTCATAATGTTAGTGAAATTTTCTTTCAGTAACGCTTAGATAATGTTTTCCATAGTTTTGTTTCATCCTGTTTTGGATTAAAAATCAATCATAAGTTATTCTCTTGTGTTGTTGTTGTTGTTAAGTGCCATAAAGTCTATTCTAACTCATAGTGGCCCTGTATAGTGTTTCAAAGAAGTGGCTGGTGGGTTCGAACTTCTCACCTTAAGGTTAGCAGTTCAGTGTTTAACCTGCAGTGTTGCTCTAGGACTCCTTCCATTTGATAGTCTCACATAAATCTTACACTTTCTTCTGATTTTTTTAATTCTTTTTTTCTGATTGTGTTTTGAGAAATTTGTCTTCAAGATCACTGATTCAGTCATATATCGATTCAATTCTGCTTCTTTGCCCTTTTAATGTATTATCTCTTTCTGAAATATTAGTAATGATCTTCTGGTTTTCTAATTGCTCTTTCTGTATGATTCTAATTTTTCATTTATTTTGCCTGTTTGTTCTTGTAGTGTTTTGCTGAATTCTTCCTTGCTTTCAATAATCTTTCTCAATTCACTGAAGGTACCTAAAAAGCATTGTTTTCAAGTCCTTATCAAATAGTTCTGATACCATTTCTGGTATTATATTTTCTGACTTTTTATTTTGGGCATTTGTTTGAGGTACTCTGTCTTATTTCTTCATGAAAATGTAAATTGTCTCCTTTTTCTGAGATACTGTGGTATTGTATTTATATTTAATTGGTGATTGCATGTTGGTGTGTTCTCAGGCATTCAGGCATTCACCAATGGTCTCCTGGCAGATGGGTTAGAGACTGGAGGTCTACACACAGTTCTCGTTTCAGTGTTATGGAATAAACTTCAGGGTGGGCTCATAGCCTCTAGGAGAAGGTGTGGTATGCCCGGTGCCTGACAGAGACTGCACAGGACAGGATGCCACTGGACACTGCATTGGCAGGGGTGGGACTGGCCGAGCCTCTGGCTAACAACAACACAAGGACACCAGGGAGAACAGCACACCCTCATCTCCCACTTGTACCACGTCCTGTGCCTGCAGGATTCTGCATCAGCAGCCGCTTGCAAAAGCTCAAGATGACTGTGCTGCTTCACGCTTCCTGAGATTTAGAAGATACTGCTGGTGCAAATCCTTGAGTCATTTTCCCACCCTGTTCTTGTCAATGACTCCACTCCCCACCAGAGAGGCTAAACTGCCCAATATTCAGTTTTCCATCTTCAGTGTAAAATATGACCTGTTTCTGCTTGAGGGTTTCTGGAAAGCTTTCTTTTATTTTTCTCTTTATTATTTTTACTGTAATAAAATGACATATTCTTCAGCTCATCTTTGTATGTAGTTAGGTGAATAGGAGTCCTGGTGTGGCGCTACGGGTTAATATGCTACACTGCAAAGTTGGCAGTTGAAGCTCACCATCCTCTCCTCGGAAACTCTATACAGGGTTGCTATGAGTTGGAACAAACTCCGTGGCACTTATCAACAATAGGAGAATGGGACTAGCTATCTTGTGACTATGAAGGGACAACCTAAAGAAAAAAGCCATCCTGTTGAGGAAAGAAGAGAAGAAGAATTGAGTAGTAGGTTCTTTGATGCCAGTGATGTGCTGTGAAGGAGCCCTGGTGGAATAGTGTTAAATGTCCCATTGCTAACCCACTGCACAGGAGAAAGATGTGGAAAGATTTGCAGCCTTGGAAACCCTATTGAGAAGTTCTATTCTGTCCTGAAAGGTTCCTAGGAATCATAAGTAACTTGACAACAATGGGTTTGGCTTTTGAGTTTAATGTAGTTACAGTATTTACTAACCCACGGACTATTTATATTTAGGTTTCTTATTATGGAAGATTGCAACATCCTATTAGTCAAGTCACTGTTAGTCAGCTCTACTGCTTGCAACCCTGAAGCTTCCTAAATAAGACAACCCAAATCCAAGTTTGGTAAAATACAATTGTGCTTAGGGCACAGGACTTCTAACTTCTTATAATCTGGACTCAACCTCATATACTGGTGCTTTGTGTGGGGATTCTGCTACCCTCACTAGGCCTAGGTTACTTATCTGCCCTTCTTGGACACAATTGGCTTCTTGCTTCAGTATCAATGCTTGTCATGTTCACTGAAAATTTTCGTAGGAATTTTTCATCCTCCTACATTATAACCAAGTAAGACTTTAAGAAATTAAGCATCAATTTATATACAAAGAAAATATGTATTTGAATTTGTATTAATAAATCATGATTTTCTTGAATAATTTACTGAATTTTTTTATTGGATGGCTGACAGATTTTAGAATAAGATTTGCTATGGTCACTCTTGCTGTAAAGAGTGGCATCTATTTTAGAAACAATTTGCATTCTAATGATGGAGGTAAGATGGGAATTAGCTTGGAATAGCCGTATGTTTAAATGTCTACGTTGGACTCATATCAGCTTGCTAAAATTCTGGCTCTGCTGTTTGATTGATGTGTAGATTTGGGCAAATCATCTTGCCACTTTGGTCCAGCTGCAATCATATTGAATTGCTATCACTCTGAGAATATTGCTTTAAAAAGTAAATGCATGCTATAGTTAAAGCACTGGTTGATTTGCTAGATACCAAATATATGGAATATCCACTCTTCACAATGCCCTGACTTATAAGATAAAGGAAAGGAATTTTAGCTACTTTACAAACCTGCTGACTGTATATATTCCATAGTCATAGGCTATATGAGTCTTACCATCATTGGTTTGAACTGCAGGGTCGGTGGTTCAAACTCATCAACCACCTTGAAAACCCTATACAGGGTTGCTATGAGTTGGAACTGACTAGACTGTATTTAACAACAATAACGAGTCTTACTGTATCTTGTTCTTTTATGACTGATGACAAGAAGTTCTTTGGGAACATGAGTTTAAATCCACTACATTTGAGGTAAAACATAACAGAAAGTACAGTAGTTAATGCTACGATAGGAAGATAGGAGTCCTTGTGTGGCACTGTGCTGGACTGCCAAGTTGGTTGGAATCACACGGTCAACAGTTCAAGCTCACCAGCCACTACTTGGAAACCCTATACATATGTGGGTCAGGATCGACTCGGTGGCACTTAACAACAACAACATAGGACTTTAGAGACCCTGTTGGTCAAAGCAAAAATCAGATACTTGGCTGAACACATGGTCTGAAACATTAAAACATGTAGTCTGTGTCACATTCATAAATAAGTTGTAAATTCTGAGAGACATGCTCTAGATACTGTGACATTAGAATTTTGGAATAATTTGTTTATGTGAAGAAGCATATTAGAAGCATCCTTGAAAGCATGTGACATGCTGTTTGCATATATAAAGTTTTGAAAACTATGATGGTTAATTATAACTTACCTAGATTTAAAAACCATCACTTATCTGTCAGTTTGTTGTACTGTGGTGGCATGTGTGTTGCTGTGATGCTGAAAGCTATACCACTGGTATTTCAAATGCCAGTAGGATCACCCATAGTGGACAGGTTTCAATGGAGCTTCCAGATTTAAAAAGACCACTTCTGAAAGGTTGTTATTGTTATTGTTAAGTGCTGTAGAGTTGGTTCGGACTCATAGTGATCCTGTATAGGCTTTCCAAGGAGCAGCTGATGGGTTAGCATTATAAAGAGCAGCATAGCATTGTCTCATATGCTGCCAGAAGATGAGACCCTCAGGTTACAAAGCATTCAAAATATGAAGGGATAGAGCTGCCTTCTCACAGTAGAGTTTACCTTAATTCTATAGATAGAGCATAACTTTTGAGACTTTCATTGACTGAGGGGGCGAAATTCAAAATGAGAAAAAACAGCTGCAAATAACCATTAATAATCAGAATGTACAAAGTATGAATGTAGTAAGATTAGAAGTCATCAAAAATGAAATGGAACTCATAAATATCATATCTTAGGTACTAGACAGCTTAAATGCACTAATATTGGTCATTTTGAATCAGACAATCTTCTGGTTTAATACGCTGGAAATGACAAATTGAAATATGCTGCCTCATTCATCATCAAAAAGAGCTTTTCAAGATGTATCTTTAATTACAATGTTGTCTGTATAAGTCAATGTGCATACACCTACAAGGAAGATGTGTTAATGTCACTATTATGCAAGTTTTTTCACAAACCACTAAAACCAATGATGGATAAATTGAGGAATTATACCAAATTTTTCAGTCTGAAATTGACCAGACATAATCAAGATGCATTGAAAATTACTGGAATGGGAAAGTTGGAAACAAAGAGGAATGATCAGTTGTGGAAAATATGGCATTGGTGATAGAAATGATGCAGAAGATCCCATAATAGAATTTTCCAAGACAAATAATGTATTCACTGAAAATGCCTTTGTAAACAACCTTAGAGTTTATTATACACATAAACCTTACCAGATGGAATGCACAGGAATAAAATTGGCTACATCTGTGGGAAGAGATGATGAAGAAGCCCAGTAGCATCAATCAAAACAAAGTCAGGTACAGATTGTAGGACACACCATCAATTGCTCATATGCAAGTTCAGACTGAAGCTGAAAAATGTAAAACAAGTCTATGAGAGCCATAATATGACCTTGCATATATCCTACTGGATTCCGAAGAGGATGTGAAACTAGAGATTTCGTTGCTGACATCAGATGGAACTTGGTTGGAATCAGAGAATACCAGAAAGATCTTAACTTGTGCTTTATTGACTATGGAAAGGTTTGTGACAGTGTGGATGATGACAAACTAAGGGTAACATTATGAAAAATGGGTATTTTTCAATTGTGTTCATGAGGAACCTGAACACAGACCAAGTAGCACTTGTTAGAATAGAACAAGAGACACTGAATTATTTAAAATCAGGAAAGGTATGCACCAGGGTTGTATTCTTCCACTATACTTTATTCAGTCTGTATACTGGACAAATAAACTGAGAAGTTGAAGTATATGAAGAACATGGCATCAGGATTAGAGGTAGACTCATATAGTATCTTTCAATATGCAGATGATAACAACTTTGAAGAGTTTTTAAAATACTGATGAATATCAAAAACTACAGTATGAATTATACTTCAATGTAAATAAATTGTAAATTTTCACAACTGGAGAAATAAATGCTATAACAATGGAGAAAAGATTGAAGTTGCCAAAGACTTCAGTTTGCTTGGATCTATAATAAATGCCCATGGAAACAACAATGTATTGTATTAGGTAAATCTACTGCAAAAGACTTCTTTAAAGTGCTAAAGAAGAAATATATCAGTTTGAGGACCAAGGGGTGCCTGAATTGTTATTGCTGTTGTTGTTGTCAGGTGCCATCGAGTCAGAACCGACTCATAGTGGCCCCATGCACAGCAGAACGAAACAATGTCCGATCATGGGCCAACCTCACTACCGCTGCCACACTTGAGTCCATCAATGATGCCACCTGGCCAATCCATCTCGTTAGGGGGCTTCCTCTTTTTCTCTGACCCT
>NW_006408577.1:12304992-12319305 GCF_000296735.1 Chrysochloris asiatica
TAAAACATTCAGTGTTCCCATGTTCTGTTCGAACAACTGCTTCTTGGTCTAGGTACAGATTTCTCAGAAGTACAATTAAGTGTTCTGGAATACTTCACCTAATAGCAACCCTGTTTATGATTTCTGAGGAGTGACTGGTGAATTTGAACCATCAGCCTTGTGGTGCAAACTGACCTTGCGATCTGGTACTTATCCTACAGTGCCATACCAGGATTCCGTGCATACTAGGCCATTGGAAATATCATGACTTAGTTCAGGCACGGAATGAGCACTGGACTGCTAACTGAAAGGTTTTTCAGTTCAAACCCACCAGCCACTTCTCAGAAACCCTATACAAGGTTGCCATGAGTCTGAACTGACTCCATGGCTCTTTGCCACAACAACAATTGTTGTTGTGTTAACTGCCATTGAGTTGCTTCCAACCTATAGCAACCCTGTAAAGGGTTTCTGAGGAGTGACTGGTGAGCTTGAACCACTGACCTTGTGGCTCAAACTGACTTTGCAGTTCAACACATTAACCCAGTGTCACACCAGGACTCTAACAACAATATACATGTAAAAGTTGTATAATGAATAAGGAAGACTGAAAAAGAATAAATGCATTTCAGATATGGTGTTGGTGAGGAATATTGAAAGTGCCATGGGCTGCCAGAAGAACAAACCTGTCTTGGAAATAGTATAGCCAGAATGCTCCTTGGAAGCCAGGATGGTGAGACTTCATCTCCTATATTTTGAACATGTCATTAGGAGGGACCAGTTCCTGAAGAAGCACATCATTGTTGGTCAATTGGAGGGTCAGCAAAACAAACAAACAAACTGATTAGGACACACAATTAGATGGATTGACACAATAGCAACAGCAGTGGGCTTAAACTTAACAACAATTGTGAGAGTGGCACAAGATCCAGTAGTGTTTTTTTCAGTTGTTTTCAGGCTTTTTATGAGTCAAAACCAACTCAGTTGGCACCTAACAACAATAACAATATATTCTGTTTGACTATAGAGACCATCTCAAGAGCACTCGCATTCAACCGTAATGTCTGAAGACCAAAGTAGTTGTGGGATGATGTCAAGAGCATCATACACCAAGAAAGCAGAAAGTCGTTTAAAATGTAGGGAAGGAAGAAAAGACCAATATGGATGCCAGAAGAGACTCTGAAACTTACTCTTAAGCATTGAGAAGCTAACATGAATGGAAGAAATGGGGGAGTAAAAGAGTAGAACAGGAGAGTTCCAAGGGTATCTTGAGAAGATTAAGTAAAATATTATAATGAAATATACAAAGACCTAGTGTCAGAAATCAAAGGGAAAGAATGTGGGCAGCATTTCTCAAGTTAAAAGAATGGAATGGAAAATTCAATCCTTGAGTTGCAGGATTGAAGGGGTTTAAGACCTAAACAAGACCAGGGACCAACTGTGGAACAAACCATCAACTGCAAGTTCAGACTGAAGCTGAAGAAAATTAAAACAACTATTTGAGAGCCAAAGTATAACCTTACATGAATACCCTTGAATTTAGAGGCCATTTTAAGAACAGATTTGATGCATTAGACACTAATTACCAAACTTCAGATACTTGTGGGATGACATCAAGAACATAATACATGAAGAAAGCAATAAGTAATTTAAAAGACAGGAAGAAGGGGAGTATAAACATTGTGATGAAACAAAACATATGATTGGTTGGGAAAAAAACCCAAAACAAACAAAGAAAACAAGATAGGGAGGAAAGAAAAGATCAAAATGAATATCAGAAGAGACTCTGAAACTTTCACCGCAGAGAAGCTAAAGAGAAGGAAGAAATGAGGAAGTGAGAGACCTGAATAGAAATTTTCAAAGGACACCTCTACAAGACAAAGTACAGTATTATAATGAAATGTACAAAGACCTACAGTTAGAAAATCCGCATTTCTCAAACTAAGATAATTAAGAAAAAATTCAAGCCTCAACTTGAAATATTGAAGAATTCCATGGGCAAAATGTTGAATGGTGCAGGAAGTATCAATAGAAAATGGAAAGAATTACAGAGTCAGTGTACCAAAAAGAATTGGTCGATGTATGATCATTTTATAAACTATCATATGATTAAGAACCAATGGCATTGAAGAAAGAAGTTCAAGCTGCATTGAGGGTACTGGCAAAAACCAAGGCTTTGGGAATTGATGGAATACAAATGGAAATATCTCAGCAAACTGATGCAGCAATGGAGGCACTCACTCATCTATGCAAAGAAATGTGGAAGACAGTTTCCTGGCTAACTGATTGGAATAGATCCATATTGCTGCCCATTCCAAAGAAAGATGACCCAATGGAATGCAGAAATCATCAAACAGTATCATTAATATCAAATGCAAGCAAAATTTTCATGAAAATAATTTTAAAAATGGCCAAAGCACTACATCAATAGGGAACTGCCCAAAATTTAAGCTGGATTTAAAAAAGGATATGGAATGAGAGATATTATTGCAGACATCAGGTGGATCTTGGCTGAAAGCAGAGACTACAAGAAAGATGTTTACTTGTGCTCTATTGACTATGCAAAGTTATTTGACTGTGTGAATCCTAAAAAAAACTATGGGATAACATTAAGAATGGGAATTCCAGAACATTTGATGTTGCTTACGCAACGTGAAACTGGTAAGACCAAGAGGCAGTTGTTCAAAACAGGACAAGAGAATAGTGAAGGATTTAAAGTTGGCAAAGGTGTATGTCAGGATTGTATCATTTCACCATACTTGTTCAGTTTGTATCCTGAGATGATCATCTGAGAAACTGGATTATATTCAGGATTGAATATGCAGATGCCACAACTTTGCTTTAAGTGAAGAGGACTTAAAATATAGATGAAGATCAAAGAGTACAGCCTTCAGTATGGATTGGACCTCAATGTAAAGCAAACACAAATCCTCACTAGACCAATAAATAACATCATGATAAATGAAAAAAAAGATTGAAGTTGCCAAAAACTTCATTTTAGCTTGCATCCGCAATCAACCCTTATAGAAGCAGCAGTCAAGAAATCAAAGGACATATTGCATTAGGCAAATCTGCTGCACAAGACCTCTTTAAAATATTAAAGAGCGAAGATGTCACTTTGAGGACTAAGGCGGGCCTGACCCAAGCTGTGGTATTTTCAATTGCCTCATTTATATACAAAACTGGACAATGTATAAGGAAAATTATAGACGAAATGGTACATTTGTATTTTGGTGTTCGCTGAGAATATTGAAAGTACCATCTACTTCCAGAAGAAGGAACAAATCTGTTTTGGAAGAAGTACAGTCAGATTGCACTTTATAAGTGATAAGGTTGAGGCTTCTCTCTTATATTTTAGACATGGTATCAGGAAGTACCAATCCTTGGAGAAGGATATCATGCTTAGTACAGTAGAAGGCCAAGGAAAGAGAGGAAGATCCCAATGAGATGGATTGACAACAATGGGCTCAAACATAACAGCAATTGTGAGGATAGTGCAGGACCAGGCAGTGTTTCCTTCTGTTGGGCATAAAATTTGAGTTAAAAATGGACTTGAGGGCACCTGTCAACAGTTTTAGTAAATGTTTGTGCAACTCTTTGTTCTACACTGTTAGTCAGTAACAAGGCATTTTTTTTGTTTCACTTTGTTTTGTTTTCCTTCCTTTGAAATCCCAACTTTATTTCTACTGTTTTTGTATGCCATCATATTGATTCTGACTCTTACTGACCCACATGTGCAAGAATAAAACTGCCCCCAAAGAGTTTTCTAGGTTCAGTCTTTACAGAGGTTGATTTCCAGATCTTTCTCCATTAAGTTCAACTGCCCACTTTTTGGGTAGCAGAAAAGTACTTAACCTCTATCCTATTTAAAAATCTATTCCCCAATATCACTGAAAAACAAAACAAAACCAAAAACAAAGAAACCGAAATATGAAATTATCTTATTTAGAAAAATAAAGCTTGAGAATAAATCATGAGAATTAAATATGATACTTGTAATGTAGTAAAAAGTCTCCTGTATTTGTTATCAGAAGGCACAGAGTTAGATATGTACTGTGTACAATACCAGTTGACTTGTCTTGGGTATATTTAGAACCTACATAGAGCAAATAATCCAAGAAGTTGGAGTATATGAAGCATGTAGCATCAGGATTGGAGGACGCTCATTAACAATCTGCACAATATGCAGATGATACAACCTTGCTTGCTGAAAGCAAAGAGGACTTTAAATACCTATTGATGAATGTCAAAGACCACAATCTTCAATATGGGTTGTACCTCATTATAAAGAAAGCAAAAATCCTCACAATTGGACTGATAAATAACATCATAATAAATGGAGAAAAGACTGAAGTTGTCAAAGACTTCATTTTGCTTAGATCTATCATCAACATTGATGGAAGCAGAAGTCAAGAAATCAAACGACGTATTTCATTAGCTACATATGCTGCACAGGACATCTTTAAAGTGTTCAAGGGCAAAAATTTCAATTTGAGGACTAAAGTGCCCTCAAGTCCTTAACAGCCTCATATGCGTGTGAAAGTTGGACAATGAATAAGGAAGACCATAGAGGATTAGAGGCATTTTGGTTATAGTGTTGGAGAAGAATATTAAAGCTACCATAGATTGCCAGAACAAACAGATCTTTGTTGAAAGAAATACAATGAGAATGCACCTTGGAAGCCAAGATGACTAGACTTCGTCTCTCATTTGTCATTCTTGTTAAGTGCTGTCATGTCAATTCTGACTTATAGCGACCCTGTTTAGGGTTTCTGAGGAGTGATTGGTGGGGTTGTACCACCAACCTTGCAGTTCAAATTGAACTTGTGGTCAAGTGCTTATCTTCCAGTGCAACACCAGAACTCATACTTTGGACATATTATCAGGAGTGACCAGTCCCTGGAGAAGGACATTATGCTTGACAAAGTGGAAGGTCAGTGAAAAACAGGGAAACTCCCAAGGAGGTGGATTGGCACAGGGCAGCAACAATGGGCAGTGTAGCAGCAAAAATGAGGATGAAGCAGGCTCAGGTAGTGTTTTTGCCTGTTGTACATAGGGTCGCTTTGTGTCAGAACTGATTCAATGGCACCTAACAACAACAACATACAACTCTGTAATTGCTATCTTTAATATGTTTAAAAAAAAAAAAAAAAAAAAAGTGCCTACTTTTGCAGTCTCTGGTACAAAGTAGTACACAATGGGTGTTTGTTGAATCTGAATGCATTGTTCTTAAATCTAGTCTTGAAAAGAATCTGAATATTTACTTTGAAAAAATGTATTAATTGCATGTTGTTGTTGTTAAGTGCTATAGAATTGGTTCTGATTCACAGCAACACTGGGTTTCCAAGAAGCAGCTGGCGAGTTTGAATCATCGATCTTTAGGTTAGCAATCAGTTAGTTGTACAGTATTGCTATTACCTTGCTTTGTAAGCAAAACTAATCTCAGGGATAGGAAATGTGTCTTAGTGTCTTTCATTTCACTGGTTTTATTTTATTTTTTCTTTCTTCCATACACTTTTATTGTATTATTTTCTACCTTCCCAAATTGAATACTTCTGTATGAATCTCAGTTCTGACCTACTTCCATAATATCATTTATTTTATTCACTAAGGAAATTGTTCAGAATTAATAGTAATCAGGTAGTAAATTTACTTCTTCTAGTAAAACATTAAAGGGCTCAGAACGCAGATGGCATGAGCACTGTGATATATTGCTTCTGTGGGTTTATGTGTGCAGCATAGAGTATGCATCACAATGATAAAGATAGGAAATTAAAATGGGTATTTCTGCTATAATTTTTCCAAATGAGAATACATTTATGCTAATGTGAAGGATTGCAAAGCAATTCCCATTGCTGCTTTAGTATTCTGGAATGTTGGAATCGTGCCTGGAAATAATACATTGGAAAGACTGCAAGAGACTATGGCCAAAATGAGTTTTTTGCCTCATTATTGGGAAATTCAGTGAGAAATTGGTTTTGCTTGGACTTTAAGGAAGGCAGAGTATAGTAGGAGTTCAAATGACCTTTATAGATTTATTTCTTTTTTAAAATTCATTCATGTATTTAGAAAGTAGTTCTGTATCTGATTTTCTTTTATGTTCGTATATAGTTCACTTTCAACAAATTCACTTTCTTTAAATCTAAGGAATCTTACAATGTGTATGCTGTACATATTAGCATGTACAAATCAATGATTGCCCAAAATAATATTAATATTGTGTATAGCATCAAGAAAATACCAAACATTTCTCACATTTTCATCACCAATACCATCAAGAGAAATACTATGGTGATAGAACACAATATTCCTGGCACTATGGTGGTGATGGCTATGTGCTGTGGAGTCGGTTCTGACTCAGCGTGACCCTCTACAGGGTTTCCAAGGCTGTAAATCTTTACAGGAGCTGAAAGCCTCATCTTTCTCCCACAGAACAGCTGGTGGTTTCAAACTGCTGACCTTGAGGTTTGCAGTCTGATTTGTAACCACTACGCTACCAGAGCTTCTTTCCTGGCACTATACCAGGTGGAATGCCCTAGTGCACAGTGGTTAAATGCTCTCCTGCTAACTGAAATTTGGATGGTTGGAATCACCAGCTTCTATGCTGGAAAAAGAACATGGCAATCTGTTTCTGTAAAGACATACTTGCCTTGAAAACCCTGTGGAGCAGTTCTACTCTGTTATTGAGTTATTATGAGTCAATCAATTCTACAGCTGTGGGCTTTGGTTATATTTTTAATACCTAGTAGGATAAGCACTGGACTGAGAACTACAAGGTCCACAGTTCAAATCCTTCAGCTGCTTCTTGGAAACACTATACAGAGCCAATATGAGTAAAAACCAACTCAATGGCACTTAACAACAACACAAACAACAAGTATATTGTAGTGCCAGAACTTTGGGATTTCCAGAATATGACAAAAATAATTCTATTTTCAGTAGATTAAGTAGGGGTTTGTCCCTTCAGATTCACATTTATTTGTTGTCTAATTATTACAAGAAGTCCTGTAGGACCGGACTGCGAAACACAAGGTCAGCTGTTCAAACCTACCACCTACTCCTTGGAAACCTTAAACAGGATTGCTATGAGTTGGAATAGACTTGATGGCATTTAACAACAAAAATTACTATGAGAAGTTTTCACAAAGTTCGTGGAAAAATTCTACTGTGTTTTAATTATATTTTTCCATGAATTTATTTAAGCCCCCTTATATTTTTATTTGAATCTTTAAAATATATGGTTGCTCTTTTAAAAAATTAAAGAATTAAGTGCATGTAATACAATTACATTATATTAAAGCATGGTCACTATTACTTCTTTTTGAACCACTTCTAATCAGTATTTTAAAATAGAGCCAAAATGCCCAACTGCAAATCATTGCCATCGTCTATCTATCTATCTATCTATCTATCTATCTATCTATCTATCTATCTATCTATCTATCTATCTGTGTGTGTGCATGTGTGTATACTGTTAAGTGCCAATGAGCCATTTTCAAACCAACAAACCCTGTATAACATTTCTGAGGAGTGGCAGGTGAGGCTTGAACTGCCAACCTTGAAGTTCAAGCAGACCTTGCAATCCAATGCATTAACCCACAGAGCCACAATAGGACTCTTTGCCCTGGATTGCAAGGTCGATTAAAACCACAAGGTCGAAGGTTCAAGTTTACCAGCTGCTCCTTGGAAACCCTATAGAGGGTCGCTATGGGTTGGAACCAACTCAATGGGTCTTAACAACAACATATATATATATATATATTTTAAATAAGGTTGGTTTGAACCCAACAGCTACTCCTAGGAAACTCTATAAAGGGTTGCTATGAGTCGAAACGAACTCGATAGTACTAATTAACAGCAACAGCATATATATATATGAAGTCCTGGTGACACTGTGGGGTAG
Source organism: Chrysochloris asiatica (assembly GCF_000296735.1). Taxonomy (NCBI): domain Eukaryota; kingdom Metazoa; phylum Chordata; class Mammalia; order Afrosoricida; family Chrysochloridae; genus Chrysochloris; species Chrysochloris asiatica. Next base: position 12,312,872 of record NW_006408577.1, read on the forward strand.
GCATCTGACTTCTAAAGAGAGGTCAGTGGTTCAAACCAACCAACAGCTCTGAAGGAGAAAGATACATGAGAAACATAGAAGAAGTCTGCTCCTGTAAAGACTTAGTCTCAAAAACCCTATACAGGGTTGTCATATAGGGATACTCTGAATTAATTCCATGGCAGTAGGTATGTATGTATATGTTTATATATATAAAAAAACATGGAGTTCTGGTGCAGCACTGTGGATTAATGCACTGGACTGTAAGATCGGTTTAAACTGCAAGCACAAACGGGTCAAGCTCACCAGCCACTCACTCCTTGGAAACCCTATACAGGGCTGCTATGAGTTGGAAACCACTCTAAGGCACTTAACAACATGTATATATTTATATGGAACTCTGGTAGCGTAGTAGTTACGAATTGGGCTGCTAACCTCAAGGTCAGCAGTTCGAAACTACCGGCGGTTCTGTGGGAGAAAGATGAGGCTTTCTGCTCTCTTAAAGGTTTATAGCCTTGGAAACCCTATGAAGGATCCTATGAGTCACAGCCGACACCATGGCACAAAACCATCACTATATATTGGAGTCATAGTGTGGTGCTGCAGGATAAGCACTGAACTGTGCAAGGTCAATGGTTCAAATTCACTAGCCACTCCTGTAAACCCTATACAGGGTCACTATATATGACTGAGAATTGACTAAATGTTACTTAAAAACAACAACTATATATTGAGGGAACACGGTGGCTCCACGCAACAGGAACTGTGAACCACAATGTCCGCAGTTCGAGGCTGCCATCTACTCTGCAGTAGAAAGATAAGATTTTCTGCTCCCACATGATTTAAAAAATAAATAAATAAATAAGAGAAGCACTGGTCTGCTAACTGAAAGGTCAGCAATTCAAACCTGTCAGCTGCTCCTTGGAAACCCTATGTAGAGTCTCTTTAAGTCAGAACTGACTCCATAGCACTAAATAACAACAACACTAAATAACATATACTATTTATTTATACACAAATTTATATGTACAAATAATACTCTCTTATATATGTTACCTATATAACATGTGCAATTGGTGGTGGCTATGTGCATGGAGTCAGTTCCAACTCATAGCTACCCTGTATATGCTTTTCAAGGCTATAAATCTTTATGGAAGCAGAAAACCTCATCTTTCTACCACCGAACTGCTTGTAGTTTCGAACTGCAAACTGTGAGATTAGCAGCCTAACTCGCAAACCACTATACTACCAGAACTCCTATGTGCAAATATATATGCATATATATTAGATATGATACTGAAGGAGGAAATCCAAGGTGCATTGAAGGAATTGGCAAAGAATAAGGCACCAGAAATTGATGGAATAAAAACTGAAATCTTTCAAGAAAGTGAGGTAGCACAGGAGGCACTCACTCATCTCTGCCAAGAAATTTGGAAGGCAATTATCTGGCCGACTGATTTGAAGAGATTCATATTTGTGCCCATTCCAAAGAGAGGTTACCCAATGAATGTGGAAATCATCAGACAATCTTTTTGATATCCCATGCGAGTAAATTTTACTAAAGGTAATACAGAACCAGCTGAAAGCATACATTGACAGAGACTTCCAGAGGTTCAAGCTGGATTCAGAAGAGACCATGGAACGAGAGATATCATTGCTGATTTCCGATGGATCTTGGCTGAAAGCAGAGAATATCAGAAAGATGTTTACTTGTGCTTTATTGACTACACAAAGGCTTTTGATTGTGTGGTCATGACAAGCTATGGACAACGTTGCCAAGTATGAGTATTCTGGAACACTTAGTTGTGTTCATGAGGAATCTGTACCTGGACCAAGAGGCAGTTGTTCAAACAGAACATGGGAACACTAAATGGTTTAAAATTAAGGAAGGTGTGCAACATGGTTGTATTCTTTCACCATATTTTTTCAACCTGTATGCTGAGCAAAAAATCAGAGAAGCTGGGTTATATGAAGAAAAACATTGGAGGAAGAATCATTAACGACCTGTGATATGCAGACGATACAACCTTGCTTGCTGAAAGTGAAAAGGACTTAAAACATTTACTGATGAAGAACAAAGAGTACAGCCTTCGATATGAATTAAATCTCAATGTCAAGAAAACAAAAATCCTCACCACTGGACCAATAAACAACATTCTTATCAATGGAGAAAAGATTGAAGTTGTCAAGGACTTCATTCTTCTTGGATCAACTACCAACACTCATGGAAGCAGCAGTCAAGAAATCAAAGGACATATTGCATTAGGCAAATCTGCTGCACAGGATCTTTTTATAAAGTGTTGAAGAGCAAAGATGTCAGCTTGAAGACTATGGTTCGCCTGACCCAAGCCATGGTATTATCAATAACCTCAAATGCATGTGAAATCTGGACAGTGAATAAGGAAGACCATAGAAGAATTGATGCTTTTGAGTTATGGTGTTGGAGGAGAATATTGAAAGTGTCATGGGCTGCCAAAGGAACCAACAGACCTGTTTTGGAAGAAGTGTAGCCAGAGTGCTCCTTGGAGGCCAAGATGGACAAACTTCATTTCTCATACTTCGGACATATTATCAGGAGGGAGGACCAGTCACTGGAGAAGGACATCATGTTTGGTAAGGTGCAGGGTCAGAGAAAAAGAAGAAGACCCCCAACGAGATGGATTGGTGAAGGAGCAGCCATTGATGGACTCAAGCATGGCAACAGTAGTGAGGTTGGACCAGGATTGGGCAGTGTTTCGTTCTACTGTGCATAAGGTCACTATGGGTCGGTACCGACTCCACGGCACCTAACAACAACAACATATATTAGATATGTTGGATTCATTTCTGACTCACCCTCTATATGATTTCTGAAGAGTTGCTGGTGGGTTTGAACTGCCAACCTTGTGGTTAACAGCTCGCTGCTTATCCTACAGTGCCACACCAGGACTCCTGTACATATGTGTATGTATAATATATAATTATATATTTTCCCTTTAGTACTAAGATCAGTGCACGTAGTGGACCAAGATGTATTATAACTGTTTTATTTCATGCTCTTCAATTAAGAATGCTTTACTTAATATTAAAGGAATAGAAGGATTTTAGAACATGAGCTTGCTTTCCTAAGCTGAAGATGTTTTCCGCTTAGTTGACACATTTGGACTTAATACATTTTCTAATGTTTGAACTTTCAGAAGGTCTTTTACAGTCCAAAGCAGGGACTCACGGAAGCAAGGGTAGAATTACTACATGTTTCAGGGGCCTCCACTATCATTAAATAAGGATTTCAATTCTGTCTGAAGCCACATCTGTCTCCCAGCTGAAAATCATTACACTTCATCAACATTTCCCCCTCTCAATTCCTGACTTTTCAAGCAAGGAGATTTTAACTCTTAACTTTTGGCAAATTACTCAGTTTGGAGGAATTGAATAAGTAATTGTTCTTTAAACTACAAAGTGTGGTGACTCGTATTAGCCTAAACAAAACAACACCAACATTGAAAGCATTAACAATTGCATTTTGATTCATGATTTCTGAAATTTGAATTGTTTTAAGGAACTACTTTATTATTACAATTTTCTGGCCCAATTTATGATAAAAAACAAACATGATATACTCTGGAGGAAAGACATGTTATTGTTTTATTTTACCTGGTTATAAATTGGCATAGAAAATGATGAAAGACATTCACAATGATTCAGTCTCAGGCTTTTATTTGAATGCTGAGTGAGCACATCTGTAATGTTCAGGGAATGAGCTCTGGCTGAGTGTTGTCACATATGGTTTGCATTAGGAGAACAAAATGTTAATACAAAAGAAGCATTGAGAATCATGAGAAAACACCAGATTTGTTTCTGTTTTTAAAAAAAGTTTTAGCGTCACCTCTATACCAAGACAGGATTTCTTTGTTATGATGCATAGATTGCATTTTTACCAGTAAGTAATGGTTAGCTGATAATCATTTTATCAGATCTGTTAAGTGAATAGTTTCCAGCACTAAAAATGTATTTATGCCTTGCTAGCATTCTTAGAACTAAAACAAAAACAAAAGTCTGCTATTTTAATATAGCCTTTTTGCCATTATTATTCCCAATATTAACATCAGAGTTGAAAATACAGTGGTTTTTAATAGAGTGGCTTGCTGTACATTTTGTAAAGATCACTGGAAAGCCTACATCTTAATTCTCTTCTCAGTTTCTTGTCTTTAGGATCCCTGTAGTATATACTGGGAGAAAGATGAATATTTTAAACTGCCTCAGTGCAATACAAATATATTCAAGAACTTGCTTTTTATGCAAGATAGAGTTGTTTCTATCATTATCATACAACAAATTAAAATAAAGGAAAGATAAATAGGATCCTCATAACAATCTTAAATGTTATGTTTAAAGGATATCTCTATTTAAAGAAGTAAAGTTTAAACAATAAAGATGTGTCAAATTATAATAAATTGTTTTGCAATTCTGACAGTTTTTGTAATTTGGGATCATTAAAAATAAACACACTGCAATATTTAGTATTATTTAATATACATACTTGGCTTACTAAATAGAAGGTGGTTTGGGACCAACCAGTCTTGTTATTCCCAGATGGATTTACTCCTTCTCTTTCTGGTTGCCACTAAATCTAAAAAAATGATGCTTTTGTGACTCCTCTTTTTGTATGTTACAAAGAATAAGATGAGGGATGAAAGCAGCAGATCAGAAGCGTGTGTTTCAGCAGATGAATCATACATAGAACTAGGGGATTCAGGTTACTGGCATGGCCTACTGGGATTCTACTTGACAGTAGATTTAAAATATTAAAACACAAAATAAAGAGCTGGACTGAGATCACATGGTTCACTTCTTCTTGTTAGATATGGAAAATGCCAAAGATTATAAGGAGACATTTTTTTCCCTGGACACATTTATGCCTTTTCAGATCCATGTCATTTAATACTTTCTCACTTTAGCTTCTGCATAGTCTCATCAAGCAAGGTTTCATAGCGCTTTATTCCTATATATTTTTATCGTGAACAGACTAAATAACTTGTTTACAAACTTTTCAAAACAACAAAAGCGAGGTCCCTTGTCCTTCCCTCACTCCTGATATTAGTATCATAATATCACTTGAGAATCAATAATCTAAAGTAATCTGCACTATTACTTTTCAGTTTTTATTTATGTAGATATAATTTAATATTTTATTATTAGAATGGTAGCATATACCAAAACAAGTAAATAAATCTTAAAATATATATTAGCACTTGTAGTATAAAGTAGTAAGTAAAATAAGCTAGGAAAAGCAAAACAAAAATCAAACCTATTATAATTCAGTCAGTTCTAACACATAGCAATCCCGTATGTTAAAAAGTAGAACTGTACCAGATAATTTTTGAGACTTTACAAAAGATGCTTGCCATACCTTCCCTCCGAAGGACTGCAAAATTGATCCAAACTTCCAGTTCTCAGGTTTCTAGTCGAACACAAACCATTTATGTCACCAGGGGCAGTAACAGAACAGATATTTCAGATATTCTGTTGTGAATGATTGTTTCTAAAAAAGTCAAGTTAAAAGCCCGTTTGGTTAAAAGGTTTGCTTGCTCTTTTATTGTATTAAATTTATTTTATTATAGTTCTGTCCCCCACTCATTGGTTCACTGTTATTGTTGTTAAGTGCCTTATTTGTTGTTGTTGTTAGGTGCTATCGAGTTGATACCGACTCATAGCTACCTTCTGCACAACAAAACGAAACACTGCCCGATCCTGGGCCAACCTCACTACTGTTGCCAAGTTTGAGTTCATTGTTGCTGCCTCTTGGCCAATCCATCTCGCTGGGGGTCTTCCTCTTTTTCTCTGACCCTCCACATTACCAAACATGATATCCTTCTCCAGCAGCTGGTCCCTCCTGACAATATGTCTGAAGTATGAGAGACAAAGTTTGGCCATCCTGGCCTCCAAGGAGCACTCTGGCTGCACTTCTTCCAAAACGGAACTTTTGGCTCTTTTGGCAGCCGACGGCACTTTCAATATTCTCCTCCAACACCATAATTCAAAGGCATCAATTCTTCTATGGTCATCCTTATTCACTGTCCAACTTTCGCATGCATATGAGGATCTTGAAAATATTATGGCTTGGGCCAGGCACACCTTACGCGTCAAGCTGACATCTTTGCTCTTCAACACATTAAAAAGGTCTTGTGCAGCAGATTTTCCTATTGCAATATGTCATTTGATCTCTTGACTGCTGCTTCCGTGAGTGTTGATAGTTGATCCAAGAAGAATGAAGTCCTTGACAACTTCAATCATTTGTCCGATGATAAGAATGTCGTTTATTGGTCCAGTGGTGAGGATTTTTATTTTCTTGACATTGAGATGTAATCCATACCATAGGCTGTGCTCTTTGATCTTCATCAGTAAATGTTTTAAGTCTGCTTCAATTTCAACAAGCAAAGTTGTATCATTTGCATATCGCAGGTTGTTAATGAGTC
>NW_006408577.1:12320396-12320895 GCF_000296735.1 Chrysochloris asiatica
TCTCTTCTGACATCCATTTTGACCTTTTCCTTCTTTCCCGTCTTCTTAATGACTTTTTGCTTTCTTCTTCTATGTTCTTGATGTCATCCCACAACTCTCCTGGTCTTCAGTCTTTAGTGTTTAATGTATCAAATCTGTTCTTCAGATGATCTCTAAATTCATTTGGGATCTATTCAAGGTCATATTTTGGCTCTTGGGGACTTGTTTTCATTTTCTTCAACTTCAGTTTCAATTTGCATATGAGTACTTGATGGTCTGTTCCACAGACTTCCCTTGGCTCTGTTTTGACTGATGATATTGAGCTTTTCCATTGTCTCTTTCCACAGATGTAGTCAATTCAATATCCATGTATTCCATCTGGTGAGGTCCATGTGTATGTTGTTGTTAAGTGCCATCAAGTCGGCTCCGACCCATAGCGACCCTGAACAGGGTTTCCGAGGCTGTAAATCTTTACAGGAGCAGAAAGCCTCATCTTTCTCCTGCAGAGCAGCTGGTAGTT
>NW_006408577.1:12320995-12333387 GCF_000296735.1 Chrysochloris asiatica
TCCGACCCATAGCGACCCTGAACAGGGTTTCCGAGGCTGTAAATCTTTACAGGAGCAGAAAGCCTCATCTTTCTCCTGCAGAGCAGCTGGTAGTTTCAAACTGCTGACCTTGCGGTTCACAGCCCAATTCGTAACCACTACGCTACCAGAGCTCCTTTGTTATGCTGTCTAAAGAAGGTATTTGAAATGTACAAATCATTGGTTTTCCAGAATTGTATCATGCGATCTCCAGCATAATTTCTCTTGCCAATGCCCTATTTTCCAACTACTGGTCCTTCCTCTTTGCTCCCCACCTTTGCATTCCAATCAGCAGTAATGAGCATTACATCTTGATTGAATGTTTGATCAATTTCAGATTGAAGAAGTTGGTAGAATTCTTCTATTTCATCCTCATTGGCTTTAGTGGTTGGTGCATAAATTTGAATAATAGTGGTATTAACTGGGCTTCCCTGTTGTTGTTGTTAAGTGCTGTTGAGTCAGTTCCAACCCATAGCGACCCTGTACAGGGTTTCCGAGGCTGTAAATCTTTACAGGACCAGAACGCCTCATCTTTCTCCCGTGGAGCGGCTGATAGTTTCGAACTGCTGGCCTTAAGGTTCAACAGCCTGATTCGTAACCACTACGCTAGCAGAGCTCCTTGTAGACGCATGGATATTATCCTATCATATACAGCATTGTACCTCATGACTGATCTGGTTATGTTCTTTTTGACGATGAATGAAACACCATTCCTTTTCAATTTGCCATTCCCATCTTAGTAAACCATGTGGTTGTCAGATTCAAAATTGCCAATACCAGTCCATTTCAGCTCACTAATGCCTAAGATATCGGTGTGTATGCGTTCCATTTCATATTTGACAACTTCCAATTTTCCCAGATTCATACTTCGTACATTCCATGTTCTGATTTTCATTGGATGTTTACAGCTGTTTCTCTTCATTTTGAGTTGTGCCCCATCAGCAAATGAAGGTTCTGTGGGCTTTACTCCCACGAGCTTAACTCCATTCACGTCATTATGATCAACTATATTTTGAGAAGGCATCTCTTCCCCAGTTGCATTTTTGAGTGCCTTCCAACCTGAGGGGCTCATTTTCCGGCACTTTATCTGACAGTGTTTCTCTGCTATTCATAAAGTTTTCAGTGACTAAAGATTCGGAAGTAGTTTGTCGCTCTTTCTTCCTAGTCTGTCTTTATCTGGAAGCGCATTTGAAACCTGTCAACCATGAGTGACCCTGCTGGTTATTTAAAATACCAGTGGCATAGCCCTCAGAATCACAGCAACTCACAAGCCACCACAGTATGACAGATAAACGAGTGGTGGCCTTTTGGTAGCAACCCTGTATTGGGTTTCCGAGGAGCACCTGGGGAATTTGAACTGCTGACTTTGCATTAAAAACTGACCTTTTGGTCTAATGAAATATCCTATGTGTTAAAATGAGCTAATTGGCAAAATATTAACTGACGAAGTTCTTATAATTTTGTAACTGAAGTATACATATATATGACATAATAAAATGAGGAAAATGTGCAAATACTGATATATTCAAATATTTAATTAGTTAAGAACATTAAAATTATTGCTCTATAAAATGATTTCATTCTAAATAATTTACTGTTCTAGAGTTCTGCCACTGTTAGCCCTTCTGGGAGTCTCTGTGTAGTTCAATTGATCAATGTGTTTGCTGCTAACTGAAAGGTTGAAGGTTTGAATTGACTTAGATTCCTCAAAGAGAAAATAGAAAAGGTCTGGCTCTTGACTACTATTGAAAACGCTATGAGCACAGTTCTATTCTGATATATATGGGGTAAGTCAGAATTGACTCAATGGCAATTAGTTGGTTTAGTCCTTTAGAAGTTTACATGACTATCTTTATAGGAATTCCTTAAATCTGATCTATTTCAAAACTTTGCATATACTAAGGTACTTCCAAAGTTTGTGAAATAATGGAATTCAAAAATAATGAAATTTTTCCATGAATATTTTAAAGATACTCATATACAGGTTGGCACTATAGAGTAAGCAATGGACTGTTAACTGTAAGGAGTCCTGGTGTGCTGATATATGATAAGCACTGGATTGCTAACCATAAGGTTGTCAGTTCAAACCCATTGGCCTCTCCTCGGAAACCCCGTACAGGGTCACTATTGTTGTTGTTGTTAAGTGCCGTCGAGTCGGTTTCGACCCATAGCGACCCTGAATAGGGTTTCCGAGGCTGTAAATCTTTACGGGAGCAGATCGCCTCATCTTTCTCCCGCGGAGCGGCTGGTAGTTTCGAACTGCTGACCTTCCGGTTCGCAGCCCGATTCGTAACCACTACGCTGCCAGAGCTCCTTATTAGTTGGAACCAACTCCATGGCACACAGCCACCACCACCACCACAGCTAACTGTAAGGCCAGCAATTCAAACCCACTAGCGACTCCATGGAAACTCTATACAGGGTATCTGTGAGTCGGAACTGACTCAATGGCATTTAACAAACAAACAAACAAAAGAAAAACAAAGATGTGACTTAATACCCCTATAGTGAAGTGGTTAGGAATCGGACTGCTAACCTCAAGGTTGGCAGTTCGAAACTACCAGTGGTTCCATGGGAGAAAGATGAGGCGTTCTGCTCCCGAAAAGATTTACAGCCTCGGAAACTCTGTGCAGGGACACTATGAGTCGGAACCGACTCCGCAGTACTTAACAACAACAACATCTTAAACATTGGTGGGAGCAGGAAAGAGCTAGAATTAAGTTTGGTCAATTCGACTCCATATCGACCTTATAGGTCAAAACAGAACTACCTCACGGGGCTTCTAAGGCTATACATCTTTATGGAGTAGCTGGTGAGGTCCAGCCACCAACAGTTGTTAACAGGCAAGTATTTTAAAGAAAACCTATGGCTGTTGAGTTGATTTTGATTCCTAGCGACCCAATAAAACAGAATAGAAATTCCACAAAGGGTTTTTAAGCCTATGATTTTTAAGGAAACCGACGGCCAGTTTCTTTCTCCCACTGAGAGGGTTATGATTTAGAAAGAACAACTGTTAAGATAGCAGCTTAGCACAATAGACACTGCACCAACAGGGTTCCTTCTCATTAAACGTTGTTGTTACTGTTAGGTGACATTGAGTCAGTTCTGACTCATAATGACCTTATGTACAACAGAACAAAACACAGTCTGGTCCTGTGCCACCCTCACAACGGTTGTTACAGTTGATCCCATTGCTGCCGCCACGATGCCAATACATCTAGTTGGCTGTCTTTTTTTTTTGCTGGCACTCAGCTTTGCCAAGAATTATGTCCTTTTCCAAGGGCTGGTCCCTCTTGATAACACATCTGAAGTATGATAGACGAAGTCTTGCCATCTTGGTTTGTAAAGAGAATTTTGGCTGTACTTCTACCAATATAGATTTGTTTGTTCTTCTGGCAGTCTATGGCACTTTCAATATTCTTATCCAACACCATAATTGAAATGTATCAATTCTTCTACAAGCTTCCTATTCATTGTCTAACCTTCACATGCATATGAGGCTATTCAATTTTAAATGGTTTTAAGTTCAATAGTGTCATAATTAAATGGGTCAGGAGCATCTTAGTCCTCAAATTGACATCTTTGCTCTTGAACACTTTAAAGATGTCTTGTGCATAAGATATACCTAATGCAGTATATTGTTTGCTTTCTTGACTGCTACTTCCATGAATGTTGATTGTGGATTCAAGCAAAATGAAGTCTTTGATAATCTTTTCTCTGTTTATCATGATGCCATTTATTGGTCTAATTTTGAAGATAATTGTTTTCTTTACATTGAGATGCAATCCATACTGAAAGCTGTACTGTTTGATCTTCAATAGTAAGCATTTAAGCTGTTTTCACATCTAGTAAGTAAGATTGAATCATCTGCATATCATAGGTTGGTAATGAGTCTTCCTCTAATTCTGAGCCTTACTGTTCTTCATATACCCAGCTTCTGGGATTATTTGCACAGCATACAGATTGAATAAATATGGCATAAAAATACCACCCTGGTACACAGCTTTCCTGATTTTAAACCATTCAGTATCCCCTTTTACTTGCATATGATACTAAAGATATTGTACAGTGATTTTTCACATTTTATAGAGTTATCTTTGTTTGGAAGAACCAATCAGTTGGCCAGGAATTTGTCTTCCAAATTTCTTGGCATAGTTGGGGCCTCTAGTGTGTCATTGGTTTGTGGATAGATTTCCATTTGTATTCTGTCACTTCCTGGAGCCTTGTGTTTTGCTAGTGCATTCAGTGTAGCTTGCACTTCTTTCTTTAGTACCATAAATTCTTGATAATATTCTATGTCTTCAAATGCTTGAACATAGATTTTTTTTTTTTTTTGGTATAGCTACTCTGAGTATCGAGTCCTGGTGTGGCACTATAGGTTAATGTGCTGGACTGCAAGGTTGGTTTAACACACAAGGTCGGCAGTTCAAACTCTCCAGCTGCTCCTCAGAAACCCTATACAGGGTCATTATGGGCTGGAACCGACTCGACAGCACATAATTTTGTGTATAACTTCCATCTTCTTTTGATACTTTCTTCATCATTCAATATCTTGACCATGGAATCAAGTTGAGGCATGAACTTTTTCTTCAGTTATTTCAGCTTAAGATTCTGAGCGTGTTCTCCCCTTTCGAAAGGGGAGATAACGATTTTCTGTCTCTTTTCTTCCCCTCTCCCTTCTTTCCTTCTTTTGCTCTTATTTGATCCTATTATCTCTTAATTTCCTCAGTTATTGCTGATGCTCTACTGTTTTTAACTGAGAAAATATATGCAATTAGAAAAAAGTATTTCCTCTTTTACACCACCAAAGCTATCAAACTACTAAGAATTTATTATGTTTGCCCATAATTTAGTCTTATCTTCTGTTGGAGTGAGTGAATTTTCCCTGTCTTTAATGGAGTGTAGTCACTGAGCCTGGTAGGGGAATTTTTTACTCCATTTATCCTCTCCTTGTTATAGCATCAGTTTTCTCCTGTTAATTGAGTTTTCCCACATGCAATAACTCACAGCAATAGCAGTCATTTCGTTTTTGTGTCTGTCAGTACCATCACTTACTACCTCATTTGTTTTCTCCATTTATCACAGAATTCTTTGAGTTTCTCAATTTCCGTGCTCCACTTCCTCATTTCTTATTCTCTCTTGAATCAACCCTAATCAGGCTAATTTAGCCCCATCTCCCCTGGAACTATAATGCTTTAGACCCCTAATGACCTCCTTGTGGTGGAATTTAAAATAATTTATCAGGTTTTCACATGTAAAACTCTAAATATCCTTTATTCATTCACATTTTGAAGAGAAACATTCTTCATTCAGATGCTAGAACATCTTATATTTTATTTTACTTCAATAACTCTGTCTTATCCATCTCAGTTGCTCTTTTTATTGTCAAATTTCTAAAAGTTTGTATGTACTTGTGCTCAATTAACATTCCTCTGTTTCCAATCACTTTCTAACTGATCTTATCACTTATAAACTCCTTACTTCAAATATTATTTCTCTTCTTACACTAACTAACCCTTATATTCAGATTTCTGTCTCCAACCACTTACTGAGTGTCGCCCCTAGGTATTTAATGAGTAACTCTCATCCAACATACCCAAAACAGAAGGGTTACATTCCTTCTCTCAATCTTCGCTTTCCCATTAGCATTGACTTGAAAGAAAGAAAGAGAAATAAAGAAATTAGGGGAAGGGAGGAAGGGAAGAAGAAAGAAAGAAAATACTAGGTGTTTTACTGTTTTTTGTTTTTTTTTTTTACCATTAATATACATCCATAAATTAGATCTATCTCATTCTGTTGTGCATAAGGTCACTAAGAGTTGGTACCGACTCAATGGCACCTAACAACAACAACAAGCTCTCCCATTGGACTCCTGGTGTAGCCCTGTAAAATCAACACTGTACCTTGAATCACCAAGTTGGCAGTTAGAACCTACCAGCTGCTCCTCAGAAACTCTATACAGGGTCACAATGAACCATAACTGATTCTATGGCACTTAACAACAACACTTGTCCCTTTGAAGTCCTGGTGTGGCACTGTAGGATAAGTACTGGATAGAAAGGTCAGTTTGAACCACAAGGTTGGTAGTTCAAAACTACCAGCTGCATGGCACTTAACAAAAACAACATGCTCTCCCCTTGAATCTAACAGACCTGCAGAGGGTATGAGGACATGATGAAGTGGAAAAAGAACCAAAATTTCAAGAAATTTTATGGCAAAAGAGAAAAATCTATAGTTTTAATGAAGAGTCCTTGTTTAGCGCTGTAGGACAAGCACTGGACTGCTAACCAAAGGGTTGACAACTCAAACCCACCTTCTACTCAGAAACCTTACACAGATTAGCTGAGTCAGAGTCATTTCAACAACACTTAGAAGCAACAAGAGCAAATGATTTTCAAGAGGATAATAATAAATCTAATTTTCAGGAGATGCAAAGAACTAGATTGAACTAGAGCAAAGAACAAAGGTATAGAGGCAAAGAAGGTGCTTTTGTTTCTGTCAAATAAGAGAGAAAGGGCCACCATATAGGTAAGGAGACTGAACAACTGTATGGTTGAGTTTCAGTCTTCAAACCACAATTTCCAATTTGACTAGTAGAAATGGGAAAAAAAAAAAAATGAGGTTATATAAGAGGATTGGCATTAATCTTTTCAGTAATGTAGAGTACAAGTTTATTTGCTTGGTAGATTAGTAGCTTGGCAATAGTGGGCATTTTTAGAACAGATGCTATGAGACATCAAAAAATAATGAGTAAAATAAATGATGAATAGCCAGGAGGGTCTAGTCTAGATGTGCCCATTATATGAAGAGTGTGATTCTCCTGTATCAAATGAGAATCTGTTTGGTTCCGTTGGCATCTTTAAGGATAGGGGCTCTGACTTTGCCCTATAAAAGCACAACATAAATCCTACTACAAGATTTATATACTGACCCCATGTGCAAAGTGCTACATTATGTTTGAGTGCTAATTTTTTTAATGTTGATCTTTAAAAAATACATTGAAATGGCTTAATATATGCTCTGTTTTTATACATATCTGTTAGTGCTCAAAAGAAAAGGTATTTTTTATGTATTGGATAAAGATATATATCTTGAAATTGGTCAATTTGTTGCTTATATCTTTGATGTATATGCTAATAATTTTCTTCGTATGAAAATTTTAACCTAGGGCAAGAATAAGCCCCTATTTTCTTATTGGCATCCTTGATTTTTCTTTGTTTTTGGAACACTCACAGTGTTTTATTAACCCCAATAAAACTTATATCGGAAAGCATGCATACTTCATTGAATTGCTCATTAATTTATGTTTTTTTCAACAAATTTCAAAGATCATTAGCATGTGTATAATAATTTCTTTGTTGTCTTTATTTTTATAGCTAATTGCAATCCTGTGCAATGTGTATTTAGATAATATTAATTTTGTTAGCTGGATTACTTACTTAAGATGCTTTCCTTATGTTAGAAATATATTCAAAGTAATGTAAAATGTTCTTTCTTAGATTGCAATATATTTCAACAGTTTCCAGGAATAAAGATGTGTGTTTGTGATCAACAAAATGCATATTTCTAAATTTTTGTAAATAAAATTTAACAGTTTAATATATTAGCTTAAGATATTAAATTATTTGCTAAAGATATGTACTAGAAGCTAGGGATGTAAAATTTAAAATAGTTAAGGAAAGCAAGATTCATTTCATTTAGTTTTCTTGAACATCATTTTGGAATTCATTTTTGGGATGGTGTGGATGGTGAAATGAATATGAAAGGGCTAGCTCTATATAAGAGAATATTTTGAAAGGAAAAAAAATTCAAATTAGTTCTGTAAGAATAGTGTCAGGGGTTTAGTTGGCTGAATATAATAAAATGGATTGTCAAATTAAATGAAAATCTGAACTTAGGTAAGTAGAATATTGAAAAGGAATATTGCAATAAGGTTGTTGTTAGGTGGCATCAAGTTGGTTTGATCCTATGTACAAAAAGAATGAAACACTACCAAGTCCTGCACCATTCTCACAATTGAAAGAAACTCTTGTAATAATGAGAACATTGCCATCTTTCAAATTTTTAATGTCCAAGTTTAAGCACAAAAGGACTTTTAAATTTCTTTTCACAGGGAAGAATAAACCAGTTAGATAAAGTATGGTGAAGTAGGATGAGTAGAGTTAAGTAAAGATCTGAGAATGGTTTGTCTTGAAGTGGATCCATTTTTGGCAGTGTCATTTAGCCAGAGTTGTGTGCTGGCTTAGGCTGGGAGTGGGTCAAAGTTTGGGTACCTGAGGGAAAGGGAAAATATTAATTGACGTTTGGGTAAGTCAAGGTAGCAGGTATTTTGTCCACTTCAATTTGTGGGTAGACACAGTCACCCCAAGAATGTATAAAGCAATGGAAGGGAATCTGGAAGGTCTGTAAGCAAAGGCACATCATGAAGAACTAACACAGAGAAAGATGGTTCTTTGTAGTAAGCCATTCCAGAATACAAAGCATCAGAAGGATTTTTTTTAAACTTCCACTCAATTTTGGAATTGCATGAGTAAGCGGAGTTCAACATTATCAGAATGGTGAGGAAGTTAAGATTTTTGAGGTGAAATGTTTTGGCAACTCTGCAGTAAAGAATGGTAGAAAACCCAAAGTAAGAAAGCCAATAAAATTAAGATTATCATCATTTCCTAAAGTTAAAAAATAGGATCTGCATGATCATAGTGACAGAGAGAGATCATTGTTTCAACAAAAAGGAAAGCCTGGTTATTCACAGAAAGTATTTGAGTCCTGTTTTAGACTGGTTTTCCTTCTATTTCATTACTCCCTTCTACCCCATCGCTCCAATGAAACCACAAGCATTATTGTGAGATGCTTTTGACTTCAAGGGAAAATATATGAAAAATTTCCTTTGAGGGCTGTTTTAAAAGCTGATAAAAGGGATAATCTCTCTCTCTCAAACAAAACTACCTTTAAAAAGGCAGTAAAGTGATTAAAATGGTAAATGTATGTACATTTATGATTATTGCTTGTTATAATTTAAAATAAGGATAAAAAACTGTGCTCAAATTACAAAATAGCAATCTAAAATCAGCTTACATCAAAGCAAGGTATTTAAATGAATACATTTTTCAAATGAAATACATTAATTAAAGGTAGAAACATTTAAATTGAAATAAAAATTTAATGCTTACATTGTTGCTTTGCATATAGAGATAAAGTGAATCTTAAACAATATGTATTTTACAGTACTTTTACTTTAAAATTCATAAAGTAGTAGAGGTTTAGTAGCATGAATTGAGCAAGCAGACTGTTATTTTAGTCTTTCAAAGGAATTCAAACATTGTTGCCAAAGAAAATGTAATCTCAGTAATTGGATTCCATAAATAATTCTCACTCATAGATAGGGTATGGATATCAAAATTTTTGGTGAAGCAACTGAAATTGCAGGTATAAAAATAAATGAGCTGATGTAAACAACCAACATAAAAAAAGAAAGCTAACATATTGGATATGATAAAACTTAAGAAATATTGAACAGTACATCTTCAAAAAATGCCAGAATCTAAAGTTCAAAATGAAACTAAACCTAGGTTATATTTATGTCAACATTTAAGTGAGTGATTATTTATTCTTTCATATAGAATTTTGCATTACTTGTTATTTAATAATCTTTTGTGTAGCATAATTTGTTGTATGGTTCTCCTGTTACAGAAAAGTATCTGATTTCCCATAAGCACACGTCATAATGCAGAATACCTAAGGAGAGAAACAGTTACTTAACCAAGGAATTGATGGAGGTGTAATGAAAAATTGAAAAAGACAGGTTCACACGGAATCTTACAGCAGCTCTAGATACTATGGAGTTTTGCTGGGTTACTCTTCAGAGCAATGGGAAATAATTTGCCCAAATGATTTGAGAATTCTAATATATTCCCTTTGCAGGAATTTTTACTCTTTTGGTCAGAGGTCACCAAGGAAACCATGTTCTGGGAAAGACATACTGAGTGGTGCTGCAAGCTGAGGCAGAGGGAGCACAGGATAACCTTGAATTCTTCAGTTTCTACACAGAACTTTTTGATAATCTTCTGTTAGTTACTGCCAGGTTACTTATTAACCTTCGGAGCAAGACTCTGAAACTTGTTCTTAAAGGTGAAATCACTGAAGTAAACAGAGGAAACAATGATGTTAAAGAGCTAAAAAGAAAGTTCCAAAAGGTATCTTGATGTTAAGTACTGTTGATTTGGTTCTGACTCAGAGTCCCTGTATAGGATTTCCAGAAAGCTGCTGGTGAGTGTGAACCACCAACCTTGAGGTTCAAACCCACTTTGTGGTCCAGTGTTTTATCCAACAGCGCCATACTAGGACTCTAAAAAAGCAGCTAGGGAAAACAAAAGAAAATATTATATTGAAATGTTCAAAGACTTGATGTTAAGAAAAACAAAAAATGAAGATGGCTGGCATTTATCAACCTGAACTAAGAAAAGACAGAAGTCAAGCCTTGAACTGATATACTGAAGAAGTCCTCATGTAGCACTGTAAGTCACCAAATGCACCTCAGAATCCCTATACAGAGTTTCTGTGAGTCAGAATCAACTTGGTGGCACTTAAGCAAAGTTAAGTGGCCAAAATGGAACCCTGGTCTGGCACTTTAAGATAAGCAATGGACTGTTAACCATAAAGTTGGCAGTTCTAGCCCGCCAGCTGCACTTTGGAAACCCTACACAGGGTAGCTATGAATCAGAACAACTCAACAGCACTTAACAACAACAATAGCATGGGCAAGATAAAGGAACCCAACTGGTGATGTGGGTTAGACATCGAACTACAAAGTCAAAGTTCAAATCCAACAGCCACTCCTCAGGAGAAAGATGAAGCTGACAGCTCTCATAAAGATTTATAGTCTTGAAAAACCTACATAGGATTGCTGAGTTGAAACAACTCAACATCAGTGATTTTGGTTTGATTCTTATCCTCAATATACTGAATGGCACAGAAGCATCAAGAGACGATATAAGGAATATACAGTCACTGTACCAAAAGACTTAGTCAATGTTCAATAATTTCAGGAGGTAGCATGTGGTCAAGAACCAATGGTATTAAGGGAAGAAGTGCAAGCTGAAGGCATTAGCAAGAAAGAAGACTTCAGGAATTAATGGCATAATAATTGAGATTTTTCAAAACACTGGTCTAATGCTGGAAGTACTCACTTGTCTACATCAATAAATTTGGAATACAGTTACCTGGCTAAGCAACTAGAAGAAATCCATATTTGTTTCCATTTTAAAGAAAAGTGACTATACAGAATGCAGAAATTATTGAACAATATCACTAATATAACATGCAAATAAAGTTTAGTGAAAATAATTCTTAAATGGTTGCAACAGCAAATCTACAGAGAACTGTCAGATATTCCAGCCACATTCAGAACAGTATATGTAATGAGTGATATATTTGCTGATATAAGAGGGTCTTGGCTGAAATCAGAGAATACCAGAATGGTGCTTATCTGTACTTTATTGACTATGGCAAGGCATTTGACTCTTGATCATAAATTATGGATAACATTGTGATGACTGGGAATTCCAGAACACTTAATTGTGCTCATGAGGAAGCTTTAAATAGATCAAGCAACAGTAATTTATTTAGAACAAGGAGATACTGCCTGGATTAATATCAGGAAAGGTGTACATTAAGGTTACGTAGCTTCACCATATTTATTCAATCTGTATACTGAACAAATAATTGGAGAAGCTGAACAATATGAAGAAGAATACATGTATAGAAAGATCTGCAAGATGCAGATAATATAATCTTGCTCACTGAAAGCAAAGAGGATTTGGATCACTTGCTGTTGAGGATCGAAGATTACAGCTTTCAGTGTGCATTCTATCTTAACATAAAGAAAATATATAAACATCCTCACATGTAAACCAATAAGCAACTGCATGATAAATGGAGAAAAGGTTTAAGTTATCAAGAATTTCATTTTACTTACATTCACATTAAAGCTCATGGAAGCAGCAGTCAAGACAGCAAAGGATGAATTGCATTGGGCCATTAGCTTCAAAAGACCTCTTTAAAGGGTTTAAAAGCTAGTATGTCAAGATATCACTGAAGACTAAGATGTGCACCTAACCCAAGTCTTGGTATTTTCATTTGAAAACACGTGAAAGCTGAACAATGAATAAGTAAGACTGAAGAAGAATTGATGTATTTGAATTATGGTGTTAACTAACAATATTGAATATACCGTGGATTGTCAAAGAACAAACAAATGTGTGCTGAGTAATCTGTACCTGAACCAAAAAGCAGTTGTTCGAACAGAGAATGGGAACACTGAATCTTCTAAAATTGGGAAAGGTGTGCAACAAGGTTGTGTTCTTTTTACCATACTT
>NW_006408577.1:12334647-12336613 GCF_000296735.1 Chrysochloris asiatica
CCAAGTCTTCATCCAAATCTGATGCTATTTCCTTCTTCATATAATACACTTTCTAGAATGATTTGCTACTTCCTCTTAGTTTCCAGCCTTCACTTTCCAATTACCAGTAATTATCAATGCATCTTGATTGCATGTTTAATCAATTTCAGACTGAAGAAGTTGGAAGAATTCTTCAATTTCATCATCATTGGATTCAGTGGTTGGTGTGTAAATTTGAATAGTAGTGCTATTAACTGGTGTTTTTTGTAGGCATTATTGGATATTATCCTGTCATAAACAAACTTCTACTTCAAGATAAATCTTGAAATTTTCTTTTTATGATGAATGTGATGCCATTCCTCTTCAGTTTGACATTCCAGCATAGTAAACCATATGACTGACAGATTTTAAAGGTCAATACCTGTCCATTTCAACTCACTAATATATCGATCTTTATGTGTTTCATTTCATTTTTGACAGATTTCAATTTGCTTAGATTCCTTGATTACATTTTTCCTAGTTTCAAACTCACAGCATTCCATGTTTGCAATTGTTTCTCCTCATTTTGAGTTGTGCCCTGTCATCAAATGAATGCTAGGAAAACTTTTTTTCCATTTGAGTCATCATGGTCAACTCTACTTTGAAGAGTCAGCTCTTTCCCAGTAATATTTTGAGTGTCTTCCAACCTGAGAGACTTATCTTCCAGTACTGTATCGGACAATGTTCTATTGGTATTCATAATATTCTTAATCTTTTGGCACTATATCTGACAATGTTCATCAGCTATGTGTAATGTTTGCAGTGACTAAATATCCAGAAAGAGTCTGCATCTCCTTCTTCCTAGTCTTTCTTGGTCTCTGAGCTCCACTGAAAGCTGTCCAACCATGGATAGCCCTGCTGTTATTTAAAATACTGGTAACATAACTGACCCATCACAGCAACATGAAAGTCACCAATATGCAACAAACTGACAAATGAGAGGTGGATCCCTGCACTAGAGTTTTATAAATTCAGATTGTCTTTAACTCACATAACTGTAATATGTCTTCCCTTACTTATAATGTGGAATTTCTCAACTTGTGTTCTTTTACTTCCTTGGCTGCATACAGATATTATGTTATGTAAAAGCATTAACCCTTGCAAACCACAGTTTTAAAATAAAATAAACAATATCATAAGATGCCTTTCAATTGAGAAATTTAAACAGAGAACCTTTGCACCTGACATTTATTAGCTCAAGAAGTGTGTAGAAAATGAGCTGAGTTCTCCTAAGAAAAGAAAGCATTAAGTTCCAGTAGTAAATCACAGCCTCAGAATAATTAGCCACCTGGATGAGTTAATTCAGGTTCTAAAATAGTCTGACAGCTTCTCATAATTGCCTTACTAAATTGCATATTTTAAAAAAAAACATACAAAAGTTAAGAGCAAAGCATTGCATCATATGTACAATCACAGGAACTTTTTTTTTCTTTTTTTGTGTAACAACCCCAGTTGCTGGAGAAGGATATCATGTTTGATAAGGTGGATGGTCAGAGAAAAAGAGGAAGACCTCCAGTGAGATGGATTGGCCAAGTGGCAGCATCAGTGGGCTCAAGCGTGGCAACAATAGTGAGAATGGACCAGGATCGGGCAGTGTTTCCTTCCGCTGTGCATAAGGTCATTATGAGTCGGCACCAACTCGATGGCACCTAAGAAAAACAACAGTAAACCCCAGTTATGTTTCTTTAAAGAACTAAACTTAATGATAACATTTTATTGTTTTAGCATCATGTCTGATATCTCATTGAACATCATTATTTTTCATTGTTTTGTGACTTACATTAATGAAATCTAGGTTTTAACCAATTTTTAAATTGTTTTGAAATCTTGAAGGGCTTCCAAGAAAAGCTTATTTCAATTACATTTGTGGTTATGAAAACAAAATCCAGAACCAGATTTTTTTTTTCAGAGTTTAATATCCAATCATATTTAGTTTGTTTCTTGTTGT
>NW_006408577.1:12340683-12341639 GCF_000296735.1 Chrysochloris asiatica
TTTTTGGTATCTGTTCATTGATCTCATTGGTCTCTCGCTATCTGTGCACCTCCATTCTGGTGACAAGAGGGGATGCCTGAGTGAATGAACACACCATCCCCTTCCCTGAAGGGTTCTACTACGCATGCTGACAGAGCTCCTCAAAATTTAAAGTGACAGTTTCCACTTAGTTTGTCTAGGTTTCCAAAATTCTTTTAGTTTTAAGAAATGTTGGTTGATTTTTCTCATTATTATAGATTGTATTTTTCTACTTCTTTGCATGACTGATTAATTTTTTTTTCCACTTGTAATTTTTTATTTCATTAGGTGCCAGTAATGATGTTTTTCTTGAAATATTCTTGTGGATTAGTCTGAAATAAATTTGAATTATTGATAGCCATTTAACTTTTTTAAGTCTTGTTTCTAAGTGCATCATTTTTTCTTGATTTTTTATTTTACCACTAGTAAGCATTCTGACATAAGTGATGGTCATGTAATTCATTAATATCCATTTTTGATTAATTATCCACCACTTCTCTGTCAATGTGTCGTACTGTGGTGACTTGTGAGTTGCTGTGATACTGGAAGCTATGCCTCGGGTATTTAAATACCAGATGAGATTCCAGACAAAAACAGACTAGGAAGAAGGAGTGAAGAACTACTTCCGAATATTTAGTCACTGAAAACCTTATGAATAGCAGAGAAAAACTGTCAGATGTAGTGCCAGAAAATGAGCCCCTCAGGTTGGAAGACACTCGAATGGGACTGGGAAAGAGCTGCCTCCTTAAAATAAAGTTAACCGTGATGACACAAGTGGAGTAAAGCTCATGGGAGAAAATCCCTTAGGAGTAAAGACCATGGGACCTTCATTTGCTGATAGGGCACAACTCAAAAAGAAGAGAAACATCCATTAATAATCGGAACATGGAATGTACAAAGTTTGAAACTAGGTCAACTGGAAATTGTCAAAAATGAAA
>NW_006408577.1:12342599-12358466 GCF_000296735.1 Chrysochloris asiatica
TGCTCTCCAGTGTACAGATGCTAAAGCAAATGAAAGAAATGAAGAGGTGCAAGACCAGAACAGAAATTTTCAAAGGTCAGCTCGAAAAGACAAAGTCAAATATTACAACAAAATGTGCAAAGATCTGGGGTCAGAAAACCAAAAAGGAAGAACACACTCAGCATTTCTCAAGCTGGGAGACCTGAAGAAAAAATTCAAGTCTCAACTTTCATTATTGAAGGAATCTCTGGACAAATTATTGAATAATGCTGAAAGCATCAAAAGAAGATGGAAGGAATACAGAGTCACTGTACCAGAAGGAAATGGTTGATGTTCAACCATTTCAAGAGGTAGCATATGATCAAGACTCAAATGATACTGAAGGAGGAAGTCCAAGGTGCATTGAAGGAACTGGCAAAGAACAAGGCACCAGGAATTAATTCAATACAAATTGAAATCTTTCAAGAAAGTGAGGCGGCACAGGAGGCACTCACTCATTTCTGCTGAGAAATTTGGAAAACAACTATCTGGCCAACTGATTTGAAGAGATCCGTGTTTGTGCCCATTCTAAAGAGAAGTGACCCAACAGAATTCAGAAATCATTGGACAAAATCTTTCATATCCCATGCAAGTATAAAATTTTGCTAAAGGGAATGCAGAAACGGCTACTAGCATACATTGACAGACAACTTCCAGAGGTTCAAGCTGGATTCAGAAGAGGCTGTGGAATGAGGGATATCATTGCTGATGTCCGGCGGATCTTGGCTGAAAGGAGCGAATATCAGAAAGATGTTTACCTGTGCTTTATTGACCATGCAAAGGCCTTCGAATGTGTGTATAATGACGTTCTATGGACAACATTGCGAAGCATGAGTATTCTGGAACACTTAATTGTGCTCGTGGGGAATCTGTACCTGGACAAAGAGGCAGTTGGTTTAAAATTAAGAAAGGTCTGCAACAGGGTTATAGTCTTTCAATATGCGTATTCAACTTGTATGCTGAACAAATAATCCGAGAAACTCGGTTATATGAAGAAAAACCTGGCATCAGAGTTGGATGAAGACTCATTAACAACCTGCGATATGCAGATGATACAACCTTGCTTGCTGAAAGTGAAGAAGACTTAATTACTGATGAAGATCAAAGAGCACAACCTTCGGTATGTATTACATCTCAATGTAAAGAAAACAAAAATCCTCACCACTGGACCAATAAACAACATTCTTATCAATGGAGAAAAGATTGATGTCAAGTATTTCATTCTTCTTGGATCAACTATCAACACTCATGGAAGCACAGTCAAGAAATCAAACAATGTATTACATTAGGCAAATCTGCTGCACAAGACCTTTTGAAAGTGTTGAAGAGCAAAGATGTCAGCTTGAGGACTAAGGTGCACCTGACCCAAGCTATGGTATTTCAGTGACCTCATATGCATGTGATGCTGGACAGTGAATAAGGAAGACTGTAGAAGAATTGATGCTTTTCAGTTATGGTACTGGAGGAGAGTATTGAAAGTGCCATGGGCTGCCAAAAGAACCAATAGATCTGTGTTAGAAGAAGTACAGCCAGAGTGCTCCTTGGAGTCCAGGATGGCCAAACTTCATCTCTCATACTTCGGACATATTTTCAGGAAGGACCAGTCACTAGAGAAGGATATCATGTTTGGTAAGGTGGAGGGTCAGATAAAAAGAGGAAGACGCCCAATGAGATGGATTGACAAAGTGGCAGTGTCGATAGCCTCAAGCGTGGCAACAATAGTGAGGTTGGCCTTGGATTGGGCAGTGTTTCATTCTGTTGTGCATGGGGTCTCTATGAGTAGGTACTGACCCAATGGCAACTAACAACAACAACAAGATTAGTTATAAAGGAAAATTAGCCTAGTATATAGCAATATTTTGAAGCTAGTACTTTGTGAGTTATTTTTATGGGAAAAATAATAACTAAAATTTTTTTGTGAATTATATTTGCATTTTAAGTATATATGGTATTATTAATTTGACTATTTTAATTAAAAATAGATTCTCTTCTGTTTTTGTATTAATGGCATATATAATAAGAAGATTAAAAATTATGGAGTGAATAAAGAGTGTTACTGTGTCATTAGAAAGCTTACAAAACAGTGTTTTAATGATGATATTTTATAATTCAGTTAATGGGTTTAGTTCTTTTTTTTTTTGGTGGTATAAATTCATGAACAGAGATAATAGCAATTTCACTGCAATAACGATTTGGCAGTAAAAGATTAGTTTAACTGCGATGCTTTTATTGGCATGTAGCTATATGGTGACTACAATTGCGCAATTTAATAGACTCTAATTTTAATCTAACTAGAAACGATACTCTTTCAAACAAAATTAGAATATTAAAATCATCTTTGGAGCTAGCTAATCAATAGAGTTAAACTTAGAGCTTTTGAATTTAAAATTTCACATGGTATTTATGATTTACTTTGCATAAGATCATATTCTTTTTTTAATTTGATAATTCTCATAAATACATAGATTGCATATGCATTTAAATAGAATATATATTAGTAATTAAACATTTAGAATACCATTTACTTACTGCATTTTTTTTCTTAAATGTTTTATTGTGAATTATGTGATAGTTTACATTGTACGTACTGTATTTTAAAGCTGGAATGTTCTAAGTTTTTTTAAATATAAATTTGAATGTAGAATTAAGAAAACACACTTTGAGTTCACTACTTTAAACTAAATTGAACATAATAAGCCTGCAGAGTTGAGTAAGTTAGTCATAAACTTGTGAAGAAAAGAGCTATATTATGATAATTATTTTCAGAAACTATATATAAAAAGGAAGGACTTCTAATAAGCCATAAAGATAAGAATAAATATGAAGTTGATATAAATAAAAACTTGTAACTGGCAATAATTCATTCATTTCTTCAATTCCTCAATTGTGTTTTTAAATATTTGTCAAGTAATATTTCAGTTGCTGAGGATATAGCTACGAACAAAATAGGTAAAGAAAAAAAATCCATATTCTCTGAAAATGTATTATGTACTTAGAACCTAAGTAAGACAAATATGTATGTATTATATTTTTTTGAGTTGCCTCTGGCTGATGATGCCATTACGTGCAACAAGAAGGAAATATTGTCCAGTCTTGCCAGTCAGATTTTACTGTGAGAAGGAATTGTAGGAAACCTTCAAACAAATGCTAGGTACATCTTGATAATGACTTAAGGCACGGTGAGTATCAGATATCACAATGAGAGGTTGAAGATGGGAGATCTTTGGTTGTATGATGTAGTGCCTAAGGAGTAGAATCTGGGGGAGGAGACTTGTCTGAGACTGATTTTTGCTGGCATAAAATTACCTCAATGGTGTCTCAACAGCAAGTAGCAGTGAGTCTTTGAGTCTTGGAGTGGGATTGGTGAAAGTTCTTTCCATAATTATTTAGATTTCTGGGACTTTGGTGCAGAAATGGGCAGCAAAAATGTAACTTGTCATCTGTATATGGACGTCTAAAGACTAAGGCTCTCACACTAAGTACATAAGTTTCCTTTGATTTCTACTAATAAAGGTCTTTCAGTTAGTACGGGGCAGATTATTAAATAGAGAGTTTTGTTTTATGTGATTGAATCTAAGATGAAAATTGAGAAAATTTAAGTCATTGAATCTTTTAAGTTACCTTGACATATTCCTTTAGCACTTGTCTTTATAGAAGATTAGTTAGAAATGAAACAGTAATATCAATTTAAGAGTGTTTTGCTGCTAGAGAAACAAACAAAGAATTACTTCAGCTGGTTTAATCAGTAAGATGAACTTTTTCATGGGTCTCAATTATAGATGGCAATGCAATTCTGGTTTATATTTGAAATGAACTTTTACCAGAAATCTTAATGGGAATATTCCTTGAGTTTTTGAGGGAATGCTAGAGAAATTTTTGTTCTTTATAAGAAGATATTAGATAGATAATATTGAAATGTCTCCGTTGGACAGTCATCTCATAGAACATAATGTTTTGTAGCCAAACTGTTGGTTTGATGTACAATTTTTACATAAGAGCAGCCCATAGAATGGATACTAAGGAGAAACTCTTTAATCAGTGAATGATGCATATAAGGAAAAGAACCCTAGATTTGGATTTCATGCTATGTCTGACAAAACAATAGCAAATATGGTACCAAGTGCTTTCTAACTCACCTGATATGTAAAGCAGTCCTAAGTAGTAGATAGTTTTATATGGTTTTCCACTTTTATTACTATTCCACTTGTTTGTGTGACTATATGATAGTTGTGAAATTTCTCTGGATCTCAGTTAACTCTCAAAATTTAAAAAGGTATATCTGAGTGACTTTATAAAAATGATTTAATCATTAAAATCATAATTAAAATATTTCTGTTTATGTACCACAGCTGCTAATGATGAGACAAAATTTTATCATGCCTTATCATTTGCAAATACGAAAGTGAGTAAAAATTATCCACACTACAACTATATTAAAACGCCTGTCTATGTCCATAGTTGATGACAACATTGCTCCTGCATGTGAAATGATTCTGTCGAATAGATGAGTGACAGTGAATTATATGGCAAATCATTTGCAAATCAGCCATGGCTCTGCCTATGAAAAAATTCACAACAAACTTGGGATTCAAAAAGTTTGTGTGTGATGGGTATAGAAACAACTCATGGAACAGCATAATAGGAAGTGTTTGGACATCTACAAACAAAATTTAAACCGAGACTTGAAGGAAGGTAAAAGTTTCTTTAAAAACAAAAAGAAGTGTTACTGGTGATGAGGCATGGATTTATCACCACGAATAAATGGTAGAGTATGGAGTGGAAACGTCCTCAATCACCAACCAAGGAAAAGTTCAAACGTCAACCATCAGCTGGAAAATTGATGCTTACGATTTTCTAGGATTCTCAAGAGCCATGAGTGGAACACTGTCATAAAAAAGGTTCAACAACCAACAGTGCTCATTATAGTGAGATGTTCACTGAAAGGCTGAAGCCTAAACTTCAGATGAAACACAGAGGACTACTGTCCAAGGGCATTGTGATCTTGCATGACAATGCACATCTACACACCACTGCCCACACTGTGGACAATCTGCAAAAATTTCATTTTGAGGTGTTAAAGCATCCTCCCTATAGTCCTGATCCTGCTCCATTGTACTTTCACTTGTTTGGTTCCCTGAAAGCAGCCCTTCAAGGACGAAGTTTTGTCTATGATGAAATGAAGACAGCGGTGCATTCATGGCTTGCAGCTCATCCTAAAATATTTTTAATAAAGGAATATGAAAGCTGTTGACGATGGACTAAGTGTATTAAAAAGCAAGGAGATTATGTCCAAAGATGATGTATTTGCCTTTTCTAAAAGTTTATTAAAATAAATTCTATACGCAGAGTACAGATAATTTTTGACTCATCCTTGGTGTCCTGGTGTGGCGCTGTGGGCTAAATGTGTCAGACTGCAAAGTCTTTTGAACTGCAAAGTCAGTGGTTCAAGCTCACCAACTGCTCCTTAGAAATCCTATATAGGGTCGCTATGTATCGGAATCAACTCTACAGTACTTAACAACAACAGTAACTTGTACATGTTAACTATCAATGGGTGTGTTATATAAGGATATAATTAAAGAAATTTGGAGGAACTTCCATTGAGATGTAATGATCTGTACTACTTACAATATTGAGTACTTACGTGTACCCTTTCCTAGTTTCCTTTGGGACATTTTAGAATGTTCTTTGTAAATATTTTCAAAATAAAATTTTTTTTTTTTTTTTGGATTTTTTCAGCCACATGTTTTTTACTAGCTTACATAAATATCTGAAATCAAATTCACCTCGCTTCCTTTCTGTATCCTCGGCACAATTTATTATAGATTTTAATAAACAAACTATCTAAATAGTCACAGGGGAAATGCATTTTAAAATATGAAACAGAGGTTAATAAATAGACAACTATGTCAAGTACGGAGAGGATCATCTAGTTGTTCCTTTAAGATCCAGTCACTGATTTGCAACTTTTATTAATGCAAATTTGATCTATAAAACAAGGCAATTTATAACTTGATCTTGACTCACATTTTTTGGGGAGACAGCAGTTGAATTTTTACATTAAAAAACTGCAAAATTTCAACCAAAGGACAAATAAAGCATTCATTTTTAAAATTTTAGGTTCTATAAATAAAGGACAAATAAAAGTTTACACTTTTAAAAATTTAACTTCTACACCAACAAATAATGACTTGATATCAATTATGTTATTCCATTTGCGATGTTTTTAAGCTCTCTTCTGCAGTGCACAGGAAGCTTCTAATGGGAATTGGTGTAGAGTCTGTTCTTGATGAAGACGACATGGGGCAGATGTTGCCTGATGCCTGGACAATGCTGAATGTGACAGAACCAGCGAGACACGTTCAGATACTTCTCCTTTTTCTTGAACTGTCAAGTCAACTATAAAACGATGAAGTCCATAGTATAACAGTATATCTGCTAACGTAAAGTTATAGCCTGTAAGGTAGACTTTATCTTCAAGACATAAATTAAGATCCTTCAGGAGAGTGCGGACGTCGTCTTTACTGGAGTGTCCATCTACTTGAGTTACCCTGTACTCTAACCACTGCTGAACAACTGCTTGTTCTTCCACATTGCTCCCAAGCAAATAGTCTTTGTTGGCTTGCTTGACTAGATGAGCTGCTATAGTAGTCAGCCCTGTAAGACTTGGACCATTGTTTGCTTAAAGAACTGGAATCTGGCGCTCGCCATGGGCACTGTATTTATTCTCTTTACTCAGTCCCAGGGATTTCTCAAGCAGCGTCAACTCAGCTGCTGCCCTCAAACAATTTTTGAAGGCTTCATGTTTGAAGTGCATTTGTTCAAAAGAAGTTGCTCAGTACTTCTTTATATATATTTTGTTAAAATATTTGTTATTTTTATAGGAAATAAAGTTTGACTGACCCTAACATTGATTTGACTGATCCTCATCATGAATCGTGCTTTTAGCAGGAAAAAAGGTAAGTGTGCCCATTTTAAAGGACCTGGGAGTCAATTCAATATTATTAAAATCAAGCAGAGAAGTTAAGAAATCAGTTTTTACTATTATAAAACCAGATTTCTCAGGAGTGATGGTAGAATGTTGTTGTTGTTAAGTGCCATTGAGTTAGTTCTGACTCACAGAGACTTTGTATAGGGTTTCTGAGAAGCAATTGGTGGGTTTGATCTGCTGACATTGTGATTAGCAGTCCAGTGCTGATCCTACAGAGCCACACCAGAAGTTAGAATTGTTATTAAGTACCATTGAATCAGTTCCGACTCATAGCAACCCTGTATAGGGTTTCTGACGAGCAGCTGGTGAGCTTGAACTGCTGATCTTGAGGTTCAAACCAAACTTGAAGTCTAGTGCATTAACCCTCAGTGCTACTTCATGTCTCTAGAAGTTAGAAATGAACAACACAAATCTGGAAACATTTCTAATTGACCTTCGTTTATAACAGCTTAATGAAGTAACAAAGTTGTTAAATACACTTAATTCACAATACAAAAGTGGCAATATATACTCAAGGGATTTTATGCTGTTGTGTGAAATCTCAAGAATAAAGTAATCTGAGCTCTAGTTTCATTTTCATTTTATGTGAAATTCCTCAGGCATTACTTGAAGTTGCAGTGATGGAAATGTATGAGTGTGCATGTGTGCACGTATCCATTTCATGTTCTATTAAAAATTTTGGAGGACTGCCGATAAATGAGTTGATAGGAATGAGATCAAAATAAGTTTTTTTTATAAATTTTCAGGTAAAAAATATAAAAGCAACATATCATTATTAACTATATAAGAATGAAGCAGCTAATTTCAGTCTGTACTTTAAAGGGGTAATGAAAGAACGCATTTGATAAAAATGTTTCCTGATAGACCCAGAAAGGAAAAAATAGAAAAAAAAGCTATATGTGTGTGTGTGTGTGTGTATTTGTTGTAAAGTGCCATTGGATCAATTTTGACTCATAGTGACACTGTATAGGGTTTCCGAGGAGCAGCTGGTGGGTTTGAACTGCCAACCTTGTGGTTATTCCAACAAAAATTGTAACAAAGCCGTGAAAATATAATAAAATTACTCAAAGTCCTACTTTTATTTTTACTGAGATGACAGGTACTCAAACATTTGGATGAGATGCAGAGTATTAATGTTTCCATTAGGAATTTAGATAGTGTAACTTTGAAGACACTATTTTGTGTGTGAAAAATGACAAAAAAATTAAACCAATAATCTATTCCATATAATCAGGGACAGTGTGTTCTCTTTAAAAGGGTTATTCAGCACATTGACACATGTCCAAATGAAAAAGATTGGCATGATGATTTGACTCTTAGCCATGAAACAGGAAGCATGGTGGAGATCCCTTTGTATGGCAATAATTGTTGTCTTTCAATGTTTATGAGACTCAGCTTAATAAAGGGCAGTAGATATAAATGATACGATCTTTGATTTAGTATAGGAAAAAAAATCCAACAAAGTCGTGAAACTAGAATTACTCAAAGTATTACCTTTATTTTTATTGAGATGACAGGTGTTTAAACATTTCAATGGAGTGCAAAGGATTAATCTTTCCAATAGGAATTTAGATATTGTAACCTTTAAGACATTGTTCAGACTGAAAAAGCTAGGAATTTATTATTTTATATTTTACTAAGTAATGGACTCCAAAATGATATTTACTGATTTGTGTAGCTAGTTTGTTATTTAAATCATATACCAGAAATAATATTTCTTTTTTATTTCCTTTCGCATTAACAAAATGTAGAAATAATTCTATAATACATTGATTGAGCTATCTTTATTAAATTAAAAGCATCTCACATCACAAATCACACTATCTTATTAAAAAAAACAAAAATACAGCACTTCTGTGCCTTATCTTTATTTTAGTGGAATTCTCCTTTCCATGGTTTTAATGTTTAGAATCCATATTTCTAATTTATCGTTTTTTTTTAAAGGCGTTGAAGCAGTGCTTAATTAAGAAATCCCAAGTGTTGGATAGTAATTCAAGAAACTAGCAATTACACATGTAAATTTGAACACGTTAGGGGAAACCAGAGAGGTTTGGAGACTGGAAAAGCTGAGCACTTGTTATTTCCTGATTGGCTTCATTTTGTTTAAATTTCTTTTGGTCTCTTATTTTCCAAGTGTCGTGACTAAATATCCTTTAAAGGAAATTATTGATTAATATTTTAATCCAAGAAAGAAGTTGATACTGGATGTTCTACCTTAAACTCAAAGAACCGTTTCTGATTCTCATTTAGAGAATCACTTCTCAGAGTGAATAACTTCTCAGCCTCTAGTTTCAACCAATAACATTTTTTAAAGCCAACTTTAATTTGAAATGTAAAACTTTAATTTTATGAGAGGATTGATATGTCTTGACATATAGAGCTATAATTATACCTCTAGAGAATATATAATTGAAGTCATGTTTCCAATAAGTAGCATCAACATATACACTGTGCGTAGTATTCTAAACAAAACAAGATGGTCTTGTATCAGTAAAGGTTATTTCATTTTTCAATGATATCCAATTAACTTAGTCATCATGTGCAATTTTACCAAATGGTCCTGGGCTTCAGAAGCCTAAGGGGAAAAGATTGTCATCTTCAAACTAAGCATAAGTGTTTTGTTTTCCTTCTTTTTTGTATTAAATATCTAAATAGTAATTTATCTGATCTTTTTTTACTGCATTAGTCAGGTACTGCAGTGAATTTGTTGCAAGTGCTCTAAGATATTAGAATTGCTGATGCATTCCAAAGAATACAGAATGTCTCAGAATTACATCATTTTGAGCCATGTTTTGAAGTGCTACATAAAAATTAATCTAACATAAAACCATAGATTAAATTTTAAAGAATAGTATGTTTTGTATCTTTTTTACCTAGACTGACTTCCTCATTAAACTTTAAGTAAAATCTTATATTCTAGCTATTACATAAAAAAGTTTTTTTAATAATGGGCCTAAAACATAGTATGTGATTAAATAATTCAACGGGTTACATTTTCTTTTAACAAATCTGTTGACATACTGATGAGTAAATATCATCACAGTGCATGACACTTGAAATTCAGAGTGTACATATTATTTTCCTTTTATGGAAATCTTATTAGTTTCAGACTTTCAAAGTAGGTGTTTTTATTACATTAACCTCAAGTGATACAAGAATAGTGAAATCATCTTCATCCTTCTTGATGAGCTCTTAATCTAAATGCATTTTTAAAATGAAACTTTATTGACCCAGCAGTGAGAGTCGTTTGACCTTGTAAAATATGTTGAAATGGTGGCATTTCGTGTGAGTGTTCTATACTGAGTTAGTGATTGTAGTTAATTTCAGGAAAGAAGGAGAAACTCTAGAATATCTATATTCCCATTTTTTAATGAGTCCCAATATTGAGTTGCTTCTGTGGATACTTTATAATGACCGAAGGAGCACTATTGGTGCTGTAGGTTAAGCACTAGACTGCTAACACCACAAAGTCAGCAGTGTAAGCCCAACAACCTGACTGTGGGAGAAAGATGAGGCTTTCTGTTCCCATAAAGATTTACTATCTCAGAAATTCTATAAATTGTTGCTATGACTAGGGATTGGCTCAATGGCACCGGGTTTGGATGGCTTTCGATTTTATAGTGACCAAGGATGATTACTTGTATTCTTTCCTCAAGGCTCAACCACATCTCTAAGAAATAATATAAAGAGTTTTAGTCTGCTACTTTTTTTTTTCTTTTGCCAAATTATAAACTACGTTGAGAACAAAGGTGTATTTTGAGAATCCTTCAGGTCTTATAAATGCACTACTTAGAATAGTGATTGTGCAGTGAACAAACCCCCAAACATCAGCATACAATTATGCACTATTCATGCATGTTTTTATTATTGAGAAGCTACAGATTTTTCACTTATAATTTAATTTTGTAATTATTTTAGTCCAATATCAGGAGTATCTGTGTATAACCACCCCATTCTAGGTTACCACTATCTGACACTTTATAACAGAAAAAATATCATCAGCTTTCAAATAATAGTGACTTTCAAGAAAAGCAATTATCTCCTTGCCTCAGGATTGCTGTAAAGCATTATATTCTGACTTTAGTCAGGCCTTATGTCTTCCTGAGAGAGATGTATGTTTTGGAAAGAGAGCCAGGAGAAAAGTTGAGTTAAAAGGTAAAAGTGGCACTGTAAATCTGATCCTCAAGGTAGGTTTTTTTATGTTTTTATTATTTTGATGTGCAATATTGTGATTTACTTATTTCAGTATAGTATAAGGAGAAGATTATATCCCAGATCTAAATATAACTTATTCCTGAATTAATCACATGTCTTCATTAGCAATTATAGGGATAACACTCGAAGATAAAAATAAGACATGAAGTAAAAATTTTACATACTAAATACCAATGTCATAGTTCCTTTGAACCATCTCAAAACATTTCACCAACAGCTATTGCATATCTGCCCAAGTATGCAGAAATAGTTATGAGGTACTATGAGAATGAAGTTTTTTTAATACCTTATGTTCTCTCTTACAAATTATTGTGAATTTCAAATTGTACTCCAATATAGAAATGCACTAAATAGATGTACATTTTCTTTTAAAATAAAATTGACATTCCTAGACTATATGCCACTTTTTCTTTGCCTTTATAGTCTTCTAGTTTTTAAAGAACAAACTAATGTTCAATTAATTTCTGCCACAGCATTTTAAAGTATTGTGAATTGAATATTGAAAAAGTTTTGCTATTAATCCAAAATTTTATCTCAGTATTTACCTAACATGTTGTTGTTGTTTTGAAGAGCTGTCGAGTCAGTTCCAACCCATAGCGACCCTGCATAGGGTTTCCGAGGAGCAGCTGGTACCTAATATATTTGATGTTAAATTCAGCCTTTGTTTCTATTCTGTTTACAATTTTCATTCTAAATTTACAAGCTCCTATAAAACAAAACAGAAACAAGTACACAGAAAATTGTACTGAGAAAACAATACAGTTGAAGAATCTGAAGACTTACTCCAAACAAATGCTACCTCATTAAAAAAAATTAAAAGTCATTTGAATTCTATATTTTTGTGTGTGTATTGTCCCCTCTTTATACTTGCAGAGTGTTTGGCTAGTACATTAAATAAATGAATAAAAATCAAGAATTGAATAAGAAATGGATTTTTGCGTTTCTATTTCTACCAGTATAAAGGATGCTAATGGCATGCTGGGCCACTAATTACAAGGCCAGCAGCTTGAATTCACTAGTTGCTCCATGGGAGAAAGATGAGACTTTCTGCTGCATGAAGATTTAAAGCTTTGAAAACCCTTTACAAGTCACTATGAGTCAGAACCACATGCAACAACAAATGAGGACTATACAATACATAGTTTCAATTTATTTCTCATGCTGAGTTTCTTTCATCTCTAATATTTTATTGCAATTATCTAAGAAACATTTCAAAGACTACATTTAAGAATATATATATCCACACCTCTTGATATTAGGCCCTAAATTAATTTGTCTAAATTTACTTAGCAATAAACATAATAGTTTGAGTTATTTGAATGATAAGTTTAATGTTAAAAGAGTCTTTTAATAACTAACTAATTCTTGCCGCCAAAAAACAATAGTCATCACCATGAGTAAAAAACAGATTACTTTTCGTTGATCAGAAAATTAACAAAAAAGGAATGTTACTTCATGAAAGCATAAAGAAGAAAGATATTTGCTTTTAATCTCAATCGATAAAATCATTCATAGCGCAACTGATGTTTATTTTTACATATTCTTAAAAATATATATACTATTATTTATACTATTTGTAAATATTTGAAAAGGACAGCTAGGGACTTTTACATCAAGGGAAGAATCCCATAATCACTCACCAGCAACAGTGATGTAGCTTATTAGAAGAGTAGTTTTTCTCTCTCAGTTTCCCAAGAGTCTCAGAATTTAAACTGCGCTTATTCATTTTGGACCCTTTAAAATGCTAATACATAAATATGACACTGCAGAGGATATAATTTAATTTAATGCTGTGTATTCTTCATTACAGACAAAACATGGATGCATACTCCAGAAGCTTTATCAAAGCACTACATTCCCTATAATGCAAAGGTAAAACTAGTTCATATAAAATTGTTTAATTATATTTGCTATATTATTGCTACTAGTAGATCTTACAGAAAGTTTCCTATATATTAGCATTTCCTGGTAGCTATCTCTGAAAAAAAAATGTGCATAAAAAAATAATACTGTGGGATATAGCATGGAACATAATAGTATCTCTCTCTCCAAATAAGTGATTTCTTTTTAAAAAGTATATTCTTTATTGTTTATTTTAAGTCATGCATGCATTTTCTTCAAAAGATCTTGGCTGTAGTTAAAATAACTTGCAATGTAATGGTCTATAAGAAGTAAAGTAAGCAACATATTCTTGCTGTTATATGCTATCGAGTCAGTTCTGACTCACAGGGACACTGTATTCCAAGGAGCAGCTGGTGGGTTTAAACTGTCAACCTTGTGGTTAGCAACCCCATGCTTATCCTACCTCATGACTAAATATTAAAACAGTAGCCAAGAAATGAGAGAGAGAAATTAGCTTCAATTTTAACAAATATAATCATCATCCAAAACAAACAAAAAACAAGAACAAAAAATCCTCTATTAAGAAAACAGAAAGAAAAAAAAAAAAAAAAAGCCACACTTATGTTGTAGTGCATCTGACCCAAGCTTAAACCATAGTATTTTCAATTTTCTGATGTGCAGGGTATGGCATTGTGGGTTAAGGCGCTGGACAGCAAGGTTGGTTTGAAATGCAAAGTAGATGGTTCAAGCTTACCAGCTTCTCCTCGGAAACCCTATACAGAGTTGCTATGAGTCAGAACCAACTCGATGACCCTTAACAACAACATCAATGTGCATGTGAAAGCCAGACAATGAGTAAGGAAGACTGAAGAAAAATTGATATATTTGAATTATGTTATTTGAGAGGAATATTCAGTATACCATTGACAGCTGGACGATCTGTCTTTGAAAAACTTAGCCAGAATGCTCCTTAAAAGTGAGCATAGTGCAGTTTCTTCTCAAGACTTTGGACATGTTATCTGGAAGGAAAAGAATACCATATTTTCTAAAGTAGAGCATTAGCAAAAAGAGGAGGACCTTCAATGAGATGAATAGATACAGTTGTTGCAACAATGGTATAAAACAGAGCAATGCTTTAAGGAAGGGGCAGGAATAAGCAGCATCTCATTCTGCTGTACTAAGCATCACTATGAGTTGGAACTGACTTGAGGACTTCTAACAACAACGAAAACAACTTTTACTGATTCTTTTGGTCAGTTCAATGCATATTAATGGAGAAATAGAAGCATCACTCTATATTCTTGTTTCTTCAAACATTTGTTTTTTGTTGTTAATAAGCAAAAAAAAAGAAAGAATGAAAAGCAAAGTGCGAGACAGTGTCTGGGGAGGCAGTGACTCTAGGGATGAAGGCAGAGATGATGAAGTGTACAGAAGGAGTGGCTGGGGACTCTGGACTCAGGGAGGGAGAGGGGCTGTGTGCTGGTGGCCCAGGGGCAGGCGTGTGGGATGTACCCTTTCATTGTTTGATGATGCATGCAAGGGATTGTGATTATTGCAATGAAACAAAATATGATAGGATGAATGTAAAGATAATGATCACCCATGTAAACGAACACATAATTCACAATAAAAACTTTAAAAAAATGAATGAAAGATGTATTTTTTTTAAGTTTAAAAAAGAAGGCTGTTATTTTGTAATTAGTGAGCAGCAAACCTAAAATAAAGAATCCCTAGTAGTTTAGTGCGTTGTGAGTTGGGCTGCTAACTTCAAGGTCAGCAGTTCAAATCTACCAACTGCTGTGAAGAGAAAAAATGAGGCTTTCTTCTCCAGTAAAGACTTACAGCCTTAGAAGCCCTATACAAGGTCGCTATGAGTTGGAAACGACTCCCTGGCATTCCACGTTAGGAGTTGGAACCAAAACCTAAAATAATAATCAGAGAAAAATCAGGCTTCATTTCGAAGAGAGAGAGGTAATTAAAGAACTGGGTTGGGAATATGAGAATGAGTCAAACTTTCTTGACAACTTTGGAGATAGCCTGAGGGCCGACAAAAAAATAATAAAACAATTTTTTATAAGATGATAAGGGTTGGACTCCTGGTGTGGTGCTGTTGGATCAGCACTGGACTGCAAATCATAAAGTCAACCAGTGAAACCCACTGAAACTCCTCAGA
The DNA here is from genome assembly GCF_000296735.1 of Chrysochloris asiatica. Lineage (NCBI taxonomy): Eukaryota > Metazoa > Chordata > Mammalia > Afrosoricida > Chrysochloridae > Chrysochloris > Chrysochloris asiatica. The sequence goes on from NW_006408577.1 coordinate 12,357,839, forward strand.
AACCCTATATGTAAATTAAAATGCTGATACATAAATATGACACTGTAGAGCTATGAGTTGGAACTGATTCACCATCAGTAGCAACAACAACAACACCAATTTAAAGGTTGAAGGATTAGTAAACTTCTCTTTGGGATATAAGGAAGTTAGGAATGAGGGATTATTTTAGGAGGAAGAAAATAATTTATTCAGTAGAAAGTCAATTGTGTTTAATAGAAAACTTCTAGGAATTCTGGTATAAGTCTGAATGGGCAGGAAGCCGTACTTACAAGGCCACCTAGAAGTTCTTCCAGAGCTGTGAGATGTAGAGTGCAGCTACTGATTTTTTTTTTTTTTTTTTTTTGAGTGTGTGTGTGCTTACTTTGAATCTATTAAAATGTTCTAAAATATTTGATATGTAAAGTTATAGAGTCCTGGTGTGGTTCTGTAGGGTAAGCACTGGATGGTTTAAACTGCAAGGTTGGAGGTTCAAACTTACCAGCCACTCCTCGAAAACCCTATACAGGGTAACTATGAGTCAAGAGATAAAACAACATATTGCATTAGGCAAATCTGCTGCACAAGACCTTTTTAAAGTGTTGAAAAGCCAAGATGTCAGCTTGAGGACTAAGGTGCGCCTGACCCAAGC
>NW_006408577.1:12358831-12360983 GCF_000296735.1 Chrysochloris asiatica
ATGGACTCAAGCGTGGCAACAGTAGTGAGGTTGGCCCAGGATCAGGCAGTGTTTCGTTCTGCTGTGCATAAGGTCACTATGGGTCGGTACCAACTCAATGGCACCTAACAACAACAACATAATGAGTCAGAACTGACTTGAAGCCCTTAACAACAGAAACAACAAAGCTAACATACCTAATACCATCAGAAAGTTTATTAATACCTCTATAATGTTAGCTATGGGTCGAAACCGACTCGATGGCACTTAACAACAACAACAACAACAAATGTTAGCTCAGACCACAGCCTTGGTATGAGTTGCACCTCAATGTGAAGAAGACAAAAATCATCAGCAATGTACCAATAAATAATACCAAGACAAATGGAGATAAATTTGAAGTTGTCAGAAGACTTGATTTTGTTTGGATCAACAATCAATAGTCATTAAAGCAGCAGTCAAGCAATCAAATAATGTACTACCTTAGGCAGATCTTCTGCACAAGACCTCTTCGAAGTATTCAAGAGCAAAGATGTCAGTTTGAGGACTCAGATGCACCTGACACAAACCATGATATTTTCTATAGTTTGATATGCATGTACAAGTTGGACAACGAATAAAGAAGGTGGTAGAAGAATTGGTGCTTTTGAGTTATGGTGTCAGAGGAAAATATTAAAAGTACCATGGACTTCCCAATCTGTGTTGGAAGAATACAACGAGAATCCTCCTCAGAAGCCAGGATGGTGAGACCTTGTCTCTCATAGTTCGGACATATTGCAGAGTGATCACTCCCTGGAGAAATACATCATGATTGGTAAAGTGGAGGGTCAGCGACAAAGAGGAAAACCCCCAACGAGATGGAGTGGCCCTAGCCATAGGCTCAAGTGTAGCAACAATTGTGAAATTGGCACAGGATTAGGTTGTGTTTCTTTCTGTTGTGCTTAAGGTCACTATGAGTCGCTATGAGATGGCACCTAACAACAACAACAACAACAAAACTTGACTGGAGGATTGATTGCCATGGATTAGCATGAAACTTAATTTAGTTAAAGTCCATGCTTAGTTTTCAATGATGTTTTTAATGATTTTATAGCTATATCTTTTAAGTTAAACGACCAAGGATTATCTATGTACTATGTATGACTGAAATAACTAGTACTGAAAAACTGATTTATAAAGGTTTAAAAGAATTTTTTTAAGTAGGTGTTTTAAAGTGACCATGAAAGTCTGCTTATCTACCTGGAAAAATTGCCTATCCTGATTCACAGGTACATAACAACCTTAAGAAGAGTCGTATGATGTAGAATGGACAGAAACATCTTTCCAGACTTGGTTCTGTGAAATGTAGAAGGGCAAATTGTTTTTGCCTATTTTGACATGACCTTCTGAGTGATAATATACACCATGTGTACAAAATAGTGTTAAAACTACTTCAACACCATTCTTTTCTTATATATTTAAATTCCCTTCTTGTGACACTTTAAAAATTGACCTTGTAGGAAATTTATATTTGGAGACTTTCTGTGTCTTTGATTAGACTATATTCCACTAGAGAACTAAGTCCATATACAGTGGAGGTAGGTTGGAACAACAGAAAGAAATAGTGTCTAGAACTTGGTTCATAAGCTGACTCTACCACTTATTAGCTTTATGTCTTTGGACTAATTACTCAGTCTTTTTGCACCTAAGACTTTCATCTATTCATTGGAATAATAACAGGACTTTCCTTACACAGTTGGTATACAAATAAAGGAGTTATATGAAGTGCTTACAAGTATGTCTGGAAAGTCCTGGTGTGGCACTGTGGGTTAATGCGTTAGCTGCAAAAGCTGTTTGAACCTCCAGGTTGGTGGTTCAAGCTCACCAATCCTCCTCGGAAAGCCTATACAGGATCTCTGTGTGTTGGAACAGACTTGATGGCACTTAACAACAACAACAACAAATGTTAGATACTGTTAATTTATCGCTTTCCCCACAGGATTTATTAAAGTGTTTTTGTATAGGTGTTGTTGTTGTTAAGTGCAATCGAGTCAGTTCCAAACCTAGTGACCCTGGATAGGGTTTACTAGGAGCAGCTGGTGAGCTTGAACCGCCAACCTTGCAGTTCAAACAGCTTTGCAGTCTGGCGCATTAATCCACAGCGCCACTCCAGGACTCCTTTTGTATGTTGTTG
>NW_006408577.1:12361748-12369977 GCF_000296735.1 Chrysochloris asiatica
GGTAGTTTCGAACTGCTGACCTTCCGGTTCGCAGCCCGATTCGTAACCACTGTTGTTGTTATGTGCCATCAAATCGGTTCTGACTTGTATAGGGTTTTCAAGGACTGGCTTGCTGGTGGGTTTGAACTGCCAACCTTGTGGTTAGCAGTCCAGTGCTTAGCCTATATAGTACCACACCAGGATCCATGTACTAGTGTGTTTTTAAATTATCTCATTGGTCTTTGCCAAGATCCTGTGCTGTGAGCATTAATGTTATTGACATTTTACAAATTGGAACACTGACACTGAAAAACTAGATAATTTGCTCATTATCACAAATCTCACAAAACAGAGTGAGCCAGATTACTCAGTTAGTGTATCTAACCTCAGGGATTTACTTCTTTTTCTGTATGTAATACCACTAGGTTATCCTTGTAGTAAATAGTAAATGGCTGTTTTGCGTAAGGCATTTTAGTGAGGTCTCACTGAACATTGCAGAAGATTTGGAGCTATATAGAACACAACTTGTCTTCTCATAGAGCTTATCATTATTAGGGAAAAGTCACAGAAAACTTGGCTAACAGAGAGGCAGGTCAAATGTAAAACCATTCAAATGCACAGAGAGCTGTCAAGATTCAGAAAATGGTGACTCATTTCTGTTTTATGAAAGCAAGAACAAGGCAGGATTTCCAAAGGTCAAAGCAGGATAATGAGTTCAGGCTGATAGTTGGCCTGAAGTATGCAAAGTAATATTGATGTTGTTATGTGCTTTGGAGTCAGTTCTGACCCATAGCAAACCTGTATAGGGTTTCTGAGGAGAGGCTGGTGAATTTGAACTGCTGACCTTGTGGTTCAAACCAACCTTACACTGAATGTTTACCCTATGGTGTCACACCAGGATTCCAAACTACTGTTGTTGTTGTTGTTATGTGCTGTGGAGTCGGTTCCGACTCATAGTGACCCTTTATAGGGTTTCCGAGGCTGTAAATCTTTACGGGAGCAGAAAGCCTCATCTTTCTCCCGAGGAACAGCTAGTAGTTTCGAACTGCTGACCTTAAGGTTCACAGCTCGATTCGTAACCACTACGCTACCAGAGCTCCTTACTAGTGGTATTAAAATACTGTATCATCAATCAGGGATTCTCTAGAGACACTAAACAAATAGAATGTATGTGTATATATATATTTGTTGTTTAGTGCTGTCAGTTGATGCTGATCCATAGCAACCCTGGATAGAGTTTCCAAGGAGCAATTGGTGAGCTTGAACCACCGACCTTGTAGTGCAAACGGCTTTGCAATCTGGCATATTAACCCACAGCACCACACCAGGACTCTGGTGGTGGTGGTGATGGTTATATGCTATGGAGTCAATGGTCAATTCTGACTCATAGTGACCCTGTTTCCAAGGATGCAAATCTTTATGGGAGCAGAAAGTCTCATCTTTCTCCTGCGGAACACCTGGCAGTTTTGAACTGCTGATATTGAGGATAGTAGCCAGACTTGTAACTACTATGCTACCAGAGCTCTCTCTCTCTCTCTCTCTCTCTATATATATATATATAGATAGATAGATAGATAGATAGATAGATAGATAGATAGATAGATAGATAGATAGAGCCTGGTGTGGTGATGTGGGTTAATATGCTCAACTGCAAAGTCAGTTTGACTTGCAATGTTGTCAGTTCAAGCCTGCCAGCTGCTTCTTAGAAACCCTATACAGGGTCATTGTGGGTCGGAATCAACTCAATGGCACTTAACAACAAGAGCAACAGATATATATGTATATATATGAGAGTGCTTCAAAGAGTTTGTGGAACTATTTCATTATCTTGTAATTCCATTTGTAATTCAATTTTTTCATGAAATTTTTTAAGCCCCTCATATAGCTTAAAAGTTGTTTTTTGTTGTTGTTGTTGTTGTTGTTGTTTGTTTTTTAACTTAACACAACGATTTACAAATAAAATAAGCATCAGATCAGATATAAGTGGTTGGAGCTTGAGGATTCTTACCCTTGGTGGTTGTTTTTGTTAAGTGCCATTATGTCGGTTCTAACTCGTAGTGACCCTTTATAGGGTTTCCGAGGCTGTACATCTTTGCAGCAGCAGACTGCAAGTAGCATTTTGGAAAATTTACATTTGAAATTTCTACCTAGTCCTATTTAATAGTGATTGAGAATGCGAAACCAGAGACTACATATGTGGCATGTTCAGATGCACCCCTCAAGAGCAAGGCTCTACACCAAGAACCTCACTAATGGTATCAGAACTGATAAGCACATAGTTACACTCATAGTATTACAGTCCTAATGTGGCACTGTAGGAAAAGTACTGGACTGCTAACTAAAAGGTCAGGGATTCAAACCCACCAGCCACTTCATGGAAATGCTACACAGGGTCACTATGAATTAGAATAGACTCAATGGCACACTTTTCAGCCAATGGAGTTTAAATGAGCTTATTAACTAAATTATACAAGGCTGTTTCAAAAAGATTGTGGGAAAATTCTGTTATCTTTTCATTCCATTTTCTCATAAAATATCTGAAGCTCCCTCATATAGTCTTTATATTCATTGATTTCTCATTTGAAAAATGGTAAAAATAATAATACCTATATCATTGGATTGTTGTGAGTTTTATATATGTATGAAAAATCAGGCATACTATGAATATATAATATAGGTCAATTTTAGGTAAGTTGAAATAATTTATTTATTTATTTATTTTAGTTTTTTTTCATTGTAAGTTGGTTGAAAGCCTAGAGAGTAGATCAGTTTTCCCTTAAAAAACTCATACACATTCCGCATAGGGATGAGTTCTTTTCTAGAACTGAAGGATGACTAAGGGGCATGATCTCAGGGGTTCTACCAGTCTCTATCCACCCGGTATACCTGATGTTTTTTAAATGATTTTCTGTTTTTTCCACGTTTTTCTCCTTCTCTAGTCAAGACCTTTTAATGTAATCTTTTCCAGAGCAGTTGATAATGGTAGTTGGGCACCATTTAGTTCTTTAGTTATCAGGGTCATGAAAGCTTATATTTTAAGTGGTGCATTAGTCCATTGGACTAATTCTGAAGCCCAATTTTTCTCACTTTGTTCTGTAGAGGAAGAGACCAATAGTTACACCTTAGATGGCCACTTATACCTCTCAAGACCCCAGTTGGAACATTGTGGGCTATTTTATGCCAGGTGACCTTGGTCTCCCTAGAAGCTATGGCCCTTAGGCCCTAGACCCAGAAACCCATTCCCTCAAGGTATTTGGAATGTTGAAAGACTGTTATTATTATGTCATTATTGTTGTAAGTGTTCTGACAACTTTCTATTGTTATCAGTTATTTTTATCCCTTTAAAGTTCATGCTAGTACCCACAAAAAATCAGAACAAACTTCTTATATATCAGACATTTTATCTTTAACTGTTTAGACCAAAAGCAGTGAAATCATTCAAGGACCCTGGGATACCAAATTAGATAATTTCAGTGTGGAAGGAATTCCTACAGGCATGACTGTTACGAAAAAATTCAAACCCATTACCCACAAGTCTTTTCTGACTCATAGTGATGTTATAGGACAGCCAACTGCCTCATAGAATTTCCAAAGCCTTGAACCTTTATAGAAGCAGGCTGCCACTTCTTTCTCCCAAAAAGCAGTTGGTTTGTTCAAACTATCAACCTCTCAGTTAGCAGTCACGTACTCAACCACTATGCCACCAGGGATCCCTCACAGGCGTGAAAGGAGGTTCAGTTCTATTGTAGTTTATATACAAGGAGATGCTTTGATCGTTAAAGAAAAATGGCGTTTTCATCAAACTTCTTTTTATTACTTTGAGTTTTCAACAACTGTATTCTATAGCCAAGTGTTATCTTAGTCTTAAAATCAAATATATAAATAAAAAGAAATCCATACAAACCTTTCTAAACTGTTTTTAAAGGTTGTACAAGGAATCCCTAGGACACGCAAATGGTTAGATATTCTAGTACTAAATGAAAGATTTGTGGTTCAAATTCACCCAATGCTGCCTTGGAAGATAGGCTTAATGATCTGCTTTCCAAAGGTCACAGCCTTGAAAACTCCACAGAGCAGTTCTATTCTGTACTCTTGTTTAGAATACCAAATTCATAAGATTTTTTATAGCAGGTTTGCAATAACAGCAAACATGAATGCTTGCCAATTTCACAGATTATAGGTACTGGGGGAGGGGAGATGTAAAAATGCACAAAATCCCAACTGCATTCCATAAGACCCATTTCATTTGCTCAAAAATGAGCTTTTAGTCAAAGCACAGGGATCATTTTTTAAAAACCAATTTTATATAGAGCCTGTAAAGAGGTTTTCTTCTGCTTTAGAACTAGTCTTTATTAATGCTTATACATACAAGTTATATTCAGTCCAAATTTCCATTTTTAAATGGAAGAACCAACAAATAAACTAAACCTTAATTACTTCCTCCCATTTTAAAAATCCACCAAATATATAATAATCATAATTCTGCATCTATAACCATTTGAAAATGTCCCTTTATTAGCAATACTGGCACATATTTTTTAAAAGGAAATTAGTAAAGCTATAATACTTTATTTTCTGTTTGATATGGGGAGCGCTGATCAATAAATAGTAAGCATAAGCCAGAATTTATCAGACAGCCATCACCTCAGAAGGCTCAGAAATGCATCTTTAAAATGTAAATAGGAAGAAAAAAAATGAAAAGACTTAAGAAGCAAGTCAGAATAGTGATAACAAGTAACACAGCCTCCCCAAAGAGCCATGAGGTGAAGTACCAATGAGCAATTTTATTGGAAACTTATTACTTAGCTGCCTGACTTCACTTCCATATTATAAAATGCATAGACTGACCCTTCCAAAGGGCAAAAAGAAAAAAAGAAAAGCTACAATTTCATGTCTCCATAAACGTCCTTCATTTTGCAATTCAATGACTCAGCTAGCTCCCTTTCTATCAGTAGCCAAGCAAGTTAACTGTTTGTACCACCCATGAATTTCTAAACAGAGTTTAGGAGGAAATTGTTGATGTTTTTATCAAGGTTATTTCAGTAGCAATTTTGATGAATGACTGAAATAAAGATTACTAAATGCTCTAAAATAAAATTAGTGAAGAGGTGAGCATTTTTTAAAGCAAAAGAAATAAAAGAAATGAACTCAGTAGTGAAGAATTGTTAGGAGAGATAACATAGACAGAAAACACCAGGGTTTGGGATATAATTTAGGTTTGTACATAGACACAGGAGCTATCAGTGGATTATAGTTACATTTCAAGTATTGATTAGAAAGCTGTTTGGTGGAGGAAATTTTCCGCCAGGGTTTTCCACCTGTAGATTCTCTTGGTAGTGAGATAAGAAAGGTGGGACTATCTTATACCACACTCAAATCTCTTCTGAGATTTTAAGACATATGTTTAAACAAATAGCCTTTCATTTCGGAATTATATGTGTTTGACAATTGATGATGATGATGATGATGATGATGATGATGATGATGATGTGTGTGTGTGTGTGTGTGTAAACATCAAAGTATAGAGAAAACAGCATAGCCTATTGAAGAAGCATTCACATTATTGGCCTGTGATCAATAATGTTTTCCAAGAATAAGAATTTTCAAACCAATATGTATACTAATAGTTGTTATTTAAGCAATCCAAGAGGGCATGGAATACAGAAATCAGCAAATCATTTGAAACGCTACAAGGCAAAATTAACTAGCATTAACTGTTGGTTCCAAGCATCTTTTTTTTTTTTTACAAATACAAATGACAGAATGGATATATAGTTAAAACACAGCATGCAAAATTATGTGAATGACTCTATGTCTATAACCTTCTAAACACTTTGCATTTAATCCTCACTAAAGCCCAATTGATTGAGGCTATTAACATTCATATTAAACAGTTAAAATTTAACATGAAATTTTATACAAAATCCAAACCCACTGCCATTAAGTTGATTCCAACTCATAGCAACCTGACATAGGGTTTCAGAACCTGTAAAACTTTATGTGAGCAAACAGCCTTGTCTTTCTCCCATAGAGTGGCTGGTGGGTTTGAACCATTGACCTTGTGGCTAGCAGTTTAACACCTAACCCACAGCACCACTAGGTTCCTTTTAAACTATACATATTAAGTTTAAACTATATATGTGTGTAAAATGAGACTAAGAATAGATGAGTAGATAGAAAGCTAGGAAAAATTAACTTTATAAAAAGGAAACTATCGCATACATTTTAGCTTAAAATAGAAAGCAGTGTAACCCCAAATCTATGACCCTTAGTTACATTTCAGGTTTGGAAATGAGTTCAGCCCCATGGCTCAAATTTCAGCCAAACAATAGGCAGATGTGTGAGTTACACACACCTTAGAAAAATCAACCATTGAGATAAAAAGGCAGCTGTTACCCAAGGACAAAGTCAGAAGTATTAGGAAAGAAGGAATGGAAACATGAAACACAGGCAGGATGTGGGGTAAATAATGCTATATTATCCGGATCGGGATTGCAAACAATGAGATGAAACAAAGTATGTATGAATGTGTAGGAATGTAAAACTGATCTGCTCTGTAAACCTTCAGCTCATTCACAACAATAAAACAAATTAAAAATAAATAAAGCCCAAATGTTCACTCCTAAAAAAATAAGTAAATAAAGTCATTGAACATAACTATTTGAATTTTGTAAAAGAAAAAAAAAAAAAAGCAGGTTGCTAAATTTTAGATACGCATCTTTTTGCCAAAGGAGATATTAGTTTCTAGAAAATCTCTCTAGGGTTAAAGGAAGCTGATTATGAAAGCCATTAAGTGATTGGCCTCTTTATGTTTTTCCTGAGCAGCATGTTTGGAATTTTGGCAGCCTGAATATATATTTATATGATGATGTGAATAGCCTGCTTATGGTGTTTCTTTTTAGCAGTGCAATCCTCAGTTTTTGTTGCTTATTTCACTTTACTTTCCAGGATTTGCAACATTTGCATTTTGATCTGAAACCATAATTCTCACCTTTGTTGTTGCTGCTAAGTGCTGTCCAGTCTGTTCTGGCTCCTAGTGACCCTGTCTAGGGTTTCTGAGGAGTGGCTGCTAGGTGTGAACCGCTGACTTTGTGGTTCGCACTGACCTTGCAGTCCAGTGCATTATTAGTCATCTCACCAATAACCCATTTACCATTTCTTCATTCCTGTGATCCTGATTTAGTTTGGGTTTTCCTCTCAGTGAGAATTAAGGAGAGAACTCAATAACTGTAGTGTTTCAAAGGATAGTTCCTACTAAATATCTGTGTATCATCTTTCTGTTTGGATTACTTTCTGTTTCTTAGAACATTAAATAGGATAAGACAAACATCTCTCTTGCCGTTGAAGAAATCTATTGATTCCATCCTGATTTTCCAACTTGAAGATGATTTACTTTTACTATCTGGATGCCTTAGGATTTCTTCCTCCTTAAATTTTAATAACATAATAAATACGATAGTGTTTCAAAAAGTTCCTGGAAAAATGGAACTAATAGTAATTGAAAATTTTCCATGAGCTTTTTGAAGCACCTCTTATACATATATATATTTTTTTCTTAAATATTTTACTGTGAATTATGTGATAGTTTACATGGGAGAACATTAGTTTTACATTCATTCTATCATATATCGTCTCATTCCCATGGTTGCAATCCCCTCCATGCAATCCTTTCCCCGTACCCCCCAGGTCTTCAGTACACAGTCGCTCTCCCTCTCTGGATCTAAAGTCTCCAACTGCTCCATCGCTCCACGTCATCATCTCTGGCTCCATTTCAGGCATCACTGCTTCTCTGGGTAGGGTCCTGCTCTCTGCTCTTCCATCTTGATGGTCCTAGGGACCTCCGCTCCTAGACTGAAAAGTTAATCACTCCCCTCCTTGCTTATAAAACATCTACCTTTACATTTCCAAGCCTCACTATCAGTCCTGATAACAATTATTCACTATTGTATTACAAGAGACCCGTCTGCATTTCATTGCATCAGCCCCTCATAGACAGATTGAATACTACTCACTGGAGATTCTACCTTCTCCCAGGCCCTCTGGATCTAGGTTCCCTGTTGAAAGCTTGTAAGTCAGTCACTTCTTGCCTTCGTAGCCCTACGCCCCCCATATTGAGTAGCCAATGTCCAAGTTGCCCATCCCTGTCTACTTGTGTGTGGAGGGGGTGGGAATGATTCTTGCTGTAAGGACTTGTTCCCTCTTTTGAGCTACTGCTTCCATAGGTGTAGGTCAAGTTCATCAAATTGTTTG
>NW_006408577.1:12374162-12382516 GCF_000296735.1 Chrysochloris asiatica
GTCACTGGAGAAGGATATCATGTTTGGTAAGATGGAGGGTCAGAGAAAAAGAGGAAGACCCCCAATGAGATGGATTGGCCAAGTGGCAGCATCTATGGGCTCAAGCATAGCAACAGTAGTGAGGTTGGCCCAGGATGGGGCAGTGTTTCATTCTGCTGTGCATAAAGTCACTATGGATCGGTACCGACTCGATGGCACCTAACAACAACAAAGGAACTTTAAGAATTACATACAAGCAGCGAGAATTATAGTAACTCTCATCCTTGTCACCCTTTTTCCTTCCCTCCTAAGTTCCCGCTACTAAGGGTTTCGGTATCCATTGCAGCTCTTCTCAAAGACAGTCCCTGGTGCTAGATTTTTAAATTTTGGTATGATTAAGGGGACATAAACTTTTTTAATTTCTTCTACCCTTGTCACAATTGGCCCTTTATAATTCCATTTCACTTCTCTGAGTCTCAAAGACACTCTCCACTTTTCATGCCCCTATCTTTCACCTTAAGGAGCTCTGGTAGCGTAGTGGTTACGAATCGAGCTGCAAACCTTAAGGTCAGCAGTTCGAAACTACCAACAGTTCGAAACTACCAGCAGGAGAAAGATGAAGCTTTCTGCTCCCGTAAAGATTTACAGCCTCACAAACCCTGTACAGGGTTGCTGTGGGTCGGAACCGACTCAACGGCACTTAACAACAACAACATCTTTCTCCTTACTCCAGAAATGTAGTCAGACAAAGGTAATGGTCAGACAAAGGTATTCCTCTGAGTGTGAGTATATAGTCCACCTTAGATTCTCTGAATGTTGTTGTTGTTAAGTGCCATTGAGTTGGTTCTGACTCATAGCAACTCTATATAGTGACTTTGAACCACCGACCTTATGGTGTAAACCAAACTTGCAGTCCTTTGCTTTATCCCACAGAGCCATACCAGGACTCCAGATTGTCTGAATATGGATACATAATTCTCTAAAAGGAAATTCATGCTTTATAACGTCATATTCTTAATGCAGCAATTGTATAGTACTCAAATTGTATTTATAGAATCTAGGTATAAAATAGGGCCCTGGTATGGTGCTGTAGGATAATCACAAGGTCAGCAATCCAATCCCACCAGCCACTTCAAAAAGTCCTATACAGGGTTGCTCTGAGTCAGAACTGACTAGATGGTACACAATAACAGGTATAAAAGAGAAATTGCAGTTAGAAAGACAGTTAAGAAGTAAATTATTATTTCCTTTTTATTTCTCTGTGTTGCTAAAAGAACCAGGTCTTAGAAAAACAGTTTTGCATGTAAGTTTGAATAATAAAAAAAAATAGGAGAGACACTGCAATTTGGCAGTAGTTCTGAAAAAGGTTGATATTCTTGGTTTTCAAGTCTCTATACTCTTGCTTTCTTCCTGTCTCTCTGCTGATCTTTTTCTGCTGATTCTTTTTAGTTGCTTTTTTAGTTTCTCTATCCAACTTTTTTTTCAAAGTATTACTGTTGCTCTGAGTTGTATACTTGGACCTCTCAACTTTATTTAGTTATGTTTTTTCCATTTGGACAATCTCATCCAAATCAATTCCTTAAGTCATCCATTTCTTAATGACTCTTCTGCCTAAATCTCACTTACTTCTGAACTCTAGAACCACCAAGCTTCTCTCCAATGGAGATAATACCACATTTTAAAGATCTTAAACACAAGACTCAGGATATTCGTCAGCACCAGCCTCTCCTCCAGTGCTCTCCATTTTAGGCTGTGGTAACATTTGGGACTCTTAGTTTCAAGTGAAAGGACTCCTGACCCAATCTTTGGTTTACAAAAAAGAAAACCTCACAGGGAAGGCTGTCACTTGATTCATGTCGCAATTGATGTCATCTGAATAAGGACTTCACTCTTATTTTCTTTTAGTTTCCTCAGATCTCACAGTCTGTTTGATGACCCTCAGTAGCTTCAGATTTATAAAATCATAACATCCAAACATACTTCTCTAAACTCAAACAAACCTTCCTGAATTGACTCTCACTGGTCCTGGTGAGTTTGAAATAGATCATGTGCCCTTTCCAGACTGGCCTCTCTGGATAAATTCATGGACTTAGCCCATATAACATGGTATGTTGTTGTTGTTGTTGTTGAGTGCCGTCGAATTGATTCTGACCCATAACAACCCTGTATACGGTTACTCCCTGGTTTTCAGGAACGGAAGGTCCCTAATGAAGACAAGACTGGAGCTGAGAGAGGGGGGTAGGCATCTTGCACAGGTGTCAGCTTTAACTACAGTGTGTTCCCTTCTTATCCATATCTAATTAAATATTAATTTTTTTCTCTCTAAAAATCTCTTGAATCTGTCTTTGTTTCCACAGAACTCCCACTACATGCTAATCTATAACAAGCTGTTGTTAAAAATATAGTACTGTGGTCAATGGATATACATTCTCTGTCAAAATCCTATAAAATTGATCATTGTTGACTCAGCATCTATAATTATCTTATTGGGAATTATAGTAAACAGCTCATGAACCCAATCTCACCCAGATGACCATACTTGGAGTGACACTTGGTTAGGCCTCTATTCTCTTTCTCTCTCTCTCTATTTCAAATCATTGCAATAATCTTCCTACCTCAGCAGTATCTCCTTCTAACTTTTGACCCTGTTCTAATGTAGTAGAGACTTCCTTAAAATGAAAAACTAATCATCTCTCTTCCTCATTTAAATAGCTTTGCATTTTCACATAATCTCTTCTACAGTCCTTAACATGGTGTTCAATTTGTCTCATTCACATCTCCAGCCTCATCTCTCTTATTGTTGTCATGTTGTGTCATTGAGTAGATTCTGACTCATGGTGACCCTTTGCACAACAAAATGAAACACTGTCCAGTCCTGCACCATCCTTACAATTGTTGTTGTTTTTGAGCCCATCGCTGCTGCCTCTATGCTAATCCGTCTCATTGGGAGTCGGCCTCTTTTGTTACTGACCGTCCACTTTACCAAGTATCATGTCCTTCTCTGGGAACTGGTTCCTTCTAATGGTATGTCCTAAGTATGAGAAATGAAGTCGCGCCATACTGGATTCTAAGGAACATTCTGGCTATACTTCTTCCAACACAGATTTGTTTGTTCTGGCAGTCCATGGTACTTTTAATATTCTTCTCCAACACCATAACCCATGTGCATCAATTGTTTTAAAATGTACTCTTTTCTTTTTCTCAGAATCTCCATTTAACTCTTTACCTCAGGTCTGTGTATTTACCTGGAACATATAAAAATACCTATTTAATTATATATTGTTTCAAAATCTCCAGGACCTGTGGGTTGAGCTTAGCAATTACATGGTCCAGAAAGTCTTACTTGATGCCACTATCTCCCAAACTAAGTCTGCGCTGAGAGGTTTTTGCCATGACCTGCTTAAGCAGTCTGATATAATTCTTACAACTCTCTACGGTAACTTTCTGTTTACTTTTCATTTCCAGTAGACTTGTAAGATCCTTAAAGTTATCACTTCTTCTAACACTATGACAGCTAACTAAGTTTCAGTGGTTACTGTCCAAAATTTATTAGTTGCTGGTTTCATCCAAGGAAATGCAAATAGGGAACTCAAGCCAGACCAGACTGCTCATGCACTACCATTAGATACCCTGTTCCTAGACTCTTACCCCACGTACCTTCTTCTGGACCCTCAGGAATTGCCAGCCCTCTTCTGACTAAGCCCTCTTACCACTTCGATTCTAATGTGGATCTCAGCAAGTATTACTAATGCCTTGAAACCAAAAAATGAAGTCCCTAACTGTGAAAGTTGTATAGGTGGGAAAAAGAGTAGGAAAGAGACCTTATATTCTTCTAAAGATAAAAATAAATAAATAAATTCACTTAGCCAAAACAATATAGACAGTGGTTAAGGACTATTTTAAGGAGCTCTGGTAGTGTAGTGGTTACGAATTGGGCTGCTAACCTGAAGGTTGGCAGTTCGAAACTACCAGTGGTTCCATGGGAGAAAGATGAGGCGTTCTGCTCCCATAGAGATTTACAGCCTCGGAAACCCTGTGCAGGGTCACTATGAGTCGGAACCAACTCCACGGTACTTAACAACAACAACTGAGAGTTAAGTATTAGGAAGGATGCTAACTTAAAGGCTGGTAGTTTAAATTTACCAGCTGCTCCACAGAAGAAAGATATGACAATCTGTTACCACAAAGAAAAAAGCTTTGGAAATCCTACAGGGCAGTTCTACAGTGTCCTACAACAACAAAGGTGGCTGTGCTATCGTCACAACAAAAGTAGCAGATTTGTAACTGTGAACACTTTATTAGAATGCTATAGAAATAAGTAACAGTTCATGCAATCTCTAAAACTTAATAGCAAGTCTTGTATTTAATGCAGTTTTCATATCTATGAAACGGAGAGAATTTGTTATAAGGTTTTAAAAGACTAAATAAGATAATGTCTGTACAGTATGTGGCACATAACTTGTGCTCACTTATTTTTACTTTTCCTTTTTTTACTCTATCAGGTACACTTAGAGTTAGCAAGTATTTGATTTTATATTACTATGGAAATAGTTCCCACAGTTTCAAGCCACCGATTTATAGGTGGAATACTAAAGAATACAACTCCTTAAAGAGATGATCACTCCCTAATTTCTTTGAATATTTGTATAGCATGGCCAATTCAAGATTCACTATTAAGAAATAGGACAATGAATTCAATTGACCACAATCATCTTCACTCTTTGCTCTGTCTCTAGACAGATTTTATCTATGATGGAATTTCTCACTAATGGTGATAGGCCCAGTAGCAATGGCTAATTATTTCCTAGGAGATTTAGTTACAGAGAAGCATAAATCATACTACTCCAACTTCTGCAGGTTCAGATAAGAAATGGTATCCTGGGCAGCAAAGCAAGCAATGAAGGGACTTGATCTGCTGTGAGTTGATCCAGTTATAATCCAAAATAATTAAAACTAGATCTCTAGCTCCCTTGGGTTTTGCATTTATTTCCAAGGATTTCCACACCATTTACTTGGATATATGTCTATTTTTGCTGCTTATTAGAATGGTATTTCTCCAGGCTTGCACACAGACATTTGCCTAGCTGAAGGAATGAAAACAAAAGCAAGTCTTATTAGCAACAAAGTTATTTCCATTTGCAAATATTCAGACTAAAACTATGCTTCAGAAATTACTGGCCAAAATGAGTGAGACTAAATATGCTCAAGACTTGCCAGGAGAAACATGCTGATAAATTTAATTATTTTTTTAAAAAGTATTTAGAAATAGAATGAGGAAACAAAAACTAAATAATTTAAGAAATGAACTCAATTCTACAGATGATAATGTGTTTTTGTATTAGTCTTATGTTAAAGTAGTAAATCAGATATTGTAATCAATGACTTATTTTGAAAAAGTAAACAAGACTGAGGGAAGTCGTATTGCAAACATATAATAGAAAGCATGGACCTCTGAACATTGTAGCTTTAATAACTGCACAACCTGAGCTTGAACTTTTCTAATGAATTGATGAACTAATATTATTTTGCCATTTGTTTAGGGAATGTCATAGCTAATATCCCTTTTTATGTTTTTCAGCATAGTAAAAATTATAAATTATGCAAAAATATGTAGCAGAATGGAGAATGACCCAAACAACAAGATATCATTGGCTAAGTGGGTTTAGTGGTTTTTTTAGAGGCCACCAATATAAAATAAGAATCTCTGTAATTGTGGTGGAGTGAATTACTTAATGTCTCTTCTAGCTATGTTGTTGTTGTTAAGTGCCGTTGAGTCGGTTCCGACCCATAGAGACCCTGTACAGGGTTTCCAAGGGTGTAAATCTTCACGGGAGTAGAAAGTTTCATCTTTCTCCCGCAGAGCGGCTGGTAGTTTTGAACTGCTGACCTTAAGGTTCACAGCCCGATTCGTAACCACTACGCTACCAGAGATCCTTACGCTACCTACCAGAGCTTCTAGCTATAGTCTTTGTAAATCTCATTTATCAAATATCATTTCCCTGATGGGTCAGGGTAACAGAAGGTAGGGAAAGATGCTGCTAGATTATGATTCAATTGTTAGTGATTACTACCAAGGCTAATTTTGATTGATTAATTCTCCCATCCTGCTAGGTATAAAAGGACCCCTTTCTGGTAATGTAGTGGGTATGAGTCAGGCTGTTGACCTCAAGTTTGGCAATTAGAAACTACCAGCTATCCTGTGGGAGAAAGTTGAGGCTTTCTGCTCTCATGAAGATTTACAGCCTCAGAAACCCTATGCAAGGTCACTAGGAGTCAGAACCGACTCCACGGCACACCACTACCACCACCAATGCGCAAAAGCTGGAGAGGGTGATCTCACTACCAACAACAAAGAGCCAGCAGTGGAGCATGTCCTTTAGACCCCGAAATCTCTGAGCATTGAAACTCCTTGACGTAGGGACAGAATACTGTGACAACAGAGTAGCAGCAAAAGTAGAACCAAAAGCCAGAGACACTGCGATGGGCTTCCCAGCCCACGGAGCAAGTAAAGCTGAGTGAGCATGGGTAGGAGGATGCTTGCAGTGTGGGATGCCTCTAGGCACTGCATTGGTTGAACTAGGTTTGCTGACTCAGGGAGCTATAGCCTAATACGGTAGAGTGGTGTGTCCTGTGAAAATTTACCAGCCATCCTAAAAGAACATTTCTGGACCTAAGCAAAGGCCAAGTCAAGGAGATGAGGGACAGAAAGAGGCTTGCCTGTGGGCATGGCAGAGGAGTGTCTATCCTGACTGGAAGAATTGTGCCGCGAACATTTTTGACCCTGAATTGTAACATGTTAACTTACGTAATAAAATGTGTAACTGTATGTATGATTTCTGAGTTCTGCGTGGACATTATAATGAATTGTTGAACCCAGATGAATCCAGTGTGCCGTGAAGGATGGGTAGTGTCAATTTTTTTTACAGTAGTTTTTCTTTTAAAATTAATTGACTATCACAAATTTAAATTTTATTGGCTGTTTCACCATGAATCACCTCATAGTGATATGATGTGTTTAATTTTATCTGCATTGATCTTTGTTTGATTTGGGGACATAAGTTAATTATCTTTAAACCTATTCCAAGATGTAAGTTTGTAGTTCCAGACTGATCAACCAAGTGCATCAGTGTTTACATTGCAGTTGGTTATGCACTGGTTCAACCCTCTCTTCTTAGTGTGTACTACCTGCCAGGCTCCAGGTCTGTATATGCACTTTATGGAAGCTTCATGAAAGAAATCTATAAGAATTTCATGAGGTTGGATATTTAAAAGGGAACTCAAGTCTCCTAAGGTTATAGTCATATAAGGCTTTAATTAAGGTTAAGACAACATTACAGCAAAGCAATAGTGCACACAGAAGTATTTGGAGCCTGGGAAAATACAAGGCAAAGCTCTCTAGAGTCTTTAGTTAGTCACATAAGACACACATCATCTCTAGATTATGGTGCACCAATATATGTGAAAGGAATCTTGGTTTTAGAAGAACTTACTCTTTTCTTGAACAAGGATCAGTATCAGATTTTTACACATCCCAGAGATACATATATATGTGGTTCAGTCTACCACCTATATTGCTGTTTTATACCCTATGGTATCTTAATTTATACCAAGAAACATCTGAAGGAGGGATGAAGAAAGATGTCTTAGTGCAGGTAAAGAATCAGTAATTGAAGTGAAGTGGCCATTACAATTAGAGAGACTAGAATGGGTAAATTGCCAGAGACATTCCAGAATATGGCATATTTTAGAAATAGTTCTGGTGCAAGCAATGTAGATAGGTAAAATTCCAAAAAGCATTAAGAGTAAAAACAGTAGATAGATATATAGGTATAAAATTGTAAAAAAAACACTAGTAAACTATGCTTACCATAGAATGGCTAACCATTTAAGATCAAAAGAGTAATATTAACCTAAGGACAAATTTGAGAATGGATGAGAAGGAAGGTGGAATGGAAATAAGAACAAAAGGGAGGAAGTGGAACAACTATTTAAGTATGTATAGATTCTGAATTCTGACAGCCTTGCTTCAAATGGTTGCTTCATTACCAACTAGTCATGGTATACTGGACCAGTTATATGTTTCAGCTTAATCATCTATAAAAAGAAAATAATAATACTTCTTACTCTGAATTTTGTGATACGGCTAATTATGCAATTGTGTAACATTAAAATATTATCTAGTCCACAGTAATCATTCTATAAACATTATTATTATTATTATCAACTATCATTAAGATCATATTTGATGCAGGAACCCTCAAAACAAGATGGAAGTATTACACAGAGTCACTGTACCAAAGAGATATTGTTGATGTTCTGTACATTTTAAGAGGTAGAATATGATCAACAACCAATGGTACTAAAGGAGGAAGTCC
>NW_006408577.1:12382616-12383596 GCF_000296735.1 Chrysochloris asiatica
GTTGTTCATATATCATTATTTACCTCTGTCTCACTTAGCCCATTGAGACCTGTCTAATTGTTCTCCCATCTGCTTTGTTCTTCCATTCCCCTCTCCCTACTTGTATATTGCCCCCTCCCTAGCACCCAAACTATCCTGTGTCTAATCCCTGCTCTGTGCTCCACCTTCCCCTCCCTCCCCTCACCCACTATATTTTATTGTTTATTGTCTTTTTAAAAATATTCTGTTATATCATTGATTTTTACCTGAAAATTCCCTCTTTATTGTATGATACTTTCGCAGAATTTTTTCCCCCATTATTTGCATGCTCTATGTATTTTTTTTTACTTTATTGGTTAAATTTTTTCATTTTTATTTTCTTTCTTTCCCTACTTCCCTTCCTTTCTTTCTACTTTCTTTTCTCCCTCCATTTAGTCTTTTCTTTCATCTCTTTAGTCCATGATTTTCATTTGTACATAAAGACAATTTTGTTATCCACGTCTTAGAAATTAGTCCTAGGATATATTTTAGAACAATGCTTAGTTCACCTAAACTGTTTTCACCTTCATCCAGAAAACTTATCTCTTTATATTTATTGTGCACCTGTTATATAGCCATAGTCCTGATGTGGTGCTGTAGGATAAAGCATAGACTACAAGGTTGGTTTGAATTGCAAGGTCAGCATTTTAAACTTACCAGCTGTTCCTAAGAAACCCTTTACAGGATCTCATGATTTGGAACCAACTCGACAGCACTTAACAATACCAACAACTATGTAGTTAATAACCCTACACAATGAACCCATGAAATCATTGCTCTTAAGGAACTTTAAGAAAACGGCTGCATGTCTTCTGCCTATAACTGATTAGAATACCTAAAATGGGGCTACAATGTGTCCTGTGAAGGAGGTTTTCTGAGAAACCTCTGCATTACATAAGACTATAGGTGGAAGCCTGAACCATATGCAGATCTTCAGAGATGGAAATTTTTCCACTTGAAAG
>NW_006408577.1:12383923-12384826 GCF_000296735.1 Chrysochloris asiatica
AATTTGGAAGACAGCAACCTGACCAACCAATTTGAATAGATCCAAATTTGTACCCATTCCACAGAGAACTGATTCAGTGAAATGTGGAAATAATCAAAGAATATCATTAATATATGCATTATCATTAAAATCACCATTTGTCTGTCAGTTTGTTTTACATTGGTAGCTTGTGTGTTGCTGTGATGCAGAAAGCTATTCTACTGATACTTGAAATACCTGCAGGGTCACCCAGACTAAGACAGACAAGGAAGGAGAGGTGGACTATTACTGAATGTTTACCCACTTTGAAAACTTTATGAGTAGCTGTAGAACACTGCCAGATATAATGACAGAAAACAAAAACTTTAAGGACAGCAGCAGAACATTATCAGAGATAGTGTTAGAAGATGAGACCCTCAAGTTGGAAGGTACTTCAAATAAGACTGTAAAGAACTGCCTTCTCAAAGTAGACTTGACCATAATGATGTGATGGAGTAAACCTGTCAAGAATTTCATTTGTTAATGGGGACAACTCAAAATGAGGAGATACAGTTGCAACCTACATTAATAATAGGAACATGAGATGTACAATGTATGAATCTAGGAAAATTATTGTTGTTGTTGTTGTCAGGTACCATCGAGTCGAAACCGACTCATGGTGACCCCATGCACAGCAGAATGAAACAATGTCCGATCCTGGGCCAACCTCACTACCGCTGCCACACTTGAGTCCATCAATGATGCCTGGCCAATCCATCTTGTTAGGGGTCTTCCTCTTTTTCTCTGACCCTCCACCTTACCCAGCATGACATCCTTCTCCAGCGACTGTTTCCTCTGGACAATATGTCCAAAGTAGGAGAGACGAAGCTTAGCCATCCTGGCCTCCAAGGAGCACTCTGGCTGCACTTCTTCCAAAACAGATCT
>NW_006408577.1:12386236-12387978 GCF_000296735.1 Chrysochloris asiatica
AATGTTGTTGTTAAGTGCTGTCAAGTTGGTTCCTACCCATAGTGACCCTATATAGTAGGGTTTCCAAGGAGCAGCTGGTGAGCTTGAACCGTCGACTTTGCAGTTCAAATGGCTTTGCAGTCTGATGCATTAACACTCTTGAATATAGAGGCTAGTAAATGGAAGAAATGAGGCCGTAAAAGAGCTGAACAGAACATTTCAAAGGGTAGCTCAAGAAGATATATATAGTCATTATAAAGAAATGTGGAAAGACCTGGAGTCAGAAAACTAAATGGGAAGACACACTCAGCTTTTCTCATGCAGAAAGAACTGAAGAAAACAATTCAAGCTTTAATTTGCAATATTGAGGATTTTATGGGAAAATATTGAATGATGCATAAAGCATAAAGAGAAGATGGAAATAATAGAGTCACTGCACCTATAACCAATCATCGATGTTCAACCATTTCAGACAGTAGCATATGATCAAGAACCAGTAGTACTGAAAGAGGAAGTAGAAGCTGCACTGAAGGCATCAGTGAAAAACAAGGCTCCTAGAATTGACAAAATACAAAATTTTCAACAAACTGGTGGAGAACTGGAGGTGCTTACTCATCTATGAAATTTGGGAGGCCAAATTGGAAGACCTGTCCAACTATTAAAAGAGATCCATGTCAGTCACCATTCCAAAGAGAGGTGACTCAATGGAATGAAGAAACCATTGAATAATACCATTACTATTACATGCAAGTGGAATTTTACTGAAGATAATTCAGTAACATGTGGATTAGTATACCAACAGAGAATTGCCATAAATCCAAACCAAAGTCAGAAGAGGACATGGAACAAATAAGTTTGTTCCTTAATATGAAGACTCCTTCCATCCCGTTTGAAATTTTGTGCACCTGCATCCATAAACAAAGCTCTAGTTCATTAAATTGTAGCAATTTACACTTGCTCACAGTAGCAAGCATCTTTATCTTCATCTGGCCAAGCTCTTGTCAGCTAGTCATCAAAGCTATGTCAAAAGGGTTCTACTAGTTGCAAGCTTGGGAGTTCATGTCTCCTTGCACTTCAGAGTACAGCTACTTCAGACTATGCAAAGGATTTTGACTGTGTGGATCATGACAAAGTATGGATAACATTGCTAAGAATGGGTATTCCAGAATACTTCATTGTGCTCATGAGGAACCTACAGTAGACTAAAAGACAGTTGTTAAAACAGAACAAAAGGATACTGAATTGGTTTAAAGCAGGAAAGGTGTGCATTAGAGTTGGTTGCTTTCACCATATTCATTTAATCTGTATGCTGAGCTCATAATCTAAGGAACCGGATTATATGAAGAAGAATGTAGCATGAATCTTGAAAGAAGATTCAGTAGCACTGTGTGATATGCAGATGATACAACCTTGCTTACTGGGAAGAAAGAGGACTTGAAATACTTACTGATGAAGATCAAAGACTATAGCCTTCATTATGGATTGCACCACAATGTAAAGGGAAAAAAATCCTTACATAGGACCAATTAATAATATCACGATAAATAATATCATGACAAATAATATCACGATAAATGGAGAAAAGATTGAAGTTGTCACAGACTTCATTTTGCTTTGATCCACAATCAACCCTCATGGAAGCAGAAGTGAACTAATCAAATGACATATTGCATTAGGCAATTCTGCTGCACAAGACTTCTTTAAAGTATTGAGGAACAAATATATCATTCTGATGACCCTATGGTGCACCTCACCCAAACCAC
>NW_006408577.1:12389548-12391147 GCF_000296735.1 Chrysochloris asiatica
CTGTGGGTTAATGCGCTGGACTGAAAAGTTGGTTTAAACCACAAGGTCAGCACTTCAAGCTCACCAGCTGGTTCTTGGAAACCCTATACAGGTTCGCTATAGGTTAGTACTAACTTGATGGCACTTAACAACAACAACAACAAATAAAGATTACAGACTAAGAAATGCATGGGGAAGTTTTACTATGTGATTTCAGGTCTCATTAAGTCTAAATTTGAGGCCACACAATAACAGCAGGTCATTTGCATCTCTCTCTCTTGGTTCAACACATTGAATTTTAGATCGTATAGAACATCCAAGGAGCACTTGTAGAACAGTGGTTAAAACATTTAACTGCTAATCAAAAGTAAAGAGGTTTGGACTCACCAACCACTTTGCAATGGAAAAATGTCACAGTTTTTAAAAACATTCACAGCTTTGGAAATCATATGAGGTAGTTTGACTCTATCCTACAGGGTTGCTATGACATGGATTGACTGGATGATACTGGGTTTGGAGAGTTAATAGAATATTCAGGTTGAAGATATGAAACAATTAAATACCCACCATGTGAGAGGAAAGTTTGTGAAAGAATTCTTATATATATTTATAAAATTTCATTTCTCCACCAATTTTTCTAACCACTTGCGTAAAGCAGTATTTTGTGACCACTCAGTAAACACTGAACAACTGAAATATTAGTGATGTGAGCTTGCATTTCAAGAGCGCTAATAATTCCTACCAGGAACCTATTATAAGCAGAGGGAAACCATATTTGTTTTTAAATTTATTTCATGCTGTGAACTTATGTTACTACAGACTAGTGTTTTCAAATTTGAATGCTCTCTTAGGAAAGGATGTTTTCCCAGTTAACAAAGGCACTTGCAGAAGATCAACTAGAAGCTGGCTTTCTGTGGAGAAGGAGTTTACAGTAGGAATTTGATTATGGCTTTTTTTCTTCCATATGGAGTCAAATTAGACATTCCTTCTATTTTTTCTTAATCTAAAGATTTTAATTGACTAATAAAATTAGAATTTATCTTATGGGACAACTAGATCAATTGGCATAGTTTATTTCATAAAGATTATGTTCTACATGGTACTTCGGTGAGTATAGTCGGGGATCTTAAAAATTTGTGAGCAACCATGTAAGATCCAACTATTGATCTCTTCCATTCTGGAGCCAAGGAGAGTAAAAGAAATCCAAGATTCAAGGGAAAAATTAGTCCACACGAATGGTCCACATGAACTACAATCTCTTCTGCTCTGAGACTTAAAGACCTAGATGATGGTTGCTGGCTTTCTGACCAGGGATACAATAGAAGGTCCCAGTTAGAATGTAAGAAAAAAGTAGAACACACACATACGCATAATCACCTCTCATGGAAGCAGAAGTCAAGAAATCAAATGACATATTGTATTGGGCAAATCTGTACACACATATACATGTGTAAGTCTGTGTGTGAGCATTGTAGGTTAAGAACTGGACCGCTAACAGCAAGGTCAGCAGTTCCAATACATCAGCGGCTCCTTGGAAACCCTATATAGGGTTGCTATGAGTCAGAACCAACTCATTGGCATTTAACAACAACAACAACAACAACAACAACAACACACACA
>NW_006408577.1:12391662-12392534 GCF_000296735.1 Chrysochloris asiatica
TCAAATACAGCAATCATGAGGATGGCACAGGATGAGCAGTGTTTTGTTCTATTGTGCATAGGGTACCTCTGAGTTGGTACCTAAGAACAACACAGTCAGTTTACGAACTGACCAGATTAAGAGGCACCACAAAGTTTTGTGACACAGAGCAGTGTTCTCATTAAATGTTGAGAATTGATTGCATTTGTGTTTGTGTAAAATGGATGAATGCTTTCTAAATCAGAATGCTTGTTACAAATGCACATTTCCTCTTGACCCCATTCTGATATAGTGTGCCTATAGCCCAGAATTTAAACTGTAGTA
This sequence comes from Chrysochloris asiatica, assembly GCF_000296735.1. NCBI lineage: Eukaryota > Metazoa > Chordata > Mammalia > Afrosoricida > Chrysochloridae > Chrysochloris > Chrysochloris asiatica. Next base: position 12,391,966 of record NW_006408577.1, read on the forward strand.
TACTTAAGGAGCACTGAGAAAGATAAAGTTGTTTTCTTTATATTTGAGGATACAAATAGTACAACAAATGAAATACACAGATAAAGCCAATTTAAATCAATAGTATTCACCTTGTCTCCTTACAGTTTATATTATCAGGAGGGACAAAGTCTGGCCATCCTCTCTTCTAAGGAGCACACTGATTGTACTTCTTCTAAGACAGATTTATTTGTTCCTCTGGCAGCCCATGATACTTTTAATATTGTTTTCCAACACCATAATTCAAATGCATTGATTTTAGTGAGCCCCAACTCACAGCAACCCTATATCAAGGTTCTGAGGAGCAGCTGGTGAGTTTCAAATGCCAACCTTGCAATTCAAACTGACCTTGTGAATCAGTGCTTATCCTACAGCACCACATCAGGACTTCTACAGTCTGTATGTTGTTGTTCAATGTTGTTGAGTGGGTTCCAACCCATAGTGACCCATGTATAGGATTTCCAAGGAGTGGCTGATGAGCTTGAATAAGTAACCTTGCAGTTCAAACCAACTTTGCAGTCCAGCATACTAATTCACAGTGCCACACTGGG
>NW_006408577.1:12393876-12399081 GCF_000296735.1 Chrysochloris asiatica
AACAACAAATAATAAGTAAGATGATTGAGTGACCTTAGTCTCAGTTCCCCTTGTACCAGCAGCTGTAGCATTATTAATAAGCTTCAAAATTCTCCAATGATTATTTGGGAGAATAAAAAGGAAACAAGAGGATATGTACTGGTGATCCCTAAATATATAGGCCTTTGGGAAAACACATGTGTATCACAACATAATTGACTACTAATAAATCTTCTCAAGTCAATGGGACTGTTTCTCTGGAACTAATCTTTGTTATCTTTACGTAGCCCAGACTTATCACCACCAAGACTCTCTATGTTCTGCCATGATTAACATAACTTAACAGAGTGAAAACTATATAGCAGTTTGCCTTCGGCATAGCCTGTCATCTTCCATTTGCCCTTCCTGAGACTCCTTCAGTGCTGATCCTTTCTTTCACAATTTATCTTTTTTTGGATTCACATCCTTTAGCCCCCTACTTTATATCAAGTAGGGAAAAGATTGGAGACTGGGCACGTCACTTGCTAAATGACCGACTCATTATACTTTTGTTGTTGAGTACCATTGAGTTGGTTCTGACTCATTGCAACCTTATATATGGATTCCATGGGGCGTCTGGCAGATTTGAACCACTGACTTTATGGTCAGCTGTCCAGAGCTTATCCTACAGTGCTGTACCAAGACTCCCATTATACTTTATCACTAGTAGTAATCCTAGTAGTATTGTTATTGCTTATAATCTGTCTGCCGCATATATTATTGTTTTATTCTCACAGCAATCCTATGAGGTAGATGCTGTTGTTATAGAAACTGTACATATTTTACCGGTAAGTTATTTTAGTTCTCACATTACAGATAAGAAAATTGAGGTTTATTTAAATGAAATACTTGCCCTAGGTTATACAGTTAGTAATAAGTACGGCACTCAAGTCCAGACAGAATGATTTCAGGGCATGTACTTCTACTCACTAGAGGATACTACTAGACATTTGAATTGTAAGTAATTTGTCTTTATGTAAGTCAAGACTGTTTCCTTTTAAAGGCCTTTCTATGTCTCACAAGAGGTAGAGCAAGGTGACAGATGACTGTCAGTTTTCCTGATATTTACTATCCACAGAATCTACTATACAGGGCTAGTTGTATTCTATTAGAAATTAGATTGTTATAACTTTCATCCCTGGATAAGCTCCGACTCTTCTAATGAGTGGTCTCTAGCAAGTTACTTATATTCCTGAGAAAGTCCCAGAGCAGAAAAAAAGAAAGCATCCCGTGGTTTCCACCTTTTTCCAGAACTTATCTGACAGTCAGGTATTTTTCTCTTCCTCTCTCAGCCTGTCTTTACTAGTCTTGAACATTCATTAAGTCCTTTCCTCTTATGCACCAAGGTTTTCATAGACATGTTTACAATTTCTTTCTCTCAATTTCTAAACTTAATTTTGCTCGGAAAATCCATTTGCCTTTATTTAATAGTAAGCACTGCACTGTAAAGCATGGTTAAGCCCACCGGCTGCTTCTTGGGAGTAAGAAGGGGCTTTCTGCTCCCACAAAGATTTTTAGGTTGGCAACCCCTATGCTGGGTCACTATAAGTCAGAACTGACTCATTGACACTTAATAACAACAAACAACAATAAATATAGTCTACTCATACTTCATAAGAATTATGTTGTTGGTATTGTTAGGTGCCATCAGTCAGTTCTTACTCATAGCTACCCTATGCACAACACAAGGAAACTTTGCCCGGTCCTGCACCATCCTCACAACTTGTATGTTTCAGCCCATTACTGCTGCCACTGTGTCAATCTGTCTTATTGGGAGCCTTACCTTTATTCTCTCGTCTTCTACTTTTCCAAGCATGATATTCTTCTCCAGAGACTTGTCCCTGTGGATAATATGTCAAAGTATGAGAAACAAAGTCTGGCCATCCTCTCTTTGAAAGAGTGACTATAGTTCTTCCAAGACAGATTTATTTGTTCTTCTGGTAGTCCATGGTACTTTCAATATTCTTTGCCAATATCATAATTCAAACACATCCATTTTTATATGGTCTTCCTTATGCATTGTCCAACTTACATATGCATAAAGGGGTAGTTGAAAATACCATGGTTTGGGTCAGACACACCTTAGTCCTCAAAGTAATATCTTTACTCTTTAACACTTAAAAAAGGTCAGTTGCAGCAGATTTGCCTAATGCAATAAGTCATTTGATTTCTTGACTAATGCCTCCATTAGTGTTGTTTTGTATCCAAGCAAAATTAATGTTTTTAACATCTTCATTCTTTTCTCCATTTGTCATGATGCCATTTATTGTCCCAGTTGTGAGGATTTTGTTTTCTTTACATTGAGGTGCAATCCATACTGAAAGCTGTAGTTTTTGGTCTTCATCAGTAAGAGTGTAAGAATTACGTTATTATTGTTAAGTACTATTGAGTTGATTCTGGCTCATAGCAACCTTGTATAGGGTTTCCAAGGAGCAACTGATGGGTTTGAACTGACGACCTTTTAGTTAGCAGTCCAGTGCTTACCCTTACTGCACCACATCAGTACTCCATAAGAATCATAGTACTCTAGATAGCCCTGACAAAGGTAGAAACACATGTGGGGATTTTTTGAGTGAAAAAATACACTAGTTGGGTGAATTGGGTTGTACAAATAGATCAATTCCAGTGAAAGGAAAGGGTGAGTGATTTCCCATAGACATTTATTTTGTCATAACTGTCCAATAACTGGTGAGTCAATTCTTAAGGGAAAGATGTCAGCATATTTTAGAACACTTTAAAATTTTTTTCTTATTTATCAGAATGCATTCTTGAAATTTAGCTTAGTTTTAGTAAAGGTAGTAGTATATTTGAAAAATATATTATTAGTGATATAAAAGTATGCATGGTGTGCTAGAGCTGCTGTAGGAATAGTACTGAACTGCTAACCATAAGGTCAGCAGATCAAATCCACCAGCCACTTGTAGGGAAAAGATGAAGTTTCCACTCCAGTAAAGTTTTACCACCTCAGAAACCCTATACAGGTGTCACTATGAGTAAGAAACTGCTCAAAGGCACCTAACAACAACATCACAATATGCTAGTGTAAATTACTCATTATCTCGCATACAATTTATATAAATTAAAAGTGCTTGCAATTTTAATTTATATAAAAATGGGTATTAAATCTCTTATTAAAGGAGAAAAATATCTACCTTCATTTTTACTTCGAGGCAGGAGCTAATTTAGAAAAGAATAATGATAAATAGCCTGTTAAAAACAATCTGTAAATTTATGGACTATGTCTAGATGTTTCTAAATGGGATATTATATTTGAGAACAGTTTATGTAGTACATGACACATAGTAGATGGACAGTATATATTAGAACTGGTTTCTTTATAGCCATCTAAAAAATTAAAAGAACAATTTATTTTAATCTCCAAGTATTTAAGAATTTCAGAACAAAACTTCAAATCTTTCTGAAAAAAAAAAATCCCCTTGTTCTAGAAACATAACTGTGTATGAATATGACTACACTGCTCACTGACTCTTCCTACAAATGATTAACAGCACAATTGCCTTGCTAATATTGTAATAATCTATGAATCAGTAGTACTATTGTCATGCTTATTTTCCTAAAACTTCATAACAAAATTTCAGCAATGCCTACCCATTTAGATTAATTCTAAGATCTGTACTTATGAATTCTAACTTTTAACATAAATTTATGTAGTACATGACACATAGTAGATGTGTCTACTCATATAATAAATTCTTGATAATTCCTTTGAAAATGTTGATCCTAATTAACTTTACACATTTTTCCCTAATTACCATCTCTTTCCCTAATTACCATCTCTTCCGTCAGTCCTATCAAACATTGCAAAAGTTGTATTACCAATAATACTTAAGAGTATTCAGTAGCAAGTATGACTCAGCTGTCACTACCTTGTATTGGAAAAAGGATTGTCGTGACTTCTGCCTTCTAATAGAAACAATGTGAAGAGAGGGAAACTAAAAGAAAACACATTCTGTGAAAAATAAAACTGACAACATGCTGTGCTTCATATAATTTCAGTCTGGAAAACTTGACTCTACAAACTCTTTGAACCTTTAAATGTTTTGAAATCTATTGGAGGTAGTAATTATATTAAGAATACTACTGGTGCTTTTGGTTCCCTGAGCAGCACCATGGCAGTTGGCAAGAACAAGTGCCTTACAAAAGGTGGCAAAAAAGGAGCCAAGAAGAAAGTGGTTGATCCATTTTCTAAGAAAGATTGGTATGATGTGAAGGCACCAGCTATGTTCAATATAAGAAATATTGGGAAAACACCAGTCACAAGGACCCAAGGAACCAAAATTGCATCTGATGGACACAAGGGTTGTGTTTTTGAAGTGAGTCTTGCTGATCTCCAGAACGATGAAGTCGCATTTAGAAAATTCAAGCTAATTACTGAGGATGTTCAGGGCAAAAACGGCTTGACCAACTTCCATGGCATGGATCTTACCCATGACAAAATGTGCTCATGGTCAAAAATGGCAGACCATGATTGAAGCTCACGTTGATGTCAAGACTACAGATGGTTATTTGCTTCCCCTGTTCTGTGTTGGTTTTACTGAAAAAACGCAACAACCAGATTTGGAAGACATCTTATGCTCAGCACCAACAGGTCCGTCAAATCCGGAAGATAATGATGGAAATCATGACCCGAGAGGTATAGACAAATAACTTGAATGAAGTGGTCAATAAACTGATTACAGACAGCATTAGAAAGAGCATAGAGAAGGCTTGCCAGTGTATTTCCCTTGTTCACGATGTGTTTGTTAGAAAAGTAAAAATGCTGAAGCAGCCCAGGTTGGAGTTGGGAAAACTCATGGCGCTTCATGGTGAAGGAAGTAGTTCTGGAAAAGCTACTGGAGATGAGACAGGTGCCGAAGTTGAACAAGTTGATGGCTGTGAGCCACCAGTTCAAGAATCTGTTTAAAATTCACACTTTTAATGATGATAAATAAAATATCTTATTTGTGACTCAATGGAATACACGCTGTGATTGGTGACCATGCACGACACCAATAAGGGGAAGTGAGGGAAAAACAGCAATGAAGCGGTGAGCTAAGCCCTACAATGTTCAATAGATTCTGTGAACCCAGGTGAAGACCTGGTTGGCCAGCAGTGTGGCAAGACCTGGTGACTCTTGGGCCCAGAGTCAGTGACATAGCCACAGAGGACTAGAGTGGAGAGTGAAGC
>NW_006408577.1:12399411-12415082 GCF_000296735.1 Chrysochloris asiatica
AGGTGGGGCTGATGCAATGAAATGCAGACGGGTCTCTTGTGATACAATAGTGAATAATTGTTATCAGGACTGATTGTGAGGGTTGGAAATGTAAAGGTGGATGTTTTATAGCAAGGAGGGGCGTGATTAACTTTTCAGTCTAGGAGCAGAGGTCCCTAGAACCATCAAGGGAGAAGAGCAGAGAGCAGGACCCTATCCAGAGAAGCAGTGATGCCTGAAATGGATCCAGAAATGATGACGTGGAGCAATGGAGCAGCTGGAGACTTTAGATCCAGAGAGGGAGAGGATTGTGTGCTGAAGACCTGGGGGGTACGGGGGAAGGATTGCATGGAGGGGATAGTAACCATGATAATGAGATGATATAGGATAGAATGAATGCAAAACTAATGTTCTCCCATATAAACTATCACATAATTCACAATAAAACATTTAAGGAAAAAAAAAAAAAAGAAGAAAAAAAACTATAAAACTGAGAAAAAATAAAACAGATCTTATTTGTGGAAAAAACAACCAAGAATAGTGGTGGTGGTAGTGTGCTATGCAGTCAGTTCTGACTCATAGCAACCCAATATAGGGTTTCTGAGGCTGTAACTCTTTATGGGAACAGAAAGCCTCATCATTCTGCCACAGAATAGCAGGTAGTTTCAAACTGCTGACCTTGAAGTTAGCAGCCCAACTCGTAACCACTACGTTACCAGGGCTTGAGTTTTCTATATGTTGCATGCCTTCGGGAATCTACAGTGCTTTTCTGTGGCACATTTAACACCTAAAAATTGTTTTGTGGTTGAGTGAATTAAATTTTGATATAACAATTATGAAGTAAGTTATTTAGATAGGAAACCATGTATAAGTTAAAGGCAAAAGTAGTGAATGCTATATCCTACTTTGATTGAAAGTGATAGGTATTTCTTCAAAGTACTTGAAAATAGTAGACAGTATGATGGGTTGAAATAAAGCCAATAATAACTGTGAAGCTATTTTTACATATTCATAGTCATTGCAAAAATAAAAAATACACAGCGGGCTATTTGAAATTTAATGAACTATCAAACACTTCTGCCAGTGAAGTCCATGTTAATGCGGTTGCAAATAAAAATCCTATTTATGTAACCACTTTGATTTTTATTTTACTTTATGGCAGTGAATCTTCTGGATAACGAATGGTGTTTCTTTCCTTATGTTGACTAGTGAAGAATTTGTGATTCAATTTATGAACCTCTGAGAAAATTTACAGGATTACATAGCTTTTGATTACAAATTAATTTCTATTTTAGCTTCTTGCTTTATTTTCCTTTACCCTCACTTTTCTAATTTATCTTTCTCTATTTTATGACACTTAGCAACCTACTTTAAATACATTTTCGGACACAGTAGATATTTGTTTGTTTAAATCACCAAAAAAAAAAGAAAAGTTTTTTTCTTTGATGAAGTAGCTATGCATGTACCCCAGGAAACTCAACATCAGTCTTAACAGCAAAATCTCTTTTGTCTCTGATTTCTCCCCTACATTTTCCATTTTTATCTTGCTCCAACTAGAACCTCAAGCTGAGCTCTTTAATTCCCCTTTGCCTCCCAAGTAATGCATGCTGTCTCCTTACACCTCTGTTTACAACACCTGGTGTGGCAGGTGAGTTGGCTGTCCTTTTCCCTTTCGCCTCCCTAAAGTCACCCAGCTTTGAATCTCATACTATCATTTCGACACCCTATCTCTTCTTATTAAAGTCACCTACAATCACCAGGTCATTTTTGTTCAAAGTTTCAATATTTTCGCTCTTGGCTCACTGTCATTTTCCTCAAAATAACGCCACACCAGGAAGAATATTATTGCCTTCAAAACTACTAGTGTAGATGCAGGTACTCTTATTAGGTCATGATCTCTGTATATCTTCAGGCAAACAGAAACAACATGAAGAATCTTTGGGTAAGCCTGTAGATCTGATTCACTCATTGGGTGAGGCTTAGAAAGATTAGTATTCTGGATGTTTCTGTTCTCAAGGAATTAAAGAATGTTATGGACTAAGAAGACAATGATAGCAGCATCCAACTTCAAGTTTGTTTTAAAACAAACAGTGGAATTTTTAGTATTCAGTTTTATTCATTTGGAAAATCATAAACAAGAGGTTAAATGCTTTACCTCAAAGTCCATAACACACAAGCCCCCAGCACACGCATATACATTGAACTGGGGACATATAAATTGGAGGTCTTCAGATCACTTAATATGATATGATCTGTGAATGCTGCACCTCAACCTTCAAAAGCTGGATCATTTAACAGGGCAAGTTTCATACTATTACCAGTTTATAGTTACTGAACCAGTATACCTCTGATTGCTTCTGACTAACCTCTTTGGTGACATATGGTTGACAGACTGTGTGACCTCATTAATAAGAGCATTGCTGATCTACAGAGTGCACTTACGCCATTTAATTGAACAAAGATGTCAGCTTGAGGACTGTGGTGCGCCTGACCCAAGCCATGGTATTTCCAATAAAGTCATAGCATGTGAAAGCTGGACAGTGACTAAGGAAGACCATTGAAGAATTGATGTTGGAGGGTGGTCTCTGGAGAAGGATATGATGTTTGGTAAGGTGTTGTTGTTGTTGTTAGGTGCCATCGAGTCAGTATCAACTCATAGCTACCTTATGCACAGCAGAACGAAACACTGCCTGATCCTGGGCCAACCTCACTACTGTTGCCGCATTTGAGTCCATCAGTGCTGCCACTTGGTCAATCCACTTCATTGGGGGTCTTCCTCTTTTTCTCTGACCTTCCACCTAACTAAACATGATATCCTTCTCCAGCAACTGCTCTCTCTTGACAATATGTCTGAAGTATGAGAGGCACAGTTTGGCCATCTTGGCCTCCAAGGAGCACTCTGGCTGCACTTCTTTCCAAAACGGATCTATTGGTTCTTTTGGCAGTCCATGGCACTTTAAATGTTCTCCTCCAACACCATAACTCAAAAGCATCAATTTTCCTATGGTCTTTCTTATTCAATGTCCAGCTTTCACATGCATATGAGGTTATTGAAAATACCATGGCTTGGGTCAGGCACACCTTAGTCCTCAAGCTGACATCTTTGCTCTTCAACACTTTAAAAAGGTCTTGTGCAGCAGATTTGCCTAATGCAATATGTCGTTTGATTTCTTGATTTGGTAGCTCACTATAATTGTTTTAGTATTAGAATAGATTTTTATTATTGTTCAATTAAGTGACATAATATTAATGAGGTCACACAGTCTGTCAACCATATGACACAAAATAGGTTAGTCAGAAGCAATCAGAGGTACACTGGTTCAGTAACTATAAACTGGTAATAGTATGAAAATTACCCCAATCTTATGACCTCCAATTTATACGTCCCCAGTTCAGTGCATATGCATGTGCTGGGGGCTTGTGTGTTATGGACTTTGAGGTAAAGCATTTAACCTCTTGTTTATGATTTTCAAAATGAATAGAACTGAGTACTGAAATTCCACTGTTTGTTTGAAAACAAACTTGAAGTTGGATGCTGCTTGAAGCCCATACCATTCTTTCATTCCTTGAGAACAGAAACATCCAGAATACTAATCAGTCTAAGCTTCACCCAATGAGTGAATCAGATCTACAGGCTTACCCAAAGATTCTTCATGTTGTATCTGTTTGCCTGAGGATATACAGAGATGATGACCTAACAAGAGTATCTGCATCAATACAGTTTTGAATGCAATAATATTCTTCCTGGTGTGGAGTTATTTTGAGGAAAATGACAGTGAACAAAGAGCTAAAATATTGAAACTTTGAACAGAAATGACCTGGTGATTGTAGGTGACTTTAATAAAAAGAGATAGGGTGTCAAAATGATAGTATGAGATGCAAAGCTGGGTGATTTTAGAGAGGTAAAAGGGAAAAGGACAGCCGATAAGGTGTTGTTGTTGCTAATTCCCGTCGAGTTGGTTCCAACCCATAGTGACTCTGTATAGGGTTTCCGAGGAGTGACTCGTGAGCTTGAACCACCGACCATGCAGTTCAAACGACTTTGCAGTCTGATGCATTAGCCCATAGCACCACACCTGGACTCCCAATAAGGTGTAGGGTCAGAGAAAAAGAGGAAGACCCCCGGAGAGATAGATAGGCAAAGTGGCAGCATCAGTGGGGTCAAGCATGGCAACAATTGTGACGTTGGTTCAGACAGGGCAGTGTTTTGTTCTGTTGTGCATATGGTCACTATGAGTCAGTACAGACTCCATGGCACCTAATAACAACAACAAACCAAATAATTTAATTTTACAAGGAAATTTCTGAGGGAAAAGACTATATGGACTATATCCAATATCTAATAAAGTCATAATGTGATATTTCCTGTAAATTTCAATATCTAGCACTTGATTAATACTGCTTCTATTTCTTCACTCCATTCCTTTTGTAACAGAATCCATAATTTCTACAATCACACTTGTATACTTTTGTTAATTTATATTAGGTTATTATTAAAAACCATATGCAAATAAGTATCATGATGCTCTGGAGCGTAATGGTTACAAATCGGGCTGAGAACCACAAGGTCAGCAGTTCGAAACTACCAGTGGTTCTGCGGGAGAAAGATGAGGCATTCTGCTCCCGTAAAGATTTACAGCCTCGGAAACCCTGTGCAGGGTCACTATGAGTCAGAAACGACTCCACGGCACATAACAACAACAACAACATCATGATGCTAATGATATTACATCTTTGCTCATACTTTGTAATTAAATAGCATTTGTTGTTGTTGTTATGTCTTTTAAATGAAAATGATTAATATCAAGATCCTGTTGTCTTTTTGCTTTAACTATTGTTTTGTGCCCTCAAGTTGGTTCTGACTTCTAGTGACCAAACATAGGGCTTCAGAGAGTAGTTGGTGGATTTGAACTGCCAACCTTATGGTTACCAGTCCAGTGCTTATCCTACAGCACCACACCAGTATCATAAATATATATTTTTAGCATAGTGCTGTAGGATACTTAGCTGTGAACCAAAGGTAGGCAGTTCAAATCAACAGCTACTCTTTGGAAATCTTGTACAGGGTCGCTATGAGTTGGAATGGACTCAGTGGCACTGAAAACCAACATTCATTTTAACTACCTTTTAATTTCAGATTCTCACTTAGTATAATAGGATATTAAAAGCTTTCCCAATAGATTAGGATATTGAAAGTATTGAGCAAATTAGCTTGACGCTTTCATTTATACAATTTCAAATCAAATAGAAACCAGAAATTAATTGTTATTGTTGTTTTTCATAAACTACCTGAATTACATGATCCCTGAGATGGTGATGTAGAATAAGCACTGGACTGGTAATAGCAATATCAGCCACTCTTGGAAACCCTATGGAGGGTCATTATGAGTTACAACTGAATCAACAGCACACAACAAAAACAACTTGGATTATATAGTAAAGAAAAATTTCAGTTCAGATAGATTTGCTTTTATCTGCAAAGTTCCTTGATTTCTTCCACATAACCAGTGAGACAAATTTTAAATGTCAAACATGTGCCATGGGTGCATTGTTCCCTTATCTCAGGCAATCCAAGGAAAACTCAGTGTAGAAGTATCATGAACCCAGTTTTATAAAAAGAAGTGGGCTGGGAGACTGACTAAAACAATTTCAAAACAGCAGAGCCAAAATTCAAATCTTAGCCCAAGATTCTTGTTACACACCATATTATTATGAAAAATAAAATAAAACTTGACTTTGTAATTTAAGAAATAGCCAGTCTTTTAGTATACTTAGAATTAACACAGATAAAGTCCTTGACTTCAGTGCTTACATAGGAATTCATAATTTACACATTGTTTACATGTTAAATTGGTACGTTTGACATGCTAACAAACAAAATTAAATGTGAATGGAAAATAACTGACCACATACTGAACTCCTAGGAATTGTTTTGTACAGCAGCAAACTCAATGAATGTTCTTTGGGTGGAAAGAATATCAAGACTGAGTTGTGAGAATAAGAAAAAGTTATTTGCTCTTCCCTGGGCACTCACCCTAGCATCCATCCACTGGCTAGTTCTTCCTACAAGTTGCTTGCAGAGTTTCTCCATTCTTAGCTCTGCAGATGGGGTTCTAGGGATAAGACCCCTTCAGCTCCAAAAGGACGTCATCAAAAACCCACAAAAGGCCCATGCTTGTTGTATGAAATGCTACCTTCTTTCACATAAAGTATTAATCACATAAATGGTGGTAACTCAGATAGGACTTTATAGAATATTGCTTCCCTAGACTTCTGCAGATGTTTCAATTTGAATTTGAGTATTAAGTAACAACTTGTAAATTTTTGAAACAGAAAGAGGAAAACATTTCCCCCTGATTTTGACATGTAGCAGAATTCATAATTTCTATAATCACACTTGTATACTTTGGTTAATTTATATTAAGTTAGTATAGAAATTAGATGCAAGTAAGTATCATGATTCTAGTGCTATTACATCTTTGCTCGTACTTTGCAATTAAATAGCATTTGTTGTTGTTGTTATGTCTTTTAAATGGAAATGATTAATCTCAAGATTGAATCATCATATATATTACATATCAAGCCTTACAGGTAAAGAATGGAAATGACCATGTTCCAAAATGCTTACATTAAAAAAAAATTAATTAAAAAAAATTTTAAGCATTTTTTGTTTATTTTTAAACTTTATCACTAATAAAGGGAATTACATTATATAGGGTTAAGGTTCATCCCAAATACCAGTTCTGCAGACTGAAAATAACAAGTTTATTTATTAAATATAATAATCAAATGGGTTATTGAAAATAGGAATGTATAGTCTGTGTTTTGTGTGTGGGGTTTGTTTTGTTTTTTTGTAGAGTAATATTTTTTTTGTAGAGTAATATATTGTATATATATATAAATACTGGATTGCTATAGTTGGAACTGACTCAGTGGCACTTAAGGAGTGTTGGTGTGGCTCTGTAGGTTAAGCACTAGACTGCAAGGTCAGTTTGAACTGTAAGATCAATGGTTCAAACTCTTCAGAAACCCTATAAAGGATAGCTATGTGTCAGAAATGACTCCACAACACTTAACAACAACAACAACAACATATTGCAATCTAGTCTTGCATATGGTTCTGTGTATATAATGTATAATGAGGGAGTGTCTACCTAATTTGGAATTACATTCACTAATCAGGTTATTAAATGTTTAGATATATTCCAATAAACACATAAAAGTCTGTGTTAATACCAGGATTAGAAATATCAAAGGACAGCTGAAAAATTCTTTCAGAAGTTGCCCAGGAATAGGCCACAATTGATTTTGTTAAAGGTCAGGGAAGATGAAATAAAATTGGCATGTAGTAGGGATCAAAACCAATTAAGCATTACAGTGAGGAAAAAAAAATCTAAATAAAATTTGCCTCAAAGATTAGAATAATGCATTGACTTAAAAAGAAATGATCAAATTGATATTTGAAGAATGTTGTTGTGAAGTGCCCTCGAGTAATTTCTGACCCATAGCGACCCAGTATAGGGTTTCTGAGGAGCAGCTGGTGAGCTTGAACTGCTGACCTTGCAATTCAAATGGCTTTGCAGTCTGGTGCATTAACCCACAGCACCACACCAGGACTCCTTGAAGAATGTAGGACTGGCCTAATTGAAATGGAGCATGAATAATAAATTGGTACAGTGAAAGCAGAAATAGTTGTTCATTTCTGCAAGTTAGAAGGAGAGAATTAAACTCTCAGCTACTGTGTATCAGATTAACAGGTACATTAATGGGATATGTACCTCAGTGATCTCACAAGAACATTCTTTGCCCTGATCCATGTAGATGTTGCCAAGCCCCTATTGATTATGTTTCCCCATCTGACACTTAATTTCCCAGAGTCACAGATTCATAGTAGTTTATATATTCCTTTCAAGTCTATTAGTTATGTTGATTCTATAAAATCGTAAAATATGACAACAAACATAACACCAAAGCCTGACACTTGTGAAAAAAGAATCGTAGCTACAAATCCTGATGTTCTATGATTACTCTAGGATTTAGACACAAATAATCCACATTTGTTGTTATTGTTAAGTGCCATCGAATCAGTTCCAGCACATAGTGGCCCTGTTTAGGGTTCCCAAGGAGCAGCTAGTAGATTTGAACTGTTGACCTTGTGGTCCTCAGCCCAATGTTGATCCTAAAGTGCCACATCAGGAGTCCAATCTACGTTTGAGCACATCATTTGGGGAGCATTTGTTTTTAGAAGTAAGTATATATTGAATGGAGTTCTGATATAGCGCTATTGGTTAATGCACCAGACCGCAAAACCATTTGAACTGCAATGTTGGCAGTTCAAGCTCACCAGCTGCTACCTGGAAACCCTGTACAGGGTCGCTATGGGTCAGAATTGACTCTACAGCACTTAACAACAACACATACTGAATGCCTCCTTTGTGTCAGACACTTTATCCATGCTATTGATGATTACAACTCGATTATAATTATAGGAATATTTACACACATTCTACAAAATAAGTTACTTATCAGGGATGTTAAAATTCATAGACTTAGCAAGTGGTAGAGGTCAGAATTCAAACCTCGTGTCCTTGTGATTCTAAGTCTCATTTGTATGGTTCCATCCAGCCACATCCATGAGGATCTTTGATTTTTCTGTTCATCATTTCATACAAGAACCTGGAACAATGCCTGGCTCTTAGTAGGTTTTGATAAACATCTGTTAAATAAAGTAAGACCTGCTCTGGTCTAGAGCTTCTTATCAGAGTGAGGATCTGATGGAGTCACATGCCACTTACAACAATACATATGCTCATTAAACTTGCCTCACTCTGTCACGCCTCTGAGGGGGTTTGGTTTTTTCCTCATTTTTTCATTTCTTTGCATGGGGTTGAATCTCTAAATCTGGAAGATAAAAACCCCATGGGGGCAGGATCTAGTCTTCCTGCTTGAACCATAATAGCACAATAGGAATTATTTTGTTTACAGTAAATTTAATGGGTCATTGTAGGTTAAGTCAAACAAGTGTTGCTATTAAGATTCCAGTTCATACAGGCATGGGTTTACTACAAACAAAATTTGTTTTTATATTTCTATATCTCTGTATGATCAATGGGTGGCTGCAGACATGGTTTTAAGATAATACATTTGCTTTAGTCTAGTTAGGGTACCTTCAAATAAAAGATGCAATCAAAGTAGTGGTTTTTGAGGGATTCTGCTAGACCAGTTATACCCAGAGAGGTCACAAAGAAAATGTTCTACACTCTACTAGGGTGAGTAGCACCTGGAGTCTTAAAAGCTCATGAGAGATCATCTAAGGTGGAACTATTGGTGTCTCCTTGTCTAGAGGTAAAAAGAGTGATAGAAATTGAAGACACATGGAAACAGTCCAATGGATCAGTGCACCACATAAGCAGCAGTCTTCATGACCCTGAATAAGATGTTGCCCAGCTATTACTAGCAACTGCTCTGAAAAGGTTCCCAGCAGAAGGTCCTGGATAGAGTAGGGGAAAATGGGGAATATAGCCCAAAATCATAAAAAGATCAGACTGACTGGTTAGATAGGGACTGGTGGAACCCCGGGACCTATGGTAGTTAGTTCACACTTCATTTCTAGAACGGAACTCATCCCTTTAGCTCAATTTTAAGTCAAACAATAGATAGGTCTATAAAGGAAGCAATAAAACTAGTGAGATACACACTCCTTAGAATAATCTACCATTCGATATTGGGAAAAAAGGCAGCATTTATCCAGAGAGATTATGAAATAAGGAGGAGTGGCAACAGGAAACATAGGGAAGAAGTGGAGTAAGTGATGTTTCATTGAGGGAATTGCAACCAATAAGATGAAAGAAAATATGTATAAATTTTTTCATGTCAAATTGCTTATCTCCTCTGTAAACATTGTACAATACACAACAAAAAGCTTAATAAAAATAATTAAAATATTTCATTAGTAAAACGTAAGTTGCTATGGTAAAATAAAAAACTTAAGTATAAGTTAAATATATAATGTTGACATTTTACTACTGAGCCATATGTGTGTGTGTGTGTGTGTGTGTACAGCACTTAACAACAACATATGGGTGTTGTTGCTGTTGTAAGGTGCCATCGAGTCAGTATCGACCCATACCAGCCTTGAATGCACAGCAGAACGAAACACTGCCTGATCCTGGGCCAAGATCACTACTGTTGCCACACTTGAATCCATCAATGCTGCCACCTGGCCAATCCATCTCATTGGGGGTCTTCCTCTCTTTCTCTGACCCTCCACCTTGTTGTTTGTTGTTGTTAAGTGCCGTCGAGTTGGTTTCGACCCATAGCGACCCTGTACAGGGTTTCCAAGGGTGTAAATCTTTACGGGAGTAGAAAGCCTGATCTTTCTCCCGCGGAGCAGCTGGTAGTTTCAAACCGCTGACCTTAAGGTTCGCAGCCCGATTTGTAACCACTACGCGACCCTCCACCTTACCAAACATGATATCCTTCTCCAGCAACTGGTCCCTCCTGACAATATGTCCAAAGTATGAGAGATGAAGTTTGGCCATCTTGGCATCCAAGGAGCACTCTGGCTGTACTTCTTCCAAAACGGATCTATTGGTTCTTTTGGCAGCCCATGGCACTTTCAATATTCTCCTCCAACACCATAACTCAAAAGCATCAATTCTTCTACGGCCTTCCTTAATCACTGTCCACCATTCACATGTATATGAGGTTATTGAAAATACCATGGCTTGGGTCAGGCACACCTTAGTCCTCAAGCTGACATCTTTGTTCTCCGACACTTTATGAAGGTCTTGTGCAGCAGATTTGCCTAGTGCAATACGTTGTTTGATTTCTTGACTGCTGCTTCTGTGAGCGTTGATAGTTGATCCAAGAAGAATGAAGTCCTTCACAACTTTAATCTTTTCTCCACTGATAAGAATGTTGTTTATTGTTCCAGTGGTGAAGATTTTTGTTTTTTTTGACATTGAGATGTAATCCATACAAAAGGCTGTGCTCTTTGATCTTCATAAGTAAATGTTTTAAGTCCTCTTCACTTTCAGCAAGCAAGGTTGTATCATCTGCATATCGCAGATTGTTAATAAGTCTTCCTCCAATCCTGATGCCATGTTTTTCTTCATAGAACCCAGCTTCTCTGATTATTTGCTCAGCATACAGGTTGAATAAGCATGGTGAAAGAATACAACCTTGTCACACACCTTTTTAAATTTTAAACCATTCAGTGTTCCCATGTTCTGTTCGAACAACTGCCTCTTGGTTCAGGTACAGATTCCTCATGAGCACAATTAAGTGTTCTGGAATAGTCTTACTTCGCAATGTTGTCCATAGCTTGTCATGATTCACACAATGGAAAGCCTTTGCGTAGTCAAAAAAGCACAGGTAAACATCTTTCTGATATTCTCTGCTTTTAGCCAATATCCATTGGACATCAACAATGATATCCCTTGTTCCACAGCCTCTTCTGATTCTGGCTTGAATCTCTGGAAGTTCTCTGTCAATGTATAATTTCTATACATATAAGTTCTCTGTCAATGTAGTAATTTCTGTATTACCTTTAGCAAAAAACATATGGATAGGTAGACGCATACATAGACATTGGTATACAAAATTTCTTTCAAAACTTCCTACTTGACCTTTAAAGTTGTAGTAAAACTTTTCTGGCTGATAAAACTATTTAAGTTTCTGTCAAAATTATGGTTTGGGCAACTAAGTTGTTGTTAGGTGCCATTGAGTTGGTACCAACTGATAGTGACCTGATGCACAACGGAATGAGACACTGCCCAGTCCTAGGCCAGCCTCACAATTGTTGCCACACTTGAGCCCATCAATGCTGCTAGTTCACTTCACTGGGGGTCTTCCTCTTTTTCTCTGACCCTCCACCTTAACTAACATGATATCCTTCTCCAGCAACTAGTCCCTCGTGACAATATGTCTGAAGTATGTGAGATAAAGTTTGGCCATCCTGGCCTTCATGGATCACTCTGGCTGCACTTTTTCCAACACATATCTGTTGGTTCTTTTGGCAGCCCATGGCACTTTCAATATTCTCCTCCAACACCATAATTCAAAAGCATCAGCTCTTCTATGGTCTTCTTTATTCACTGGCCAGCTTTCACATGCATATGAGGTTATTGAAAATATCGTGCCTTGGATCAGGTGCAACTTAGTCTTCAAGCTGACATCTTTGCTCTTCAACACTTTAAAAAATACTTCTGTAGTGGATTTGCCAAATGCACTACGTCATTTGATTTCTTGATTGCTGCTTCCGTGAGTGTTGATGGTTGATCCAAGAAGAATGAAGCCCTTGACAACTTCCGTCTTTTCTTTGTTGATAAGTATGTTGTTTATTTGTCCAGTGGTGAGGATTTTTGTTTTCTTTACATTGAGATGCAATCCATATCGAAGGTTGTGCTCTTTGATCTTCATCAGTATTTTAAGTCCTCTTTACTTGTTGTATCATCTGCATATCACAGGTTGTTTATGAGTCTTTCTCCAATCCTGATGCCATGTTTTTCTTCATAGAACCCAACTTCTCAGATTATGTGCTCAGCATACAAATTAAATACGTATGGTGAAAGAATACAACCTTGTCGCACACCTTTTTAAATTTTAAACCATTCAGTGTTCCCATGTTCTGTTCAAACAACTGCCTCTTGGTCCAGGTCCAGATTCCTCATGAGCATAATTAAGTGTTCTGGAATATTCATACTTTGCAATGTTGTCCATAGCTTGTCATGATCCACACAATCGAAAGCCATTGCTTAGTCAATAAAGCACAGGTAAACATCTTTGTGGTATTCTCTGCTTTCAGCCAAGATCTATCAGACATCATCAGTGATTCCCCTAGGTACACGTCCTCTTCTGAATCTGACTTGAACCTCTGGAAGTTCTCTGTCAATGTATGCTTGCAGCTGTTTCTATATTACCTTTAGTAAAACTCACATGGCATATCAAATATATTGTCTAATGATTTCTGCATTCCATTGGGTCACCTCTCTTTTTTGTTGTTCTTAAGTGCTGTTGAGTCGATTCTGATCCATAGTAACCCTGTATAGGGTTGCGGAGGAACAGCTGCAGAGCTTGAACAGGCACAAATATGAATCCCTTCCAATCAATTGGGCAGATAGTTGTCTTCCTAATTTCTTGTCATTGATACGTGAGTGCCTCCAGTGTCACCTCACTTTCTTGAAAGATTTAAAGTTTTATTCCATCAATTCCTGGTGCCTTGTTATGTGTCAATTCCTTCAATGCACCTTGTACTTCCTCCTTCAGTATCATTGGCTCTTGATCATATACTACCTCTTAAAATGGTTGAACATTAACCATTTCCTTTTGGTACAGTGACTCTGTGTATTCCTTCCATCTTCTTTTGATGCTTTCTGCATCATTCAATAATTTGCCCAGAGAATCGTTCAATAACGAAAGTCTAGGCTTGAATTTTTTCTTCAGCTCCCCCAGCTTGAGAAATGCTGAGTGTGTTCTTCCCTTTTGGTTTTCTGACTCCAGGTCTTTGTACATTTTGTTGTAGTATTTGACTTTGTTTTCTCGAGCTGACCTTTAAAATTTTGTTTAGCACTTGTATCTCATTTCTTCCATTTGCTTTAGTGTCTCTGCACTGGAGAGCAAGTTTCAGTGTCTCGTCTGACGTCCATTTTGATTTTTTCCTTCTTTCTTTTCTTCTTGATGAGTTTTTGCTTTCTTCCTGTATGATGGTCTTGATGTCATCCCACAAGTCTTCTGGTGATTGTTCTGTAATGTCTAATCTATCAAATTCTGTTCTTCAGATGATCTCTAAATTCAGTTGGGATACAGCCACAATAATATTTTGTCTCTCGTGGACTTGTTTTTCAACAGATTCTCTCCCATATTTAGCTATTAAGTATTTTGATGTGAATTTTTTTTTTTTTTTTAACCTGCATTGCTTGGCATTGTGACATTAAGTCAGCTGGTTAAATGTGATAAAATTAAATTGGCTTATTTTCTGTATGTCTTATCTGCTGGGTACAGTTGAGTAGCTAGAAGGTATTAGTACTTCTTTATTTTTTTGCACTTCTAAAGTTAGATTGACTTCAAGAAAACTAAGCTCATCATAAATCAAGCTCTGCAGTATTATGTACAAAGATAAAGATGTACCATTTATTTATTTTTCCCAAAATTAGACTGTTGATTTGGGCACTGTGCCACCAATATTTATTATTTACTAATCTTTACATTGGATAGAGTTTTAGTGCTGAAATGAATGAAAACAACTTAAAAATTTATGTAGAAAACTTATGTATACAAAATTGGCTTATTTTTCATTGGTCATAACTGCAATATGTATTAAATGTACATTTTCTGTCAATTAGCTACTTCTTATCTTAAGTAGCAGTCAAATTTCACAGCAACTTGACTTAGTAACTCTGTAGTTATTTCAGTTATTTGTTCCTGTATTTAAAAAAATCTACAATATTCATATAGCGATTCTAAAGTATCTGTGGAAGCAAGCAAAGCAGATGTTATGAATGGACGCATATGATGTCCAACAGTGCTCTCTACTGGGAAAGAAACAAGTCATAACACAAACCATTCATGCTATCTAATGGGGAGAAATCCATACACAGAAAGAATTCTTTTAAATAGTATTTGCAAATCATCGGCAGTGTTTTGTTCTGCTGTGCATAAAGTTGCTATAAGTCGACTCAATGGCACCTAACAACAACAACAACAACAATGTTGGAATAATACAATACAATGAAGAACTGAAAGAAATGAATAAAGAAATTATTCGATTAGCTTATATTGATTAGTATAAATATAATTATTGGTACTTAGAAACATATCATTGCCAGCTATGAAATATTTTAATATTTTAATTAAAGGAGACTGTAAGAGAATTTTTGTTTGATGACATTGATGCTTTCCATCTCTAGTTGCTTGTCTTTAGCGTATTTTCCTAAGCAACAAATATTCAACTTTTATGGAACAGAGATGCATTACTTGGATATATGTATGTAATGTGTAATTAGCTTCATAGTGTTTGAAGTTATTCTGTATTTGTCAAAGAGTCTCATGGGTAATTTATAATGAACACTTTATAATTTACAAAATCAGTGAAAAATATATGTAATGTAGTTACAACTATCAATTATATAAAGTAAAATAGACAAAGCGTTTTTAGAAAACAGTTATTTTACTCTTCATAATCTGATACACTATAACGTTTGCTTTTATGATTTATATGCTTACATATATTTTTTAGCAATCATGTAATCTTTTATTTGCAATCCTTTTCATCCTTTTGTGAACTATGACCTATGTAGTGCCCCCTATAAGTTTACTGTCTCTAAAGTTTAGTGGATAAATGATATCCCACTTCTAATGCATGTTGTCATCTGGTGAAGAAATTAGCCTCATCTCACCAATTCCAGCATGAAAGAACACTTGGGACATATATATCCCACTTTGTTGTTGTTAAATGCCATTGAATCAGTGCTGTTTTAAAGTGACACTGTATATGGTTTCTGAGGAGCGACTGGTGGGTTCAAACTGCAGACTTTTACTTTATTTATTTTAAAACTTTTATTGTGAGTTGAATGAAAGCTTACAGGACAGATCATCAGTTTTACATTCAACAAATCTTATACTTTGTTTCATTACAATGATTATCCTCCATGTACCATCAGTTAACAGTATTTCTCTCAATTCATTTTAGC
>NW_006408577.1:12415932-12437108 GCF_000296735.1 Chrysochloris asiatica
AAAAAAAAAAAAAAATTGTTGTTGTTGTTTTTTGTTTTTATCTCCCTCTAGTTGAGTTCTGATTATCAAGCCATCGAGCCTAGGTCAAATGGGTACTATCTGCAGGTTGGGTGTTCCTGTGCATCTCCCTCACTTCACATCAGCTAGATGCCTCACTCTCTACTCTAACCCTCTGAGGCTATATACTTGGGAGTGGTGTATCCAGGTCTCACCACACTTTGGACCAACCAGCCCTTCCTCTTCTCCAAGTAAAGGGAGTCTTTGGAACGTGGTTGAATTCAGCCATTTCTTCATTGCTGCCTTTCCCTCTCTTTCACTCGCAAGTAGGTCAGTGTGGTCACCAGCAAGCTTGCATGCCTGCTCGTGTGTTCCTTTTGATTTTCAGTCTTAGATGGGGGTTTGTCCTGAAGGGACTTGATTGCTTGCCTTGATGGCTTCCTGGAAAACAACTTACTTATTCTTGTAGTAGCCAATCATACTGCCATTTTTGTTTTGGATTTTTCCTGATGATCTTTCTTGGAAAATATATCTTCTGTTACTGTAGCTGTTCCAGGATGGTCTGCTTGTCCTTTCTGGTGGGAATGTTCCACTTCAGAAGGTTCTGGATGGGGCTCAGGATTCGACCTAAGGTCCTATACACTGCAAAGGCTCTGCAAGAGGTCTATTTCACTGGGCAAGTTCTAGAACGCCTTTTAGGTATTCCAATCAGTTATAGGCTGAAGATGGGCTTACACGTTTTCTATAATCAAGTTTCCCGACATTCCTTTCTGTCCCACTCAAGTGTCTATTTTAGAATAGTAGGCAAGTGAAGCCAATATTCATAAGCCAGTCAAACATCTTAGTCTTATTTCCCCTCTTCTGGCTATGCGTCAATCTTTGTATCACCAAGCACTGTTGTTCCAAGGTTGATCATGCATCATTATTTACCTATGTCCCATTTAGCTCATGGAAACCTGTCTCAGTGTTCCCCTATCTACCTTGTTGTTCCACCCCTCCCTTTTCTTGTGTATTGTCCATCCCAACAACTGAACTATGATGTGTCTGCCCCCTACCCTGTGCCTCCCTCAACCTCCCCACAAACCCCCCTACCCCACCCCACCAGTAACCAACAAAGAATTTTTATTCCTCTTTTAGTTTGGGTATCTTTTCTTATGCTTTTACAATAACGGTCTTATGCAATATTTGGCCTTTTGTGACTAATGTCTCTAAATACAATGTCCTCAAGATTCATCCATGTTATATGGTGACTTACAATTTCCTTGTTATTCTTCAAGATAACATAGTATTCCATTGTGTGTATGTTCCAAAGTTTGTTTATTCATTCTTCCATTGATGGACACTTAGGCTGTCTCCATCTTTTTGCTATTGTGAATAGTGCTGCTATGAACATTGGAGTGCATATATCTACTCTTGTTATGGCTTGTATTCTTGTGGATATATACCAAGTAGAGGAATAGTTGGATCATATAGTATTTCTATTTCCAACTTTCTGAGGAAGCACCATATTGATTTTCAGAGATGTGGAACCATTTTTCACTCCCATCAGCAATGTAGGAGGGTCCCCAGTCTCTCCACACCCTCTCCAGCATTTATTGTCCTCTGCATTTTTGAACTTCGCTCTTATTGCTGATGTGAGATAATATCTCATTGTTGTTTCGATTCGCTTCTCTAATGTCTAATGATCATGAATGTTTCTTCTTATGTTTGTTGGCTGCCCTAATGTCTTTCTTGGTGAAGTGTCTGTTCATGTCCTGTACCCATTTTTTATTTGGCTTACTTGTCTTTTTCTTGTAGAGGTGTGGTAGTTTCCTATATTTTTTTAGAAATTAGTCCCTTGTCTGATAAGTAATTGCAAAAGATTTTTTCCCATTCTGTGGGCTCCCTTTATACTCTTTTGGTGAAATCCTTTGATGCACATAAGTTTCTAATTTTTAGAATGTCCAAGTCATCTATTTTGTCTTCTTTTGTTTGTGTAATTTTTGCAATGTTTGATAGTCTGTGTGTGCCCTGGATTAGAGCCCTTAAATTTGTCCCTATTTTTTTCATTGATGACCCGTATAATTCTGGGATTCACATTTAGGTCTTTAATCCATTCTGGGTTGGTTTTTATATATGGTATGAGGTAAAGGTCTTGTTTCAATCTTTTAAAAATTGATTTCCAGTTCTACCAGCACCATCTTTTGAAAAGACTATATGTTCCCCACTCAATGTATTTTGGCCCGTTTTCAAAAATTACTTGACTGTATGTGGATGGGTTAATTTCTGGATTCTCAATTCTGTTCGATTGATCTAGGTATCTTTCAATGTACTAGTACCAGGCTGTTTTGACCACTGTAGCAGTGTAGTAAGTTTTGAAATCAGGAT
The DNA here is from genome assembly GCF_000296735.1 of Chrysochloris asiatica. Classification (NCBI taxonomy): domain Eukaryota; kingdom Metazoa; phylum Chordata; class Mammalia; order Afrosoricida; family Chrysochloridae; genus Chrysochloris; species Chrysochloris asiatica. The sequence goes on from NW_006408577.1 coordinate 12,418,297, forward strand.
TGAGAGACCTCCAACTTTGTTCCTCTTCTTAAGCAGTGCTTTGCTTATCCTGGGTCTCTTTCCCTTCCATATAAAGTTTGTAATTGTTTTTTCATGTCTCTAAAGAATGTCGTTGGAATCTGGATAGGGATTGCATTATATGTGTAAATTGCTTTGGGCAGTATTGATATTTTCACAATGTTAAGTCTTCCTATCCAGGAGCATGGTATATTCTTCCATTTTTGTAAGACTCTTTCGGTTTCTTGTAGTAGTGTTTTGCAGTTTACTTTGTATAGGTCCTTTGTTTCTCTGGTTATATTTATTCCTAAATATTTTAACCTTTGGGTGGCTATTGTAAATGATATTGATTTCCTAATTTCCTTTTCAGTGTTGTCATTATTAATATAGAGGAATCCAACTGATTTTTGTATGTTCATCTTGTACCCTGCCACTTTGCTGAATCTTCCAATAAGTTCCAGTAGTTTTGTTTTGTTTTGTTTTTTGCTGAGTCTTGGGGTGTTTTCTATGTATAGGATCAAATCATCTGCAAATAGACACAATTTTACTTTTCTTTGCCAATTTAGATGCCTTTAATTTCCCTATCATGAGTTATAACTCTGGCTAAGACTTCCAAAACAATATTGATTAGGATTGGTAATAAAGGGCATCCTTGTCTGGTGTGACCTTTCACTTTATTCAACATGTTTTTCATAACTGAAAATATATGGTTTCAAAAAAAACACAAAAAACTTAAAAGCAGAAAATAATTCAGATGAGTTGTTAATAGGTGCTGTAGAGTCAGTTTCAACTCATAATAACCCTGTGTAATACAGGTTTCGGGTGCTGGACATCTTTGAGGGAACAGAAAATCTATTTCATCAATGGGTGAACCATATTCCTTTAGTTTTATCTTAGGTACATGTTTAATTAAAAGAAATATTATGAAATTACCTTTCTTTTTTATTTTTCCACTCAATATAATACCCTTTTGATCTTTCCAAATTTTGTATGTGTGAATGATCTTTCCAAAATTTGTATGTGTGAATAATTCATTACCTTTGTATTGCTAAGTAGTATTCCATACTTGGTATTGATGTAACACTGTTTGATCTTTTACCTATTGAAGGACATTTGGGCTGCATCAAATTTTTGAGTTTTACAAATAAAGTTTCTATGAACATTCATGCCCAGGTTTTTGCATGAGTGTAAGTTTTCATTTCTCTGGGATAAATATCCAAGAACGAGATTGCTGTATCTTATGTTCAGTCTACGTTTAAATTTAAAAGAAACTATCAAAACTATTATCCAGGATGGCTGAACCATTTTGCATATCCAGAAATAGTAATTTAATTTTATACATCTTTCTATTCTAAAAAATACTGTTATCTAACTTTCTTGATTCCCTTTGTCACTTCCCTGAACACTCATCTCTATCCTCTTTGTAATATAATTCTCCAAATCTCCCTGGCAACAGTCTGGGAGTCATTTGAGGACATTTTCCAATCTCTGGAACCTTTCATCAAGACCTAAATATTACAGTCTCCTTAATCCACATGTTTTTTTCCAGAATTCTTCTCAAAGTTCCACCTTTGTAATAGTCAAGTATTTGGTCTGGATGCTAGCTAATGTCAGAGGATTTTAAACACAATTTGTTTGAGTGCATGTTTCATTTCTCCCTTATAGTCAAATCTCTATTAAAACAACACTTTTCGAGAAATCTTTCCTGATAAACCTATCTTAAATATTACCAAATGTGGGGAAAAAAAAAAAAAAAAGACCCAATATCACCAATTATCCCTCCTTTAGCATTCTACTCAGCTGATTTGATAGTTCATTGCAATGGCGGTATGAATTCAGACACCGTCCTTATAGTTATGGGATTTTATAGGGAAGTTGTTGTATTAGATTTCATCGAGTTATCTCCAACTTATAGTGACCATGTGCACAACAGAATGAACACTACCTGGTCCTGCTACACTCTCACAGTTGTTACGCTTGAGCCCATTGCCTCTGCCAGTGTGCCAATGCCTCTCATTGGGGGACTTCCTTTTATTCACTGACTCTCCACTTTGCCAAGTATGATATATCCTTTTCTAGGGACTGGTCCCTCCTGCTAACATGTCTGAAGTATTAGAGATGAAGTCTCGCCACCCTCATTTCTAAGGAGCACTTGGATTGTGTTTCTTCCAACACTGATTTGTTTGTTCTCTTAGCAGTCCATGGTACTTTTAATTTTTTTTTTTTTTTTTTCCAGCACCATAGCTTTAATATATCAATTCTTCTCTAGTCTTTCTTACTCACTGGCCAACTTTCACATGCATATGAGGCTATTGACAATATCATGACTTGGTTAAGGTGCACTGTAGTATTTAAGTTGATATCTTTGCTCTTGAACACTTTAAAGAGATCTTGCACAACAGATTTGCCTAATGCAATACATCATTTCATTTCTTGACTGCTGCTTCCATGAGTGTTGATTTTGGATCAAAGCACATTGAAGTCTTTGGCATCTTCAGTATTCTCTGCATTTGTAATGATGTTGTTTATTGTTTCAATCCATACTGAAGGCTGAAGTTTTTGATCTTTGCCAGTAAGTATTTTAAGTCCTTTTTGCTTCCAGCAAGCCAGGTTGTACCATATGTATATTGTATGTTGTTAATGAGTCTTCCTCCAATTCTAATAGCACGTTCTTCTTCATATAATCCAGATTCTCGTGTGATTTGCTTAGCATACAAATTGGCACACACCTTTCCTGGTTTTAAACCATTCAGAATCATCTGATATGGTTGGAATGACTATCTCTTGGTCTATGTATAAGTTTCTCATGAGAGCAACTAAGTGTTCTAGAATACTCATTCTTTGTAATGTTATCCAGAGTTTGCTTCCACACAACTGAAAGCCTTTGCACAGTCTAATAAAGAACAAGTAAATATCTTTTTGATAGTCTCTGCTTTTAGCCCAAATCTATCTTATGTCAGAAATGATATACCTAGTTCCCCATCCTCTTCTGAATCTGGCTTGAATATCTGGCAGTTCCTTGTCCGTGAACTGTTGCTGCTGTTTTTGAATTATCTTCAGCCAAAGTTTACTTGCATGTGGTATTAATGATATGTTTTGGTGATTTCTGCATTCCATTGGTTCGTGTCTCTTTGGAGTGGGTACAAGGATTAGTCTCTTCCAATTGGTCAGCCAACTGTCTTCCAAATGTCTTGGTGCAGATGAGTGAGCACCTCCAGTACTGCATCAGTTTGTTTAAAGATTTCAATTTGTATTCCGTCAATTCCTTGGGTCTTGTTTCTAACTAATGCCTTCTGTGCAGCTTTAATTTCTTCCTTTGGGACCATTGATTCTTGATCAAATTCTACGTCTTGAAATGGTTGACCATTAATCATTGCTTTTTTGCACAGTGACTTTGTATATACCTTTCATCTTCTTTGGATGCTTTCTGCATCACTCAATATTTTGCCCAGAGAATCCTACAATATTCAAAGTCAAGGTTTGAATTTTTTCTTAGTTCTTTCAGCTTGGGAAATGCTGTGTTCTTTCCTTTTGGTGTTCTATCTCCAGGTCTTTGCACATTTCATTATAGTACTTGACTTTGTCTTCTAGAGCTGCCTTTTGAAATTTTCTGTTCAGCTATTTTACTTCCTCATTTCTTTCATTCACATTCTCATCTCTATTCTGGAAATTCAGAGTCTTTCTTATATCCATTTTTGTCTTTTCTTCCTTTCTTGTCTTTTTAATGACCATTTGCTTTCTCCCTGTATGATGTTCTTGATGTTACCCACAACTCTCTGGTCTTTAATCCTTAGTGTTTATTGCACCAAATCTGTTCTTGAGATGGTCTCTAAATTCAGGTGGAACATGTTCAAGGGCATATTTTGACTTTCGTGGACTTGTTTTAATTTTCTTCCGCTTCAACCTGAACTTGCATATGAGTAATTGATAATCTGTTCCATAGTATTTGCTGGTCTTGTTTTGACTGATGATATTGAGTTTCTCTACCATCTCATCTCACGGATGTAGACAATTTGATTACTGTGTATTCCATCTGGTAAGTTCCATGTGTATAGTTGTCATTTATGCTGCTTTAAAAAGGCATTTGCAATGAGTAAGTCCTTGGACTTTTCAAAATTCTATCATTTGATCTCCAATATAATTTCTCTCACAAAGACTATGTTTTATAACTACCCATCCTTCCTCTTTGTTTGAACACTTCCATTCCATCAATAGAACTTGATTACATATTGATCAACTTCAGACTGAAGGAGCTGATAGAATTCTTCAATTTTTTTATCACTTGTTTAGTGGTTGGTATGTAAATTTGAATAATCGTGGTGTTAACACATTTTCCTTATAAGCATACAGATATTATCCTATGACATGCAGCATTGTACTTCAAGACAGATCCTGAAATGTTCTTTTCATGATGAATGTGATGCCATTCCTCTTAATTATATCACTCCTGGCATAGTAAATCATGTTGTTTTAGTTGTTGTAAACCATGTTGTTGTTTAGTGTCATTGAGTTGGCTCCAACTCATATGACTCTGTATATGGTTTCCAAGGAGTGGCTGGTGAGTTTGAACAACTGACCTTATAGTTCAAACTGACCTTACAGTCCACTCCTTATCGTACAGCACCACACCAGGACTCCACAGTAAACCATATCAGATTGAAAATGGCCAATATCAATCTATTGCAAATCACTAATGCTTATGTATCTATAGTAATGCATTCCATTTCATTTTTGATGACTTTCAATTTACCTACATTCTTGACAACTTCCAGTGTACCTACATTCATACTTTATGCATTTCATCTTCTAATTATTAATGGATGTTTGTAGCATTAGGGAATTTAACACCTTACAACTCAGTGACATAAATATTCAGGGCACAGTTCTTCAAGGCACGACAGCCTCTCCTCTGCCACGCTCACAGGCAGGCATCTCTCTGACCTTGGTCCCCTTAGCCTGGTCTATGCAATATTACAAAGCTCTGTTATGGCTGCTGGTAAATGCTCACTCCAGGGCATCCCACTTCACCATAAACCTCAGCCTGGAGACACTCTGCTCTAGTTCCCCCATTTAAGTGCCTAGAGGAACCGTAGGCTGTAAAGAAGTTTGCTGTCTAAAATCACTCAGCTTTACTTGCTCCTTGGTCTGGGAAGTCCACCGCTCTGTCTCCTGCTCTGGCTCTCGCTAATGCTGTTGCTGCTTCTCTGCTGTTCCTCTGCTTCTTCTCTGCTGTCTGGGTCAAGGAGGTTCAATGTGTTAGGATCTTGAGGTCCAAAGGACACACTCTGCCCCTGGCTTTACTTCTTTCATGGTAGTGAGAGTCCAGCTTCCTGCTTCTTTAATTGTTCATTTTATATACATTAGCGTTCCAAGCTTTTACATTCACAGTTAACCCTGTTAACCACTCACAACTGAATCATAGAATCCTATCAGCATCGGCTCCTTCCTTCACTTAACCAGACCTTTCAGGAAAAAACGTTGTTTGATAGGAATTGTTATAAAGACTATGAATGGAAGATCCATATTGATTCACTGAGGTATAGTTTCTGTGATTTTTAAAAATATTAAATTTACCTATGTCTCTTATGATATTTCACATGTATCTGAGTGATAACCATGAACATAGACACACACACACAAACATATATATACTCACTAGACTGGAAATTTCTTGAAAATAAAGACTTGTTTTCTTTGTTGTATATTCAGCACTTAGAAAATGTAAATTGATACTAAGCACTCAGCTATATTTGAAATAATTAATGAATATATTCAATAATCAGTTGTTATTACTTAGACTTGATTTTACTTTATCAAAGTAATTTGTGTTTATCAATCTACACAAATCTTTCCCCCACAATTTTAAGGAAAAAAGCAAAATCTTCTGTACCTGTTCTCCCAAATCTCACTCACTGAAGCAATTACACTCAACTCTTCTGCTTCTTTTGTTGTTTTCTCTATGGTTCTGGATAATCTGTTATAATGTTGACTCTTGACTTTCTATATGTGTATAGTAGCTATCAAGACCATCCTTTAAGATTTAGATATAACTTTTAACTTTCTTAGCACCACAGTTTCCCTTCACTCACCACCACCCACCCTCACTCACTGTCTATGTACCCCTGGGGACATTTATGTCTCTTCTATGGGACTGTGGTGGATACATACACTAAGCACTGGACTATGAACCACAAGGTTGGCAGTTCAAGCCTACAAGTTACTACATGGGAGAAAGATGAGGCTTTCTGCTCCTGCAAAGATTTACAGCCTCAGAAACCCTATAGAGGGTCGCTATTAGTCAGAACCGACTCAACAGCATTGACCACCACCAACAACCACCTTCATAAAGCCACCACAATATTATTTAAAACATTTGGTAATTCTACAATGAGTTTGTGGTGTTATGACATTGTATACATTGTTCATTGCTAAGCTAGTTGATTTACTATGATGGCATTTCCTTTCTAGCATGAACTAATTTTTTCTTAAATTAAATAATTACTTCAATTTTTCACCTCTTTTGTTTTCCAAATACTATAAGGAATTATCTCATGATCTTTGACCAAGTTCTAAAGCTATGACCTTAATAAGGTCAAATAATGCAAATAACCTTTTGGCTTCTTTTTTTTTTTCTGTGAAATCTCTTCAGCATCCTTTTCAATACTCTTATTATTACCATCATCATCATATCTCTATCTATCTATTTACCTACCTACCTATATATCTATTGATCAATCTAATTTTGTCTTCCCCTGTTCCCATCCCCACTGTTTTTCTCCTGGCTTATTTCACAGTTGTTATTTTGGATCATTCATGGTTATGCAGGTAATTCTGTTTCTCTCCTGTATTTCCTGGATTCCATTTATTCCTCTTTCTTATTTCACTTCTATTCTTACTGAGAACTGGGTCAGGGCACATAAATTTTGGGGCAATCAGTCTTGTAGGAGTCAGGGTAGGGAAGTAGCTAGAGAACCTTCAATTCAGCATGTGGACTTTTCATTGTTTTATTGTTTGTTCTGATAAAGTATCTTACTTCACTGCTCAATCATTTGCAGTCCAGAGCTCCCCTTCTAGCCTCTTCAGCTAGTTAATAACTAACTCTCTTCTATAAGCTGGGATGGATTAATTCATTGGTAAAGGTATGATGCAATTCTACCTTTTCTTATAACCTCAGGTACTGAGTGGAGAAAGATAGAAACAAAAGTCTTATCACTAGCCCATATACTTTGTACAAGACTTCTGATAACACTATGACAGAGTACTTCATATATGTTGTTGTTTACGTAAGTGCCATCAAGTCAGTTCATATTTATAGAGACCCTGTATAGGATTTCTGAGGAGTAGCTGGTGGGTTTAAACTGCTGACCTTGTGATATATGGGGTTTTATACAGATGAGATACTCCTGAAATGCAAGTATTTGCATATCTACCTAGAGTTTAGGTCAGGTTCTCCCAGAATTAGACCCTAAGGCAATGATTTGAGTGCAAGTGAGTTTTTCAGGAAGTCTTATCAGGAAAAATTGAGGGATTAGAAACATTTTAGGCACGGTAAGCAATCAAGGAAGAGTATAGTATCAGATGAAGCCTTTCTCTCAACCTCATCCCTATGGAAGCTCTGCATCCTCAAAGCATACCTTCAAAGATTGGCAACAGGATACATTTTTGTACATTTTTGAGTTTACTCCACCTGCAGGCAAAGGAGGTGGATATGGGTACTTCCACACCATGTCAGTCATTTGTAAATGTGTAAAGTAGGGGGAGGCAAAAACTCCTAGGAGCTTCTAGTCCATGATACTGACAAAATGACTCCATTACCTAAAGAGAAAGCCCTGGTAGAAAAGCATAGTGGGTTATATATTGGGCTGCTGACTACATTGTCTACAGTTCTTGAGTCCAGCAGGTGCTACATGGGAGAAAGCTGTGGCTTTCTGCTCCAGTACAGATTTACAGCCTTGGAAACCCTATACAGGTAGCCATGAATCAGAACTGACTCAATGGTGCACAGCCAGCCAGCTCAAAGAGAATTACCTGAATGTCTCAAGTGTAAACCCTTATCAGAAAAGCATATAGAAACAGATCAAAAAGATCTGAACAGGTCACCAACAGGACTCAGTAAACCCTAGTTCCACCCCTAACCATTAAATAAGGTATAATGGTAGTCATCAAAGATTTCTCAGTTTAAAGATTTTATTGTTTCCCATTTCATGACAGATCTTCAGAACAATTTTAGGATTGTTATTAAGTGCCATCTAATAGGTTCCAACTCATAGCAATCTTGTATAGGTTTTCCAAGGAGTGGCTGGTGAGTTTGAACTGCTGTGTGGTTCAAACTGACCTTTGTGGTATAGTGCTCTATGCCATAGCACTACATCAGGACTCCATTTTTTTTTTTTTTTTTAACTTTAGGATAGAAGAACAATATTATCCTTATTTTTCAAAACAGTCAAAAGAAAGGTGGCTTTCCCTGCATCTTTGTATTGTGAGCCTAGAGCTTATTCTAGTTTGGTGCATCATATCTAAGAGTTTTGTAAACATTTCATGTAATTCTGTGGATTACACATAAATAAGAGTTATGTAATCTGAGTGAAGTATTTTGACACCTTTTATAACTTAAAAATACATGGACTGTTACAGGAATAAGCTTCATTTCAGTTTTATAATCATTTGCATATAGTCATCTAACATTATTTAAAAAACAAGTGTGTTAAGCAAAAAGTTCCATATTAAGATTATAGTTTAGTTTGCATCATTTAAGGCTTCCCCCGTGTTTTATTACTCAGATGGCCTAATTAGAGACAGTGTGAATGAAACATATTAAAAAGTTCTTTAGAGGTTTATTTATTTAGAATATACTTGGAGTTCTTCCATGATTTTCCCATATGGGTGTATTTGCATATAATACTTATGACTCATAACATTTCTACCAAAATATGAATAGTTTTTGAAACATGTTCCAGGAACTATTGCAATCTGTTATTGCCACATGAGACCCTTTCTGTTTCTAGTTTAAGAATTACTTTCCAATAAAGAATCTTCTAGTTCACTAGTCACTTACCAATAAAGAATCATTTACCATTAGTGAAGCTCTCAATGATATAGTAAATTCAGAGAAGTTGAGAACAGGGATTTACTCAGAATGAAACAACAGCTCCTGTTGATTACCCTCCTGTTACTTGAAATCTTTATCTTTCCTTGTTGTTGTTATGTGCCGTGGAGTCGGTTCCAACTCATAGTGACCCTGTACAGGGTATCCGAGGCTGCAAATCTTTACAGGAGCAGAAAGCGTCATCTTTCTCCCGTGGAACAACTGGTAGTTTTGAACTGCTGACCCTGAGGTTTGCAGCCCGATTCATAACCATTACACTAACAGAGCTCCTTCCTGGATGATCTAAAACAGAGCTTTTCAAGTCTGTTGTTGTTGTTATGTGCCGTGGAGTTGGTTCCGACTCATAGTGACCCAGCACAGGGTTTCTGAGGCTGTAAATCTTTACGGGAGCAGAAAGCCTCATTTTTCTCCGCGAAGATCTCGTAGTTTTGAACTGCTGACTGTGAGATTAGCAGCCCAATTCATAACCACTATGCTACCAGAGCTCCTTTTTCAAGCCAGGTAGCTTTAAAATCACCTGAAGAGTTTTAAAATATGCAGATGCCTTGGATCTGCCCCAGGAATTTTAAGTCTTACTCACAGTCATTTAAAGTTCCTCATGTGAATCTGTTAAACAAACCAGGGTTGAAAACCACTGATATAAAACAGAGAAATGTGACAGATTCATTGGTGTCAGGAAAGGATTTGACCACCTCTCACATCTTGGCAATTGGTTTTCTTTTCCATTTAAGTTGTTAAACTCTCCGGTATATATAAAATAAAACATTATATATAGATGATAAATTCTCAACACAAATGTCAGTTTGAACCACAAGGTCAGTGTTCAAACTCACCAGCCACTCCTTGGAAACCTTATACAGGGTTGCTATGGATTGGAGCTGACTCAACAGCATTTAACAACAACAATTTTAATTCTAATTGTTCTTGAACATTTCATGATATTAGATTGAAGTTGAGAGGGATTATATATCCCACATAGAGTCACTGTACCAAAGGTAAATGGTCACTGTTCAAGCATTTCAAGAGGTAGCTTATGATCAAGAACCAATGGTACTTAAGGGAGAAGTCCAAGATTCACTGAAGGCATTGGCAAAGGCGAAGGCTCCAGGAATTGATGGAATACAAATTGAAATCTTTCAATAAACTGATGAGGCACTGGAGTGACTCACTTATCTATGCCTGGAAATTTGGAAAATAGCTACCTAATTGGCAACTGATTGGCAGAGATCTGTTTGTGCCCATTCCAAAGAGAGGAGATCCAACAGAGTGCAGAAATCATCTGACAGTATCCTTAATATTTTACATGCAAGTAAAATTTTGCAAAAGGTAATTCAAAATTGGTTTCAATAATACATTAACAGGGAACTGCCAGAGGTTCAAGACAGATTCAGATGAGGACTTGGAAACCGAGATACCACTACTGATATCAAGGGGATCTTGGCTGAAAGCAGAAAATACCAAAAAGGTGTTTAGCTATACTTTATTGATTATGCAGAGGCTTTCAATTGTGTGGATCATGACAAGCTATGAACAGCATTGCAGAGAATGCAGATTCTGGAACAATTCATTATATGCATTGGTTATCTATATATATAGACCAAGAGGTAGTTGTTAGAACAGAACAAAGGAACCTTGAATGCGCTATAATTAGGAAAGGTGTGTGCCTGTGTTGTTTTCTTTCATCATAAATATTCAATCTGTATGCTGAACAAATTATTGGAGAAACTGGATTATATGAAGAAGAACGTAGCAACAGAATTGGAGGAAGATTCATTAACAACATGCAATATTCAGATGATACAGCCTTGCTTACTGAAAGTGAAGAAGACTTAAAATCCTTACTGATGAAGATCAAAGACCATAATGTTTGGTATGGGTTGCATCTCAATGTAAAGAAAACAAAAATTCTCACCACTGGACCAATAAATAACATCAAGATAAATGGAGGTTGAAGTTGTCAACAACTTCATTTTTCTGGTATCAACCATCAACACTCATGGAAGCAGCAGTCAAGAAATCAAATGACATATTGCATTAGGCAAATCTGCTGCATAGGACCTTTTAAGTGTTGAAGAGCAAAGATGCCAGTTTGAGGATTAAGGTACGCCTGACCTAAGTCATGGTATTTTCAAATAACCTCATATTCATGTGAAAGTCAGACAATAAATAAGGAAGACTAGAACATTACATGCATTTGAGCTATGGTATTGGAGAATATTAATAGTATCATGAACTACCAGGAGAGCAAACAAATTTGTACTGGAAGAAGTATATTGTGAATGTGCTTTAGAAGCCAGAGTTGCTAGACTTCATCTCTCATGCTTCAGATATATTATCAGGAGGGACCTGTCACTGGAGAAGGACATCATGCTTGGTAAAGTGGAGGGTCAGAGAAAAAGAGGGAGACCCCCAATGAAATGGATTGGTACAATGGCAGCAGCAATGGGCTCTGGCATAGTGATGATTGTGAGATTGGAATAGGACTGGGCAGTGTTTCATTCTGTTGTGTATAACGTGTCTATGAGTTGGTACTGACTCAACGACATCTAACAAAAACAACAACATGTATCCCCTGGGTCTAGATTTTATTTATGTATTGATATATATTTTGAAATTATCGTAGGGGAAGGATATGTCAGGTTTGAAGTAACAAACTTCAGTGACAACCTTCAGGGATATTTTAAAGTTCAACAAAATTATAGATAATGCTTTAATTATCTTAATATCTAGATTAGCTGTAGGTTTGATGGGTGGCATATAGAGGGTATTGAGAAAATTTTTGTTTTAAAAAGTCTTCATGCTACCTGTCATAATTAAAGAAAAAGAAAAAATGTTGATTTGAAATTAAAACCAATATTAAACTATTTCATATTTGATTCCTTAAAATATACTATGAGGTTTGAGTATATTGTTGTTGTGACCTGCCGTCAAGTCAGTTCTGATCTATAGTGACCCTGGATAAGGTTTCCAAGGAAAAGCTGGTGAGCTTGAACCGCCTACCTTGCAATTCAAACTGACTTTGCAGTCCAGCACTTTAATCCACAGCTCCACACCAGAAGGTTTATGTATAGTAACAAATAAAAAGCATGTTGAAGTTACAAATTTATAAATAATAAATTTTCATTGTGAATATCTTACTAAATTTTAACACTTGAGAGCTACTTTATTCCTTTGGGCCCCATAAAATAATTTTTAATTATCTTTTTGGTAAAAGTTTACAAGTGAAATACTGAGGAAAAGTATGATTTTAAAATAAAAATCTATATGAATTAAATTGACCATGTGATAAATTTTTATATCATTTAAAAATAATATAAGCTAATGACTTTTCTGTTTAATTACATATTATATTCATATAACTTTATATCATTACTCTATTATGAAAACATTATAGTTCCACAATGATGTAATGGTCTATAATGCAGTCAAATGCGTCTCACAAATGACTATTCTCAGTTCCTTGGCAGTACAGAAGTGGAGCAACCCAAAGGAACGGAAGTTGTGAGAGATGCTGTGAGGAAGCTGAAGGTAAGGAGACTCTGCCAAGTAAGCATGCAGTGTATTGATCTGGCCTAAAACATCAAAAGGCTGATGAAAAGTCAAAGCATGAATAGCTCTGTGGCAGGTACAGCTTCACTCGTTAGAAAAGCAACTGTTAACTAAATATAGTCAAATCAAGGAAAAACCTTTAGTAATAAATATGGGCACACAATACATCATTTTTTTCCCTGAATTTAGTACACTATTCGTATTTTTCTTAGATGTAATTTCTCGTGCTGAACAAAAAAATCATGTCGTGAAGTGTCGAAGTGCAGTTGCTTGGCTTTACTCTACTTGAACTCAAAAAGGTACTAATAGTGCCACAATGATTCCTAATCGTTAATATAGCCACAGAGTGAAAGTGCTGGGTAGCGGTGACTTCAAGAGAGAATTCAGCAGTGAAAACGTGTCTTAAAAGTGTCCTAATGTGCAAGTTGAGCCCTGGTCGCGCTGTAGGATGAACAGTTGACAGTTAAGTGCAAGTTTGGCAGTCCAAATCTACCAACTGCTCCTTGAAAACCCTATACAAGGTGTATATGAGTTGGAACCAACTTGACAGCACACAACAACATCAATGGGCAAGTGCAAGATGTGTCCATGTTCACGAGCCACCAGGTGACAGTGGCTAGTTACTCGGTCTCAGAAAGCGGAGAAGTTATTTAAAAATCTAACATACTCACATCTACAAATTTCCTGAGAAAATCATCCATAAGCTGGCACACAGTATGTTTTTCATATTACACTCCATCTCAAAGGACAAGGACTCTCACTGAAAGCTCCTTCAATGTAATTATCATCATTCTTTACCTTAAAAAGTATTTGCTGTTAAGCACCATGGAGTTGGTTCTGACTCATAGCAACTCTGTATAAGGTTTCTGAGGAGAGCCCGGTGAGTCTGAGCCACTGACAGCATGGTTCAAACCAATGCTAATCCTGCAGTGCCACACCATGACTCCTTCCAATGCATCCCTTTATTTTTATTTATACAATTAAATATTTTTCTCTATAGGTGGTCTCATAATTTGTTTGGGGAGCAATCCTTTTCCTACTTGACTTTAGTTTAGATATTATCCAATTATTTAAACTGTTTTTAGTTTAGAGATCATTCAATTATTCCACAGAAAGTGATAGGCCTCTAACTGGCAAACATGAGCCAAAGTCATGTACATTAAAAAATACGAATTAGCTTTGAAATTGCGTATCAGGTTGAATCTACTACTTAAATTAAGGAAAAATCAAGTAGAATGACTTGTGTTTTGCGTAAAGAAATCAAACTAGGCAATATTTTTATCCATATGATTAATAGGCAAAATAGTTTATCTAATCTTTAAATTAATTATGTTAAAAGGTTCCAAGATGAGACATCACCATTTTGGAGAGGGTAGAGAAGTAGACTAACCTACCATTTATCTCCATTACTTGTTAAGTAAGAATTCAGACTTGCTTTTATTTGTCATTTTTTTAAGCACAAATGTTGTTGTTGTTGTTAAGTGCCGTCGAGTCGGTTCCGACCCATAGCGACCCTGTACAGGGTTTCCGAGGGTGTAAATCTTTACGGGAGTAGAAACCTCATCTTTCTCCCGCGGAGCGGCTGGTAGTTTCGAACCGCTGACCTTAAGGTTCACAGCCCGATTCATAACCACTACGCTACCAGAGCTCCTTTTATAGAGGACATAAAATGACTTATAGTTTACAGACCACATTTATAATAGAAGTCAATTTCAACATTTTCAGAACGTCACAAATTCGTGTCATGAGTTCAACTTCAGTACAATCTTTTTTTAGAAAGAACAATGGTATTTACAATTAGTTTTTCTTTATGTCTAGATAGTTCTTTGTCAGTGAATCAAAATCCAAAATGAAATGTATTCAATTAAATAATAACCAGATCAAATTAAATAAACATTTTAAATCAAAATATTTTCAAACAATGTTTAATTTTACAAACATTTTTGTGGGCTTACATATGGTTCTTGTGTGGTGTCATGTGTTGTAAATGGAAGTATATTCTGTTAACAAAATAATATTATTTTTTAAAAAGTATGCAGTATAAATTTAAAGTGTTTTCTCAGTTGATAGCATGAAGTATTTTGTCTTTCAAAAGTATCTTCCAGAATAAACATGTATTTAATAAATAATCTTATTGCAAAATTTTGCATATGAACATTTATTAAAATACATTTTCTCTATTTCTATTTTGATGGATTCTTGATGGTTGGCTTGTTTCGTTGTGTCAGGGATTAGGGGCTACAACTCAAAGAATTCCAAGAGTATTTACATTTATTTAAAGCAACATTCACATTTTTAATTTTGTTGCAATTCAGAAATGACCACCAGGTGGAGATAGTGCTCTACTTAAAAGAAAACTGCTTGGCTAACACGCCCTTGTGCATACATCCCCCATTAAGTTCCTGCTCATTTTTAAACATGTATTCTAACTTTTCTTTCTTTTTTTTTTTTAAATGAACTATAGTTCATTATTTTCATTTATTTGCCACTTATAGTTTCCAAAACTTCCAGTATTAATATACTGATTTTTGACATCAAATGAGAGCTCAAAAATTGAAAATACCAGGGGAAGAAAAAGTTAAGGGATTGTCAGAGTTCTTTCTGTTTCTTCATGTTGCTGTGCTCAGTTATGGCTAGTTTTCAAACATGATTTACTTTATATTATGCTATTTTATGAAGAATTTATACTTCTTTATGATTTCCTCAAATATAATTATGGCGCTGTAGGATAAGCATGAGACTGCTAAAGAGAAGGTCAGCGGTTCAGACCACCATCCACTCCTCGGAAAAATTATACAGGGTCGCTATGAGTTGGAACTCGATGGCACTTAACAGCAACACAGAGTATTAGAGTATTTACTTTCAGATTCTTAATTTGTCAAAACAAATGAACTTTTCTATTTCCTGATTATGTTTCAGTCTGAACTTTAAACACCAACGTTTTCCAAAATGTAATCATTTAAAAGCTTTCTCAGTTTCCACATATATAACACTGTTGTTGCAATGAATCCAGTTTTAACAGTAAATTTTTTATTTTTATTAATACAACTTTAAAAAATGTGACAGAAGCTAAATGTATTTCATCTAAAATAATATGTCCACATACGAGCAGATATTGGTATAAGAGAAGTCTTCAAAAAGTTTCTGGAGAAATTCCATAATCTGTTCATTTTATTTTCCCACAAGCCTCATGAAGCCCCTTTGTATCATTTTAAAAGTCTCCATTACATTCCCAATTTCAGAGATAACTAGTGGGAAGCACAGCTACACCCCATGTTTGATGACAAAATGCTTACTTTGCTGTGGCTAAAGGAAAATTAAAACCAGTTCTGGCTCATGGCAAAGCCCTGTGTGTCAGAGTAGGACTGTGTTCCCCCCGGGATTACAATGACTGATGTTTCAGAAATGAATCTCTAGGCTTTATTGCCAGACTGGACTAGATCTTTCAACCTTAATATTAGCAACAGAGCACACTAACAGTTTGTACTACCTAGGAACTGCTATAGGAAAATCTGTTGTGTTGTTGTGTACTGTCAATTCCCACTCATAGTGACCCTATGAAATTGCCACACAGGTTTTGCTAGGCTAAGCCATTTGAACAGCTAGGTCAGCAGTTCAAAGTTACCAGCTGCTCCCTGGAAACCCTATATAAGGTCACTATGGGTCAGAACCAAATCAACGGCACTATAATCATTACAGTAGCAGATAACCAGTTCTATTCTCTCGCAGAGTGACTGGTGGGATCTCAGGAAGGACCTTTAGTTTGCAGGTGGGCATTTAACCATTGTGCCACCACAGCTTTTAAGGCAAATTACATGAGATTATGTCATGGAAACTTTGGAATTACCACGCAGTCTTGTTAAAATATCTACCCAGCGCTTTGTTCAATCTCCTTCACTTTAAGTAGGATACTCTCGTGTGTCTTAAAAATTGCTCATTTAATAAAATGTTGAAAGCTCACTGTATATTAACATTTATCCATATAATTATTGTTGTTGTTGTGTGCCGTTGAGTCAGTTCCAAGTCATAGCAACCCTGTATAGGATTTCTGAGGAGCAGCTGGTGAGTTTTAACCACCGACCTTGCAGTTCAAACTGACCTTGAGATCCAGTGGTTATCCTAAGGTGACACACCATTAGTAACTCTTTAAATTAACAATGTAAGCCCAAAAAAACGAGAGAGTAAAGACACTTGGTTAATGATCATCATCTTTGTAAAGTTATCAGACTAATTGGCCCATGATGGCAAATTAATTAATTATCTTGCCTAATAATATCTAGTCCATTAGTAACAGATTTCATTTTTTAAAACTCATCTGATAAGTGGATAGAAATTGTTTAGTGTTAACATTGAAATGCAATAGTTCTCCTATAAAATTTTCTTTAAAATTTAAAAATTTCATTGAAAAATCATATTTATCTTTCAATTCCATTTTTCTACGAACTTTTTGAATCCCCTTAGATATTTAACTAGGCTCTCTGTTTATTTCAAGTAGTATTTTGTCCTTCCTCATCATTTTATGATGATAAAGGCTCATTTTGTTTTTGTTTTTGTTTTTAATTGTTGTTTATTTGTTTATTGCACTCAGACATCTTCCAGTAATTTTATGGTATTTGAATATATTTTGTTTGATTAATGTAAGTTTTAATAGTAGATCACACTATGTAGATACCCCTGAAATAAATTCACTGAAGCAAAAATAGAAATATATTTGTCTAAATGACTCTTCTAATATTAACAGTCAAGTAGTACCAAGGGAGAGAAAAGAATATTATGTAAGAAAGAATGATCCGTTCAAAAGGGTGGCTTTGGCCCAGGAGGAAGCTCGTAAGGCAGGAAGGGAAAGGAAAGAAGGCTGAAAGAAAATGGGGGACACAGGGAGCTTGTGGGAAGAGTGTTGTTACATTGTGGGGACTTCAGTCAATGTCATGAAACTAATAGTGTGTAAACAGTTGAATGGAAAATTGATTTGCTGTAAACTTTGTAATTCAAAGTAAAAAAAAGAATGAGTAACCACATTTTGCAAAATGTACATTCAAACTATTTGAGAACACAACTAAGAATTCTATAGTTAGTGAAAGATACGTAGAGTTGGAAGAGCACGCAGGATATATAACACAATTTTGTTTGTTTGTTAAGTGCCGGCGAGTCAGTTCCGACCCATAGCGACCCTGTACAGGGTTTCCGAGGGTGTAAATCCTTACGGGAGTAGAAAGCCTCATCTTTCTCCCGCGGAGCGGCTGGTAGTTTCGAACCGCTGACCTTAAGGTTCGCAGCCCGATTCGTAACCACTACGCTACCAGAGCTCCTTATATAACACAATAAGCCTAAGTTAAAAAAAAAAAGGAAAGGTAAGAAGGAGAATATTAAACTTTAAAAAGCATAGCTTGAATTACTAAAACCTTAAACTTAGAATTTTGCAGTATATATGCAAAATAAAGGACAATGGCCAGTATGAAATTTGATATAAATGAAAATAAACTTTATAAATTTTATTTTTCTTCACGAAGTAAATGTGCAAGAGAAAGTATGTCATGTAATGAGTATCTGCAAATCTAGTTTCTAGGCCTAAAGATTTGCAAACATATTTTCTGATTCAGGTAAATAATGAATTTCTTTGGCACTTATTTTTCTTATCTTTGAAACTGCATTACTGAACTCTAAAGCTTTTGAGCACAATTTCTTCATCTTGATATGAAGCAAAGAGAAAGGATTCAGAAACCCCTAGACCATACATTTTTCTTTCATATTCTCTTGTTCTTTCCTTCTCTTTGCTCCCTCTTCTCTCCCCTCGCTTCCCATCTCTGTCACTTCCTTCCTTTATTTCCTTTTCTTCTTCTCTGCTCTTTCCTTCCTCTTCTCCTTTCCCCTTCCTCTCCCCTTCCTTTCCTTCCTACCTCTCTTTTCCTTCTTCCTGTCTTCCATTCTTTCCTTCCTCTCTCTTTTCCTCCTTCCTGTCTTCCATTCTTTCCTTCCTTTCTTTTCCTCCTTCCTGTCTTCCATCCTTTCCTTCATCTCTTTTTTCCTCCTTCCTGTCTTCCATCCTTTCCTTCCTCTTTCTTTTTCTCCTTCCTGTCTTCCATCCTTTCCTTCCTTTCTTTTCCTCCTTCCTGTCTTCCATCCTTTCCTTCCTCTCTCTTTTCCTCCTTCCTGTCTTCCA
>NW_006408577.1:12437208-12449255 GCF_000296735.1 Chrysochloris asiatica
TCTTTTCCTCCTTCCTGTCTTCCATCCTTTCCTTCCTCTCTCTTTTCCTCCTTCCTGTCTTCAATCCTTTCCTTCCTCTTTCTTTTCCTCCTTCCTGTCTTCCATTCTTTCCTTCCTCTTTCTTTTCCTCCTTCCTGTCTTCCACCCTTTCCTTCCTCCCCCCACTCTCCCTCCTTTCTTATGTCTTCCTTCTTGCCCCCTTTTCCTCCCTGCCCTTTTCCTTCTCCTTCTCTGCTTTCCAACTCTCTGCCCTGCCCTGCCTTTCGTGGGTTTTTTCCCTCTTCCCTCTTCTTCCCTTTCCCTCCCAGTCTCTCTTTTCCCTTTTTCCCTGTCTCTCTTCCCTTTCCCCTTTCCCTCCACACCCGCCTGCCCCTTCCCTCCCCTTTCTCTGTCCTCCCTTCCCTCCCTTTTCCTCACTAATTGGCTCACTTGTTCACTCATTCCTGCCTGCCTCCTTCCCTCCCTTCCTTCTTCAAGATCTGTCCTTCTTTTCCTTCTACATCCTGCCAGAAAGAAAACCATTTCACAATAAGCTCACTATTACTATTGTTTTGTGGTAGACTTTTTAAAAAGCTGAGAGGATGTGCAAGTCTTGCCAGACATTATAGAAATGGCTGTGTTCTTATGTGGAAGAGACCTTAAAAACCATTGCTCACTGTTTGTTCTGGCAAACAGCAGCATCATGGAAGCAAGCATAGAATGGTTTTACAGTCAAAAAGGGAGTTGGTTTTCTCAGACAGTTTCATATAGATAGACAGCAATTAATTTACTTCACAAACCTTCTTATGGTAAGACACTCTAATTGTTTTATTTATGCCAACACAGGAAGGAGATTATGAAAGGAAAAGAAACACAGTTAATTCACATTCTTTGGAAATAGTTGGGATAACTCTTAAAGGTTTGCCTTGAAGCAAAGCAAGCTTCTTAAAGACAAAAAAAGAAGTTTCTCTGGCACAAGTTCATCAAAGTTATGTGCACAATGTACTCCATAGTTATCTCCTCCCTGCAAAAAAGAAATCTGCTGCCTATACTCAGCACAGACATCAAGCTGAAAAAGTGAACCACCCAAAATGGAATGAAACAAATGGTACCTCCAAGATATCAAGGCAGACATTTAAGGCATTCATATATACATTGATTATATTAGCCTTCATGGAATTGCAAAGCCATGAGAACAAAACAAAACAAAACAAAACAAAAAAAGCTTTTAACTACTCTCTGCTCCAGGACTGAACTATACCATATGTACTCACATCTGCCCTAAATCAGAGTGAAATACACAATGCAAATAAATATGACACACAAAAGAGGACTGAAACACCACCCTGCCTTACATGCAATCAAGTTTGAGCCACGTTCAGATGATCCAGATGTTGAAAAAATATAGTAACAAATAATTTTTAAGTCCTAGAAGATGGATAATAAAACTTGAGGGCTTCTCTAATTTTTCTTTTAATTTCATTTATTACAAAGTAAGGTAGATAAGGGAAGAGGGATGGTAGTAGAAGAAAGGGGAAAAGACTATGATTGCCAGGGAGTTCTGATGTGGCACTGTAGGATGAGCGTTGGATCTAAGTGTTGTCTTAAACATCAAGGTTGGTACATCAAACCCACCAACTGCTCCTCGGAAATCCTATCCCAGGTCATTATGAATCTGAACCAACTTGATGGCAATTAACAACAATAGCATGGTTGCCAGAGAGTATGGAGTTGCAAAACGAAAAATAAAAACATGCTTAGCATTTCTTAAGCTGAAAGAACGGAATTGCTGCATATGAGTGTTGAAAGTGGATCCAAGAAAAATGAAATATTTGACAACTTCTATCTTTTTTACATTTATCATGTTATTTACTGGTCTGTTATAAGAATTTCTGTTATTTTGAGTTGCAATCCTTACTGAATGCTGTAGTGTTTGATCTTCATCAATATTTTAAATACCCTTCATTTCCAGCAAGCAACCTTGTGTCATCTGCATATCTCAGATTGTTCATGAGTCTTTCTCCATGCTGATTCTATATTCTTCTTCTTCTAATCCAACTTCTTGGATTATTTGCTCAGCATACAATTTGAATAAGTATGGTGAAATGATACATCTCTGGGACACACCTTTCCTGATTTTAAACCGTTCGCTATACCCTTGTTCTGCCTTTTAGTCTATGTACGGGTTCCTCATGAGCTCAACTAAATGTTCTGGAATACTAGTTCTTTGCAATGTTTTCCATAACTTGTTAAGATTCACACTTGAATGCCTTTGAATAGTCGATACAGCACAAGTAAACATCTTTCTGGTATTCTCTGATTTTAGCCAATCATCTGATATCAGCAATAATATTCCTAATTCCATATCCTTTCCTGAATCTGGCACAAATTTATGGCAACTCCTTGTTGATGTATTGGTAAACTGTTTTTGAATTATCTTCAGCAAAAAAAAAATTTTTGCATGTGATACTAATGATATTGTTAGATGGTAGTTCCAATAGGTCATCTCTTTGTGGAATGGACACAAATATTGATCTCTTCCAATTGGTTGAGCAGCTGTCTTCCAGATGTCTTGGCAAAGATGAGTGAGCACCCTCCAGTGCTGTATCAGTCTGTTGAAAGATTTCAGTTTGAATTCCATAAGGTCCTGGAGCCTTGTTTTTCACCAGCGCCTTAAGCGTAGTTTGGACTTCTTCAATACCATTGGTTCTTGAAATGGTTGAATATCGACCAATTATTTTTGATGCAGTACTTTGTATATTCTTTCCATCTTCTTTTGGTGCTTTCTGCATCATTCATTAGTTTGCCAATTGCTGTTCTTAAGTGCTGTTGAATCAGTTCCAACTCATAGTGACCCTGTATAGGGTTTCCAAAGAGGAGCTGGTGGATTTGCACTACTGATTTTGGAGTTAGCAGTCCAGTGTTTATGCCACAGCACCACACCAGGAGTCCATTTTACCCATTAGAATCCTTCAATATTGCAAGTCAAGGCCTGAATTTTTTCAATTTTCAGCTTGAGAAATGCTGAGCATATTCTTCCCTTTTGATTTTCTGATGTCAGATCTTTGTATGTTTCATTATAATAATGGACATTATCTTCTCCAGTTGCCCTTTAAATTTTTCTTTTCAGATCTTTTACTTCTTCATTTTTCTCCTATTGCTTTAGCTTCTGTACATTCAACAGCTGATTTCAGGGTTTCTTCTGACATCTGTTTTGGTCTTTTCTTTCATTTCTATCTTTCTAATGACTTTGCTTTCTTCATGAATGATGTACCTGATATCATCTCACAACTCCTAAGTCCTTTGGTCTTCGTTCATTAGTGTCTAATGAATCAACTCTGTTTTTGTGATGGTCTCTAAATTCAGAAGGGATATAATCCAGGTCATATTTTGGCTTGAGTGGAATTTTAAATTTTTCTTCAACTTCAGCCTGTGATTGCATATGTTGTTGTTGTTGTTAGGTGCCATTGAGTCAGTACTGACTCATAGCGACCTTATGCACAGTAGAATGAAACACTGCCTGATCCTGAGCCAACTTCACTATCTTTGCCATGCTTGAGCCAATTGATGCTGCCACTTTGCCGATCCATCTCACTGAGGTTCTTCCTCTTTTTCTCTGACCCTCCATCCTACCAAACATGATATCCTTTTCCAGCAACTGGTCCCTCCTGACAATATGTCCAAAGTATGAGAGAGAAAGTTTGGCCATCCTGGCCTCCAAGGAGCACTCTGGCTGTACTTCTTTCAACACAGATCTGTTTGTTCTTTGGGCAGCCCATGGTACTTTCAATATTCTCCTCCAACACCATAACTGAAATGCATGAATTCTTCTACAATCTTCCTTAGTTACTCTCCAGCTTTCACATGATTGAAGTTATTGAAAATACCATGGCTTGAGTCAAGCGTACCTTAGTCCTCAAGCTGACATCTTTGCTCTTCAACACTTTAAAAAGGTCATGTGCAGATGATTTGCCATTGGCCTTGTAAAATTCCATCATGTGATCTCCAGAACTGGTCCTTATATATTATATATATGTATGTATGCGTGTATAGGAGTCCTGCTGTGGTGCTATAGGATTAACTCTGGATTGCTAACCACAAGATAGGTGGTTCAAACCCATCAACCACTCCTTGGAAACTCTACAGGGTCACTATGAATCAGGACTGACTCGATGTTACTTAAAACAATATATATAACTTAAGGACCCCTGGTAGCACTGTAGGTTAGGCATTGGACTTCTAACTAAAAGTTGATGAATCAAAACCATCAGCCACTTCTTAGGAGATAACTGAGGCTGTCTGTTCATTAAAGATTTACAAACTCAGGAACCCCCTGTAGGGTTGCTTAGAGTCAGAATCGACTTGATGGCAGTAAGTTTGTTTTTTTGGTTTATAAACAAATAAGGTATATATAACTTATTTAAAATAATTGTTTTTAATATTCAAATTCACCTGGGCTATTGTCATTTCTTTTTTTCCCCCACAAAATCTGGCAATGTTAAAAAAGAGGAAGAAACTCTTATTTACTAAAATTCTGATTTTGTTATTGATTTTGCAATGGAACCTAAAAACTGTTAACATACACTCTGATAGTATATTAAATACTATCATGAAAGCTTTGAATATGTTTTCCAGATACTCATATTCTACTTACAATTCTAGACTAAGTCTCTTTCTGTACATGAAACTTTTATTATGTACTTTTAGCCATAATTTTTACATGGCAACTTACCTCTCTCCATTCACTGATTGGACTGGGAAATAGACTTTTCCAGACTAGGTAAACATCTGAACATGGCAAAGAAGTTTTATCTAGTAGCTGGTTCTTTAAGGAAATTAAAAGTAAAATTCCCATAGAAAAATGAATGTATTCCTCCTAATCTTCCCACAAATGGAGTCCTGGTATGGTGCTGTGGGTTAATGTGCCAGACTGCAAAGTCATTTGAACTGCAACATCAGTGGTTCAAGCTCACCCGCTGCTCCTCAGAAACCCTATACAGGGTTGCTCTGGGTCAGAACCTACTCAATGGCACTTCACAACAACAACAATCTTCCCACAAAGAGTTTTCAGTTTTCTCAACTGTTTATAAGAATATGATTTTTTAAAAATATCATAAAAAAGTACATTGTAATCATGTTTTTAAAAACATACTGAAAATAGTTCTAAAATATGCTTGGAAGTTAGTGTAACATCTAAACCTTTGTCTGGGGCTTATAAAATACTTTGTAATAATTTACATAATATATATTACATATGCAATAAAATATATACTAAAAATTCCAACACTGAATACAAATGCCACATGCATATCTGTATTTAATTCTAAAATTTAATGATAACTTTGTGAAGCCTTTTTCTTTTACAGTTTGCCAGGCATATCAAGAAATCTGAAGGCCAGAAAATTCCTAAAGTTGAGTTGCAAATATCAATTTATGGAGTGAAAATTCTAGAACCTAAAACAAAGGTAAGGCAGTTTTAACTTCTCTAAACTGAGCTGACTTTCAAATGCCAGCAACACTATGGTCTTTTATTTGCAATTATATTTTTATCTTAATAAATACCTAAAATATATTATAATCTGAAACTGCTTACTGTTCACTTAATGGCAATTTAAAATTCTAGATTTTTAGGAGTATAAACAATTTCTGGGGATTGCTTTCTGTGTGGTCTGTTTTTCAACCTGTATTGTGTTGTAATCATTTGTATTAAGTATATTCAATAGTGTGTGAATTTGTATTTTTGAATTTCTCTTCAAGTTAAGGAGACATATCCAGTGTGGTTCACTGAGTAGGAAGGAAGACAAAAGCAGTGGTTTGTTTATTCAGATGTTCTGGACTGGCGCTCATTGTCTATAGATATAATCGGCAAAAGCCTAAGGGTTTTTGTTTTGTTTTGTTTTTTAAAAACCATTGCTCCCTACATATCAAATCAAATATTTTATATTATAACTTACTATAGAGCCAAATTCTTTAATCCATACTTTGTTCATAATGCCTCCGAAGTATGGAGTACTGGTATGGTGCTGTGGGTTAATGTGCCAGACTGCAAAGCCATTCGAATTGCAAGGTCAGTGGTTCAAGCTCACCAGCTGCTCCTCAGAAACCCTATACAGGGTTGCTGTAGAAGAATTGATGCCTTTGAATTACAGTGTTGGAGAAAAATATTGAAAATGCCATGGGCTGCCAAAAGAACAAACAGATCTGTGTTGGAGCAAGTGCAGCCAGATGCTCCTTGGAGGCCAGGATGGCTAAACTTTGTCTGTCATACATATTGTCAGGAGGGACCAGTTGCTGGAGAAGGATATCGTGTTTGGTAAGGTGGAGGGTCAGAGAAAGAGAGGAAGACCCCCAGTGAGTTGGATTGGAAGAGTGGCAGCATCAGTTGGCTCAAGCTTGGCAACAATTGTGCGGTTGGCTCAGGATCGGGCAGTGTTTCCTTCTGCTGTGCATAGACTCTCTATGAGTCGGTACAGACTCGATGGCACCTAACAACAACAACAATGTGGGTCGGGATCAACTCAACGGCACTTAACAAAGACAAAAATTATGATACGATTATAAGGTTGTTATGTGCCGTGGAGTCAGTTCTGACTTATAGCAACTCTGTACAGGGTTTCCAAGGCTGTAAATCTTTACGGGAGCCTCATCTTTCTCCTGCGGAACAGCTGGTACTTTTGAACTGCTGACTTTTCGGTTCACAGCCTGATTCATAACCACTAGTTTTGAAAACTTGAATAACATGTAATTACAAATATTTTAGATAGATATTATCAGTGTGTTCCTCTAACACTGTAGAGTGTGTAGTAATTGCGCTTACCCCTCATTTATTGACTATTTCATTTTCCAACATTTTGCATTTACAACAGTAAAATACCCACTAACCGATTCTTTTGCGTATCAGCAGGATGATGAGCAAGGTGACATAACTGGGGAGCATACCTTCTGTTGAGGAGGGTCTCTAGGCTGCGTCTGAAAAGCTGGGCCATACTGCCCCAGGACCTTCAGCTCCTTCCTATGAGCAGAGGCACCACATCCACCAGCCTTCATGCAGGGCACCAATAGGAGCTTATTTGGGAGTCCCAGTTCCTATATAGTCTAAGACTGTGCAACTCAAAATTGCTGTTAGGTAGGGAGGGAAGGAAGAGGAGAGAAAGATGCATCAGAGAGCATGTTTTGATGAAATGTGTATGAGTTTAATGACATCTCAAAGTGAGGTGAACTGGCCCTGAAGCAGGGCCAGGCTCCAGCACCCCAAGCCTCAGTGACTTGTCTAGCACAGAAGCTGAGTAGACTGGGGAAAACAGGGTTTGCACGGCTAAGAGTGGAACCCTGGAGGAAGATGAAGTGATTAAACATGGTCCTTCTCATCACACAGCTGAATGTTATCCGGCTTTCTCTCCTCCATGCCTCCTCCACAAAGACTCATCACAGTTATTTACGTTAGTAAATCCTACCTGTTATAATTTCTGTAATCATATTTTTCAAATTTAAAAAAAATCAGACAAATGGAATGTCTGAAAACAGAAAAAAAATAATCCTCCATTTTTGCATAATGCCAATTTTCACATGATGACTTTATCTTTGGAACCTATCCATGTCAATAAATGAGGAATGGATTTACTGCATTTCAAAAGCCCAAGAAAATCCTGGACATTCTGTAAATAGATTAGGAAAGCATTTTCCACAGTGGTAAAAATGGCATGAGGCAACATCTGACCTCCTCTGCCTTTACAAGGGGCAAGGAAAATCAAACTCAAGTCAGTCCAAGGCTGAGTCCTAGGAGACAGAGGTCAGTTATGTCTCCAACCTCCTGTACTAATGCTGACATCAACCATGTCTTCCACGGCACTCTCTATTTCTCATCTGGGTTCAAGAATTCATTGCAATGATAACACAGAACTCCCAAACCATACTCATGATTATGAGATTTATTAGGGAAGTTCAAAGGTTACAATTCAGAAATGCTCAGGACACAGTTGTTGCGTCAGGACAGCCTCTTCCTAACTCTCCCCACATGTAGGCTTCTTTCCAGTCCTAGACCTCTCAGCCACACTCCCTTTTGCCTCTTCTCTGCTTGAGCAATATTATAAAACACTTTTAGTACTACTATACTATTAAATGTTCAGAGACTATACTGCTCCACAACCTTATCCCAAAAGCACTCAGCTCTAGCTCTGTGGGCCAGCAAATCTATCTCCCCCAAGTTAGTTCCAAGATGCACCTAAAATGCAAGCGGGGCTCCTGCCTGAAGGAAGGCACTCAG
The DNA here is from genome assembly GCF_000296735.1 of Chrysochloris asiatica. Taxonomy (NCBI): domain Eukaryota; kingdom Metazoa; phylum Chordata; class Mammalia; order Afrosoricida; family Chrysochloridae; genus Chrysochloris; species Chrysochloris asiatica. The sequence goes on from NW_006408577.1 coordinate 12,445,451, forward strand.
TTTTACTTGTTCTGTGGGTCAGAAAGCCCACCTCTCTGATTCATGTTCTTGCTTTTGGTTCTGCTGTTGCCACTTCTCTAGTATTACAACTGTCCTTGGATCAAGGAACTCAGTACAAAAGACACACTCCACGTCTGGTTCTTCTCTCTTAATGTTAATTAGCCCGTCTGCTCCTGCTGAGATGGCTCGTTTTATACCCAGCCAGATGGCAACATTGACCAATCTACTTGTTAGAACAGTTCGAAGTTTTTACAATCACAATTAACCCTATAAATAATCACTGACAACTGAATCATATAATCCTACCAGCATCTCCCACCACCTTCTCTTACCCAGACCCATCAGTAAAAGTGGAAATACACCAAATCTTCATGGTGCCACTCTGTCATTTGATGGGAGTTACAAAGATTATTAAAAGGATAGTCATATTAAGTAATTTACGGTACAGCAATATGTCTGCAATTTTGCCCTAGTCCAACGAGGGCCACTAATACCTACATCTATGTAAATACCAACCTCTGGAAATGGCTTGATATTAACAATGTGGTCTGTGGACCGGCAGTATCAGCATTGCATAGAAGCTTGTTAGAAATATCAAATCTTAGACCCCATTCCAGACCTCCAGAATCTGAATCATCAGGTTAAACAGAATCATTGTGATCCATATGTACATTAATGTCTGAGACTTTCTGTTGCATTGCACATGCATTTTCAAATTGTAGTCCAAGGGATACTTGCATTAAAAGTATATGAAGCAACGATTCAAGGCCAAAACATTTACCCAAGGGCAAAGTTGAGAAGGGTTAGGAAGGAGAATGGAATGGAAGTAAGAACCACAGGGAGAAAGTAGGGTAACTGCTATTACATAGAACCAATTGCAGTTATGGTGATGAAACAAGGTTTATGATTGGTTGTATGAATAATCTCTATTAAGCCTTCACTCAATTCATCATAACAAGTTTCCAAAAAAAAAAAAAATAAAATACTTGAGCATTTGTAAAAAACAAGTTTTGCAGGAAAGTATAAGAAAAAAGAATGAAGGGAAACTGTACATACATGGAAGAAGCTGGAAGAGTATTGTTACATCATGGGGATTACAGTCAATGTCACAAAACAAAATGTGTATGAACTGTGGAATTGAAAACCACTTTGCTTTGTAAACATTTACCCGAGTTACAATGTAAAAAGAGAGAGACACACTAACAACTATATTCCTAATGCCTGGGCTTTCCTTACCATCACTCTGACCTCCAAAAGTCAATGTTGTTGTTGTTGTTAAGTGCCATCGAGTCAGGTCCGACCCAAAGCGACCCTGTACAGGGTTTCCGAGGGTGTAAATCTTTACGGGAGTAGAAAGCCTCATCTTTCTCCCGCGGAGCGGCTGGTAGTTTTGAACCGCTGACCTTAAGGTTCGCAGCCTGATTCGTAACCACTACGCTACCAGAGCTCCAAAAGTCAATAGATGTGTTTAATTTTTAGGGGCCCACAAGATATTCCGTTGGAGAAAGATGAGGCTTTCTGCTCCTATAAATATTTACAGCCTCGGAAACCCTGTACAGGGTCGCTATGAGTGGGAAGCAACTCCGTGGCACATAACAACGATTTTCTAGTCATCAAATTTCTAGACAATTAGGGTGTTGCATTTTTACAGTACAAGAGGTAAAAAAATGATATGACTGTAGGACCCCATTTCAGACAACGATCTGAGACCCCATGTCAGACAACATGATCAGAAACTCTGAGTGGGGAACTTTTGCTCTTTGCTCTTTTTGAGAACTGTAATCTAGTGTTGGATGCACCCATCATTACTGCTCTATTCCAGATGAAAGAACAATAGCATTCTTTCAGCCTTCTCAAGCCATTTATTTAAGACCAACCACAACAATCTTGTCTAATTTCCTCCTATACTCCACCCTCACTATTAAATAACAAAGAGGTTACATTGGTTTTGGCTATCCAAAAAGAACTAGTGCTGAGGTGACTGAAAACAGACAGAGGAAGTAATGACAAGAGATTCAAGCATATAATAAGATTCATGAAAGTAAGGTACTATCTACTGTAGTATAAACACTGGACTGTAAGATCTTTTTGAATCACAGGTTTGGCAGTTCAAATTCACCAACTACTCCTTGGAAACCCTATACATGATCACTACAAGTTGGAACAGACCCTATGGCATTTAACAGCAATCTACTTAAAAGGTTGCTTGACTGAGATGAATTTTTAGGTATATGTTAGTTACTAAAGAATAGACTGGGATGTAGTAAATTACACTGTTGTTGTTGTGTGCTGTGGAGTCATTTCCAACTCATAGCAAGCTGCACAAGGGTTTTCGAGAGCAGCTACTTTAAACTGCTGACCTTGCAGTTAGCAGCCCAGTGCTTACCTTACGGCGCCACACTCGGGGTCAGTAAATTGCATAGTGTTGCACTGTGTGCCATCAAGTCTATTCCAACTAATAGGGACTCATAATCTCTAAGAAAAATAATCCTAGTCCAGCATTTCCATTTTTAAAAAATAAATTGATGCATATGCAATGGTAAATACCTAGCCACAAGAGGTAATTTGTAGGTTGTGTTTATGTTGAAAGTTTTCTTCTCAACCATCCAGATTCTGTAACATTCTTAAACTTTTTTAAAGTCTGTGTATGTGTGTGAGTGTGTGTGTATAAAGAGGCAAATCATGGAAATGCACATATGGACAATGTTACCCATTTATCAATTGTTAGGTGAAGAGTGTATGGGTATGCATTGAAATTTTATTTAACTAACCTATTATTCCCTGCATAATTCCATCAAGATTCTTTCCTCCAAAAAAGACATGTGAAAAGCTTTAGAAAATCTTGGCATTGCCCACTTACGTTATTATTTTGGCCTGCCTTTTCTCCTCTTTGGTCTATTTATTGTCACTATCTTTTAATAAAAGGTTTTCTTAATCTGGAGGCACCTGTTTTTAATGTGTCAGTTTTTAGAACTTGAAATGTGCTTTCTTCTCCACTGAGTCTGTTGTATTATTTTTTATTTTATATTGCTCTATTATTCTTGCTAGTCTGTATTAAAATGAGTGCATCTTTAATATTTGCAAAGATAAAATTGAAAACAAAGCTGATCCTGTGTTTATTTATGTTTTTTAAATGAAAGTCAGAGCCTATAATAATTCATGTTTTTGATCAATGATATTTTGTGAAATTTCACAAAATATGATTCTTAATGAGTTTCTGTATAAGTAGAGGCATTCATTTTAGCATGCACATTCCTTCATTTTCATATTTGCTTTGTTGTTGTTGTTGTTGTTGTGGAGTGCCACCAAGTTGGGACTGACTCATAGTGACCCTCTGTACAACAGATAAAACACTGCCTGGACCTGCATCAATTGCACAATCATTGCGATGTTTGAGCCCATTGTTACTGCTGATTTGTCAATCTATCTGGTTGCGGGAACTTCCTCTTTTTCTGTGACCCCCCCCCCCCATTTTACAAAACATGATATCATTCTCCAGGGATGGGTCACTCATGATAATATGTCCAAAATATAAGAGACGAAGTCAGGCCATCCAGCTTTCAAGGAGCATTCTAGCTGTACTTCTTCAAACACAGATTGGTTTGTTCTTTGGGCAGTACTTTTAATATTCTCCTCTAACACCATAGCTTAAATGCATCATTTCTTCTACAGTCTTCCTTAATCACCTTCCAACTTTCACATGCATATGGGGTTATTGAAAATGCATGACATGGGTTAGGTGAACCTTAGTCCTCAAACTGACATCTTTGCTCCTTAACACTTTAAAGAGGTCTTTTGCAGCAGA
>NW_006408577.1:12452925-12453944 GCF_000296735.1 Chrysochloris asiatica
TCCACATCCTCACCAGCATTTACTGTCCTCTGCTTTTTTGAACTTTACTGTTATTTCTGGTGAGATGATATCTCATTGTTGTTTTGATTTGAATCTCTCTAATGGCTAATGATCGTGAACATTTCTTCATATGTTTGTTGGCTGCCTGAATGTCTTCATTGGTGAAGTGTCTGTTCATGTTCTGTACCCATTTTTTAATTGGGTTATTTGTCTTTTTCTTGTTGAGGTGTGGTAGTTTCCTATAGATTTTAGAGATTTGTCCCTTGTCTGATATGTCGTTGCAAAAGATTTTTTTCCCATTCTGTGAGCTCCTTTTTTACTCTTTTGGTGAAATCTTTTGATGCACACAAGTTTCAAAGTTTTCAGTATGTCCCAATCATCGATTTTGTCTTCTTCTGGTTGTGCAGTACTGATAATGTTTGATAGTCTATGTGTGCCCTGTATTAGAGCCCTTAAATGTATCCCTGTTTTTTCATTGATATTTACAATTCTGCGATTCACATTTAGGTCTTTAATCCATGTTGAATTTGTTTTTGTATATTGTGTGAAATAAAGGTCTTATTTCATTCTTTTGTATATTGATTTCCAGTTCTGCCAACACCATCTGTTGAAGAGACTATCTCCTTATCGTTCAATGTACTTTAGCTCTTTTTTAAAGATCAGTTGCCTCTATGTGGATGGGTTAATTTCTGGATTCTCAATTCTGTTCCATTGATCAATGTGTCTTTCATTGTAGCAGTACCAGGATATTTTGCCCACTGTAGCCACATTGTGAACTTTGAAATTTGGAAGTGAGTGGCTTCCTTTTTCTTCTTCTTAAGCAATGCTTAGCTTATCTGGAGACTCATTCCTTTACATATAAAGTTTGTAATTGTTTTTTCCATCTCTTTAAAGAACGTCATTGGAATCTGGATTGGGATTGCATTATATCTGCAGATTGCTTTGAGTAGCATTGACATTTTAACAAGTGTTAAGTCTTCCTCTCCAAGAATATGGTATATTCTTCCACTTTTGTCAGT
>NW_006408577.1:12454595-12456052 GCF_000296735.1 Chrysochloris asiatica
CTGTAAATCTTTACGGGAGCAGAAAGCTTCATCTTTCTCCAACGGAACAGCTGGTAGTTTCTAACTGCTGATCTTGAGTGTTCCTTCAATTTCTATTTTGTTGAGTGTTTTTATCAAGAATGGATGTTGGATTTTGTCAAATGCCTTTTCTGCATCAATTGATATGATCATGTGGTTCTTTTCTTTTTTTGTATTTACATAGTGGATTGCATTGATTTTTTTTTTTTCTGATATTGAACTATCTTTGCATCCCTGATATGAATCCCACTCAGTCTTGATGTATTATTTTTTTGATGTGTTGTTGAATTCTGTTGGTTAAGATTTTGTTGATAATGTTTGTATCTATGTTCATGAAGGCTATTGGTTTATAATTGTGTTTCTTAATGATGTTCTTCCCTGGTTTTGTTATGGGAATTTTGCTTGCTTCATAAAATATATTAGGAAGTTTCCCATCCTCTCTACATTCTTGAATAATTTGAGTCAATTGATGACAGCACTTCCCTGAATGTTTGGTAAAACTCACCAGTGAAGCCATCAGGACCTAAACTTTGTTTGGGAGTTCTTTGATGACCTGATCAATTTCTTCTATTGTTTTAGGTCTGTTCAAGCTTTCTACTTTACTCTGTGTAAATTTAGATTGTTCGTGTTTTGTTAAAAATGCATCCTTCTACCCTAGATTTTCAAATTTGTTGGAGTACAACACTTCATAGTATTTTGTTATTATCATTTTTATTTCCATTGGGTCTGTTGTGACTTCACCCATGTGGTTTTTTAATGCATGTTATTTTTGTCTTATCCCTCTTTTCTTTTGTTTGGTGTGCCAATAGTTTGTCCATTTTATTAATCATTTTGAAGAACTAGCATCTTGTCCTTTCTATAGTTTTTTCTTTAGTTTTTCTGATTTCTATCTTGTTTATTTCTGCTCTAATCCTTATGATGTATTTTCTTCTGGAGACTGTAGGTTTACTTTGCTGGTCTGTTTCTAATTGTTGGAGATGTTGTGTTAATGTGTTGATTTTGGTTCTTTCTTCTTGGATGTGTGCATTTATTGCAATAAATTTTACTCTCAATACTGCCTTTTCTGTGTTCTAAAGATTTCGGTATGTTGTGTTATTTTATTCTCATTTTTTTCTAGGGATTTTGTGAAAACACCTTTTATTTGTTTTACTACCTAGCGGCTTTTAAGCAAGGTGTTATTCAGTTTCTAGGTATTTGACTTTTTTTCCTTGGTCTTCTTATTGTTGATTTCTGATTTTACAACATTGTTATCTGAGGATATGCTTTGTATTATTTTGATGTTTGTAAATTTATGGAAACTTGTTTTTGTGGCCTAACACATGGTCTGTTCTGGATAATGTGCATTGGAAAATAATGTGTTGTTGGGTTGAATGTTCTGTAAACATCTATGAGGTCAAGTTGGTTGATTGCATTGTTTAGTTCCTCTGTGTCTTTGTCAA
>NW_006408577.1:12456917-12458249 GCF_000296735.1 Chrysochloris asiatica
GGCTGACCTCCCAGATCTTCTGAATTTGTTCTTGTAGTTTTGTTCTGTTCTGGACTCTTTCCATTTGTCGTTTGAGTTCCGGATGGTGCTGCCACATATGTCAATCTTTGGTTGTTTTCTATTTTTGTTGGTTCTCAGTCCAAAGAACTCCCTTTAGGATGTTTTGAAGTGCTGTGCTGACTTCCACAAAATCCCTTAGCTCCTGTTTTTCCTGGAAAGTTTTTATTACACTGTTGTATTTGATTGACAGGTTTTCTGGGTAGATCATGCTTTCAGGGTTTCATATATGTCCACCACCACTACCCCATTGCTTTCTTGCCTGCATGGTTTCTGCTGAGAAACTTCCAATGGGAAGTTTAGGCCTACTCCAGCTCATTTGTTTCAGCTACTCTGTCTTGTTTCTGGACATAAGCTGAGATCTGTTGTTTTTTGGGCATTTTCAATAATTAGATGTATTTTCAATAATGAAATGAATGTATGTTGGTGTATTATTATTCTTTTTTGATTGTCTCTTGGTTGATGCGATCAGAAAATGGGTTTTCCTTTTCACTTTTCTTGTTACTCAACTCGAAATAATTTTAGCAAGTGTTGGCTATCTATCTGGTATATAGCAGCCGTTATTAACTCTTGCTCAGATGGTGGGGTTTTATAGGGTGCAATTGTAGCTTGGCTATATGACCACATTTACTGTCTCTTCTTAGATAATGTAGAGAAAGAAAGAGTCCCCCCTCAAGATAAAAGGGGGGCCAAAATAAACAAACAACAAAAAATGAGCAGGATACTAAAGTCTATAATCGCCTCACACACACACACACACACACACACACACAAACCCCATAGCATAGTATGAGTAATACTTTAATGTGCCCCCCCCCCTTTTTTTTTTTGTCTTCTTGCCTACAAGGCCTCCTGAGAAATTTCAGGATGTTACTGTTGCTCCTTATGATGTAACTCAAGATTTGGTTTTTGGCCTTTCTCCTGTTTTGCTTCTCTCCCACTCCTCAAGCACATTAAGGTGTTTCTCCTAATGACAAACAGCCCAAGGCTAGCCAGAGAAGTTTTTGGAAAGCCCTCCTATTTTCGGCTGTTCCTACTGACTCCTCCCCTTCTTTTATTCTGTGCTCGGTATCCTTTGCTGAGCAAATTCATGTGCATGTGTAGCAGAACCCTCTGGGGGTGGAGAAATGACCATTTGCTCAGGCACCCCGTCTAGTCAGCAGAGGGGAGGTGTGCAAACAGACAAAGAAAAATGACGAGAGGGGGGAAAATGTTCACACCTTTATCTCCGAAGATCAGCTAGACTCTTGTGTTGGGAGTGCTCCCTTGATCCTT
>NW_006408577.1:12458625-12487935 GCF_000296735.1 Chrysochloris asiatica
CCCCAGGTGTAAAGGGGATAAACTAGTCAGGGCTGTAAGGTAAAACCAAGTTGCACACTTGTCAGACAAGGAAACAGAACACAAGAAGGGCAAGGTCACTGCACACAATGAGTATGAGGTGCACAATGTTCCTTTTATGATGACCTAGCACATCAGTCCCTGGCTTCTTGAAGTCAGCTATGGTATAAGGTTAGTAAGGCCAACAAAACTGTAAGCAGCCTTCATTTTCTACAGGATCATGGAGTATCATCCATCTTGTGAAAGGACCCCAGTAAGTTAGAGATGTGTGGTAGCCATCAGGATCAGGGGTATGACACTCTTGCCAGGACTCATGCTCGGGCAGCTTTGGCCTCATCCTCTAGCTCATCTAGGAAACACTCCTGGGTTACTGAGTAGAAGGTGTACCATGAATAGCAAGCACCAGGGCTCCGATGCACAGGACAGACATGATGTTTTGGGCTCATTGCTGTGGCAGCGTCTTCTGCCACTGGGCGAGTTGCACCTGCTGCATGAATTGCAGCTCTACGGGAGTCAATTTCTCCCAAGCTGGGTCAATGGCTAAGCCATTGGGTTCCTTCCACTCTTGGTATCTAGAGGGTCTCCAGAACCGGACACCACCATGTTGCCACTGGGGCCACCTCTGGTTTGTTTTGTCTGCTTTATATTTACTCCCTTTTAGTTAAATTAAGTGATACTGGAATTGTTGTTAAGTGCCAGAGTCAATTCCAACACATAGCAACCCTGCATAGGGTTTCCAAGGAACAACTGGTATGCTTGAAGGACTGACTGTGGTTCAAATGACTTTGCAGTCCAGTGCATAAACCCACAGTGCCACACCATGACTCTGATAATGGAGTACATTATTATTAATAGTTTCTTCATGTTGTACAATGCAAATTTAAAAATTAGAACAAAAATAATCTAACTTTATTTTGGAATTTACCAAAAGAATATTTACAATTTTTATTTTCTTATGATATTACCTAAAATTAGAATTTCTACAGAGACAATTAGCCAGTCTCCCTTGGATACAACTATAGTTGCTTTCTTCTCCAATCAGCTAAAAGATCTACTAAGTAATAGAACATGACAACATGAACTTCCTATGGATACTCCTAGTATTATTATGCATCTTTGAGAAGTTCATAATTGTGATGCACAAATGTTTTTTTTCTATTTATTTTTATATCAATCCTAATTAACTAAATGAATATATTTATTTATTTAGTACTTCCAACATGTTTTGGAAAATTAGGAAGAATGAATAAATAAAATTAATATGAGTGTCAGCTATTCAATCCTCATCCAAAATATAATATCTAAACCAAATAAAAGTGCAGTGGTTAAGTGGTGCTATAGGGTAAATACTGAACTACAAGGTGGGTGGTTCGAACTCACCAGTTGCTCCTTGGAAACCCTATATCAGAGGGAGAGAGAGAGACAGAAAGTGCCCTAGTGGCTTAGTGAGCTATGTACCATAAATTCAGCAGTTCAAATTCACCAGCTCTGTGTGGAAAAAAGAAGAGACTCTGTGTTCCTATAAAAATACACAGACTCAGAACTTCTTCATATAACCTAGTTCTATATAATCCATCTTTCTTCCTAGTCCATTTTAATCTGTAAGAACTGCTGACACCTGTCCACCATGGATTATCATGCTGGCATGTAAAATACTGGTGGCATAGCTTCCAAAATAACAGCATAACAGCAATACCCAAACAATAATATATATACATACATATATGTGTGTGCGGCATTGTTGTTAATTGCTGTCAAGTTGGTCCTGACTCACAGCAATTCTGTATGGGGTTTACTAGGGTTTCCACCAACCTTGTAGTTCAAACCCACCTGTAGTCAAGTGCTTGCCCTACAATACCACACCAACTCAGCAACAGTAACATCCTGAAATTTCTTAGGAGGCCTTGTAGGCAAGAAGCCAATAAAAGAATTACTCATTAAAGTATTACTCATATTTTGCTATGGGTTTTCTGTTTTTGTGGTGATTATAGACTTTAGTGTCCTGTTCTTTTTATTTATTTATTTTTTGCCCTCCCCCCTTTATTTATTTATTTTTTTGCGGGGGGGGGGGCTCTTTCTCTCTCTACGATATCCAAGAAGAGACAGCAAATGTGGTCATATAGCCAAGCTACAGTTGCACCCTATAAAACCCCACCATCTGGGCAAGAGTCAATACCAGCTGCTATATACCAGATAGTTAACACTTGCTAAAATTATTTTGAGTTGAGTAACAAGAAAAGTGAAAAGGAAAACTCATTTCCTGATAACATCAACCAAGAGACAATCAAAAATAATAATAATACACCAACATATATTCATCTCATTACTGAAAATACATCTAATTATTGAAAACGCCCAAAAAAGCAAAAGTTCTCAGCTCATGTCCAGAAACAAGACAGAGCAGCTGAAACAAATGAGCTGGAGTAGGCCTAAACTTCCCATTGGAAGTTTCTCATCAGAAACCATGCAGGCAAGAAGGCAATGGGTAGTGGTTACAACTCGTTTTGACCTTGTATAGAGTTTCCAGGGAGCAGATGGTGACTTTGAACCACTGATACTCTGGTTAGCAGTCCAGTACCATAGCACCTAGAGCACCGTACCAGTACTATCTCTCTCATTATATATAGCTAGCTAGCTACATGTATATATGTGTACATACATATAGTTGTTTTTAAGTGCCCTCAAGTAGGTTCTGACCCATAGCAACCCAATATGTGATTTCCAAATAGCAGCTCGTAAGTTTGAACTCCCAACCTTGTCATTCAAACTGACCTTTCAGTCTTGCACTTAACCCTACAGCATCACTATCTGTCTATATTTACAGATATAGGTAAAGATATATAAACATTGATGTTGATGTTAAGTGTTGTCCAGTCGGCTCAGACTCATAGTGATTCCATGAATGAAATAGAATGAAACACTACTTAGTCCTGCACCGTCCACATCATTTTTATTTGAGGCAATGATTGCAGCCACTGTGTCAATCTATCTTGTTGGGGGCTCTTCCTCTTTTTCACTGATCCTCTTCTTTATCAAGCATAATGTCCTTTTCCAGGATCTGGTCCCTTGTTTATAACATGTCCAAAATAAGTGAGACAAAGTCTTCCCATCCTTACTTCTAAGGAATAATTTGATGTAATTTTCCAAAACAGATTTGTTGGTTCTTCAAGAAGTTAATGGTACTTTCAATATTCTTTGCCAACACCATAATTCAAATGCATCAATTCATCTACGGTTTCCCTTATTCTTTGTACAACTTTCACATGCATATGAAGCGATTGAAAAGACTATGGCTTGGATCAGTCCTCAAAGTAACATCTTTGCTCCTGAACATTTAAGAGTTCTTTTCCAGCAGATTTTCCCAATACAGTATGTCATTTAATTTCTTGAGCGCTGCTTTCATGAGCATTGATTGTGAATCCAGATATACATAAATGCACACACATATATATATATATACAAAGGATAGATGTATGCAAGGGAGCATCAAACACTGGAAAAACATAATGAACACATGATGAAATTTTACCATGAACTTTCAAAGCCTCACATAAATATTTCAAAGTTTTAATAAACTATATATCTGCTATTTGGGATTTGATTTAAAATTAACTGAATCTGTGCATGTGTGTCTGTATCTTTTAGTGTTTCTCTTTCTGTTGATTAGCAGGGTTGACTCAGTGTTTGGGAGACTGCTGTTGTTGTTGTTGTTATGTGCCATGGAGTCAGTTATGACTCATAGCGACCCTGTACAGGGTTTCTGAGGCTGTAAATCTTTACAGGAGCAGAACGCCTCATCTTTCTCCCGCAGAACAGCTGGTAGTTTCGAACTGCTGACCCTGAGGTTAGCAGCCCAATTCATAACCACTATGCTACCAGAGCGCCTTTGGGAGGCTAGATGCGATTATTTAACAATTAAATTATTGCTGTTAAGTGCCTTCCAGTGGATTCTGAACCATATCTACACTGTGTAGGGTTTCCGAGGCTTTTTGTTTTTCCTTAAATTATGACGGGAGCAGAAAGCTTTCTCTTTCTCCCATGGAGTGGCTGGCAGGCTTAAACCACGGACTTTGTGGCTCTCAGTACCGTTCTTATCATATGGAGACACTGTGCTCCCCAATAAGAAAACAAAGACAACAAAATTATGTGCAGTGAGGCTGTGTTTCAAATTGTAATTCAGTGAAATCAAATGAAAAATGTTCTAGCTAAGAAGTGTTCGAATCCTATTTCTGCTCGTTATCTAACCTTGTGGAAGGAAGTGTCCTACTCTGTTTGGGTTTAAATACACTCTTATGCAAAATTTCTGGGTTTAGAGTAATTGTCTCTTGACATTCTTTGCAGCTCTGAAAGTCCGTGAATCTCTGATACTCTTGAATTATGCATGTATTTTTCAAAGTAATATTGAAATGAATGTCTTAATTTAACCCTGATTAGGGAGGCTCATCTCCATGACGTATTTGTCTAAGTTTGGGGTGTACATGGTTATACAACTAAAGAATGCCAGATGATTGTTCCAATTGTAAAGTCATAATCTCTATGTTATTAACACAATGTGGTATTTCAGAAAAGGGACAAAAAATTCTCATCAACTATGTTTATTTCCATGTGTGTTCACAGGAAGTCCAGCACAATTGCCAACTTCATAGAATATCATTTTGTGCAGATGATAAAACTGACAAGAGGATATTCACTTTCATATGCAAAGATTCTGAGTCAAATAAACATTTGTGCTATGTATTTGACAGCGAAAAGTGTGTAAGTATGCCAGATGTTTTAGGGTGGTTTATTCTGTTTTACAAGCCAGGAATTGTCTTGTTTCCGGCATTAGTAAAAGTATTTGGAAATGAATAAGGTCTGCAAGTACTTAACTGGACTAATAGATTCAGCCTGTCATGAGAACATACTTCAGGATTTCATCCTTAACTAAATTCTCTTGTCCATATGCATAACCTCACATGCAAATTTATTTTCTTAGAGTGTCAAGCTGGCTTAGTTTCACAATAATTTCTCTTATGATCATTTCATTTATCTGTAATTTTAATCTCAGATTATTTATTAATATACACAAAATACAAACAGCAATAATTGTGAATAAAAATTTTTGTTGTTTATTTTTTAAATGTGATGGGTTTGATGAGAATATTTTAAGCACCAAGAAACAAAATCTATATAACATATTGAAAAAATATATCCAATACTTAGAAATTTGGTTATTGATTTTTTTATGCAGAAAACTTAATAAAATTGTGTGTGTTTGCTTGCTTGTTAATATAATCTAATATTCTTAGCAAATAATAACAATTAGGAAATCTCTAAGTTAAGTTCTCTAGTAGTTCTTTAATTATCTAGAATTTTAAGGGAAGTCCTGTTTTGATTACAGAATAAAACTAATGATCATCGTGATTTAGTCTGACTTCCTGTTATAAACCATGAGATGTGAATTCCTTTGATGGCTTTAATGAAGGAAAAACATCTATTCTCAACAACCTTATTGACTTAGATTAAAATAGAACTTGATTAATTAATGTGGTATATTTTTTTCTTATTGCAAATAATAGCAGAGGACTATTATTACCATGTGGAGTCTTGGTATGGAGTTGTAGGATAAGCAGTTGACCACAAGGTCAGTTTTAACTGTAAAGTTGCCTATTCAAACTCACCAGCCGCTTCTTGGAAACACTATACAGGGTTGGTGTGAGTCGGAGCCGACTCAACGGCACTTAACCCCAACACCATTATTGTTATATGAGCCCTGTTATGGCACTGTATGACAAGAACTGTACTAGTAACCAAAAGATCGACAGTTCAAACCCACCAGCTACTCTTAGGCACACAACAATATTGTTGTTATATATCTTGGATGGCACAAGTGATTAAGTATTCAAACACCCACTAAAAGGTTAGTGGCTTTTTTTTCCAACTAGAGATACCTTGGAAGACAGACCTGGTGATCTGGTTCCGAAAATCATTTCATTGAAAACTCAACGGAATAATTCTACTCTGGACACATGGGGTCTCCATGAGTCAAAATGGACTCAACAGCAACTAGCAACACCATTATTTCATTTATTTCTTGGGTTTCAGTGTGTGACCTCCTTGAGAAAAGGACCGTTTGTCCATAGAATTCTAAAATTGTGTGGACAATTGTTTTTAAGTGTTATTACGTCAGTTCGAACTCATAGTGACCAAGTATAGGATTTTCAAGGAGCAGCTGGTAGCTTTAAACTGCTGACTTTGTAGTTCACACTCCAGTGCTGATCCTACAATGGAGCCCTGGTGTGGCACTGCAGGATAACACACTGGACTGCAAGGTTGGTTTGAACCACAGGGTCGATGGTTAAAACTCACCAGCTGCTCCTTGGAAGCCTTATAGATGTTCAATCAATTGTTTGCTTAAGGAAAAGCTCATTTGGACCAAGTTACAAAGTTAGGGAATTTCATCATCTATATCTTTTATACTCTTGCTGCTGTTAGGCACCATCAAGTCAATTTCAACTCATAGTAAGCCTGTGTATAATGAAACACTGCCCAGTCCCGTGCCAGAACTATTGTTATATTTGTTATATTTGAATCCATTGTTATATTATTATTATATTTGTTATATTTGAATCCATTGTTGCTGCCACTGTGTCATTCTATCTCATTGAGGGACTTCCTCTTTTTTGCCAACTTTCCACTTTACAAGCATGATGTCCCTCTCCATGTACTGGTCCCTCTTGACAGCATGTCTAAAGTCTGAGAGACAAAGTCTTGCTATCCTGTCTTCTAAGAGACATTCTGGCTATACTTTTTCCAAGACAGATTTGTTTGTTCTTCTGGCAGTCCATGGTACTTTCAATATTCTTCTCCAACACCATAATTCAAATGCATCCATTCTTCTTTGGTGTTCCTTATTCATTGTCTAGCTGTCACATACATATTGTTGTTGTTGTTAAGTGCCGAGTAGATTCCAACCCATAGCGACCCTGTATAGGGTTTCTGAGGAGCAGCTGGTGAGCTTGAACCGCCGACCTTGCAGTTCAAATGGCTTTGCAGTCTGGCGCATTAACCTGCAGCGCCACACCAAGACATACATATTAGCCTACGGAAAATTCCAGAGCTTGGGTCAGGCTCACCTTAGTCCTCAGATTTGCCTAATGCAGTACGTTGTTTGATGAGTGTGTGACAGTGGGTCCAAGCAAAACAGTCTTTGACAACTTCAATCTTTTCTACATTTATCTTGTTGGTTCCAGTTGTGAGGATTGTTGTTTTTGGTTTTGGGGTTTTTTACATCGAGGTGTAAACCACACTGAAGCCTGATCTTCATTAGTAAATATTTCAAGTCCTTGTCACTTCCAGCAAGTAAGGTCATGTCATCTGTATATCACAGGTTGCTAATGAATATTCCTCCAATCTTGATGTCATGTTCTCCTGTATAGAATCTCACTTTTTGGTTTGAATAAGTATGGTAAAAGGATGCTGTCCTGGCACACACTCAACCTGATTATAAATCATTTTTCTGCTTAACTAGGCTGCTGTTGTTGTTAGCTACCATAGATTCCTGACTTATGGCTGCTTTATGCACAATGGAACATAATGTTACCCAGCATTGGTTGCAAATCAAACCATTATAATGTATAGGGTATTCATGGGCTTATTTTTTTACATAGCTCAATAGCCTTTTCTTCCTAGCGATCTTACTCTGGAAGCTGTCCTACAATCTCTTAAACATTATAGCAATATGCAAGTTCTATTGACAGATTGGCAGTGGTTGTACATGAAGTACATTGGTTGGGAATCAAGCACAGGTCTCCCATATGGAAGGTGACAAATCTATCACTGAACCACCTATCCTATCTTTTAAACTTTTGTTGTTGTTAAACACAATCTAGTCGATTCCGACTACAAGAGAGTTAGGGCTTCCAAGGCTGTACATCTTTGCAGGAGTAGAATGCCTCATCTTTCTCCCATGGAGTGACTGGTAGACTTGAACTACCAACCTTTCGGTTCACAATCCACTGGTTATCCTACAGACTCCCCTTTTAAACTATGTTGTTAGTGACTTTGAGATGGTTCCAATTCACAACGACTCCATGCACAATGGAATGAAACACTGCTCGGTTCTGCACCGTCCATTCGAATGTTATTACACTTGAGCCCATTGCTGATGCCACTGTGAAAATTCATCTAACTGGGGGTCTTCCATCTTTATGTTGACTCTCTACACTACCAAGTGTGATGTCCTTTTCCAGGGATTCTTTCTTCCTGATTACATGTCCAATGAGAGACAAAGTCTCGCATTCCTAGCTTCTAAGGAACATCCTTGCTGTACTTCTTCCAACACAGACTTGTTTGTTTTCTGGTAGTCCATGGTACTTTTGGAGCCCTGTATGGTACTGTAGAATAAGCACTCGACCACAAGGTCCTTTTGAACTGTAAAGTCGGCAGTTCAAATTTGCCAGCCACCCGTACATAGGGTCACTATGGGTAGGAACCGACTTGACACAGCACTTAGCTTAACAATGGTACTTTTAATATTCTTCTTAAACACCGAAACTCAAATGCATCAATACTTCTAATGTCTTCCTTAACTATTGTCCAACTTTCACATGCATATGAGGCTATTGAAAATATCATGGCTTGATCAGGTACATCTTAGTCCTCTAACTGTAGGACAACAGGGTAGGTGAAATACTCAGGTAATATTATTTTACAATGCCCATTATTATAACTGCTTTATGGTAAAATGAGAATCCTGAACTAACTGTGTACATTTTAGAACCTCCAAGGGCTGTAAAAGCTGTTTAGATAAACCTTCTATAACTTAGTGGAAGTCTGTGCCTTGCATGGGTAGGCCTGGAGGAGGCTAATGTAGGCATGTACACTTTTAAGGCATACTTAAAGATTCCTGCCACTGCATGAGAGGCCCAATGAACACTATCTGCCAATTTTGTGTGGCTTTTCTCCTCCGTGAAGAGGTAGGTTAGATTACCCCACAGTTCTGGGGACATCCACTCTTATAGGTGGTTTTGGTGATTTGGTTAGTTTGTAGGCTTTGGCATTGTATTGTGCCTCCTCTGTGTCTTGTGTTGTGCAGGCCAAGGTGTGGTATGCTAACAACTTTTGCCCACATCTCTTCACTCCAAACGTTCTAAATTTGTATTTTCCAGCCTTGACTTTGCCAGAGTTCTGACCAAGCAGCTAGCCATTTAGTCATTGACCAAGAGTTGGTAAAGACTGGAAAATAATTTTCTAGGACAGACACTATTATTAGCAGTTGCATGCAATTTAGTTCACTGAATACTTTGGTCTATCCCTTTATGGACATTGGCATATATGAACAGGGCTTTCCGTTGTCTGTTTCCCTTATTTGCTGTGTTTCCCCATCAATAAAGAAAGACTATTGTTTCTTTCTGTTTTGAAAGTGCTGGCCAGCCTCCCTCAGATTCCTGTTGTACCAGGGGTGGGATCATTTCAGAAAGGGGCTTGGTAAACTCAGCAGTATAGAACATGGCTATTTCTTCATGCAGTTGTGATACTTTGGTAGGGTCATGTATATCTCAATCCTGCAAATACAATTTTCATTTATTAAGAAGACCTGTGTTGATTTTGTATTTAGCAAGGCCTTTCTTTGCTATTTCAAGGCATAATTGGAATCTTGGTTCAATGGGTAATCAGCTCTGTTCCAATAAGGGCTTCAGTTTCAGTAAGTCCCCAGAATGCCTCTAGGTATTGTCGCTCCAGTGATAGAAATCTTTGGACTGACTTTGTAAGCATCTTTTTCTAGAACCTCATAGGCAGATGTTTCCCTCTTCACTTGGTTCAGAGACTGTAATTGGGAAAATTAGGGGTGGCAAAGCCCTATACAGGGCCGGAACCGACTCAACGGCATTTAACAACAACAACAAAACTTCTGACTATAAATCTTACCCTCAGGAAACTGATGGGAAATCCATTCTAATTATTCTTTTTATTCTATCTAGTGTCTGTTATTGTCTAGGCTCCCAATGAAAAGTAAAAGATTTATAGGTGGTTCAATAAATAATGGCCAGAAAGTAAGGGAAGAGGGGAATGTGTTGGTGCTAAGTGTAAACATTCCTGTGACGTGCTGGGCTTCTTAAACTGATGTGGAAGTCTGAGTTCCAAACATGACCCCAAATTTCACAGACTGAATGATTGTGTACCTTATGTGAGATGATTGCTCAACCGCTCTGAGCAAGATTATGATGATTTTGGCAAAGATGAAAAAGCAGTACAGCAGAGGAAGATGGCCTTTTCAACAAATTTTGCTGGTGCTGTATTTATCCTCCATAGGTAAATAAAATAAGCCGTGACATGAATTTCATATCCGTACAAAAATTAGTTCAAAATGTATCACAGACTTAAATATAAAATATATCACTACAAAATGTTATGAAAAAATGTAGGGAAATCTTCAGAATCTAGGTCTAAGCAAAGAATTCCCAGAGTTGATATCTGAAGCAGGAGCCATAATAAGAAAACTAATAAATTGACTTTCTCCAAAATAAAGCTTTTGCCCATTGAAAGACTTGCTAATGGGATAAAAAATACTAGCTTTGACTGTGAGATCGTGTTTACAAACCACATATTGACACAGGACTAACATCTGCAAACTATAAAGAAGTCTCAGAAATCAAGAGTAAAACAAATAAACAAACTATCAAATTAGACCACCACACATTTGTCGGTTGGAGTCCTGGTATGATGCTGTAGAATTAGCACTGAACTGCTAACCACTTGGTCGGTGGTTCAGACCCACTCCAACCCTATACGGTGTAGCTATGAGTTGGAACTGACTCAGCAGTACTTAAAAACAACACCATCAGTCAGTTTGTCATACTGTGGTATTATATGTGTTGTTGTGATGCTGAAAGCTATGCCACTGATATTTTAAATACCAGCAGGGCTTCCCATAATAGACGGATATTAGTGGAACTTCCATGCTAAGACTGAGTCCTAGTGTGGTGCTGTGGGTTAGTGCACTGGACTGCAAAGTCAGTTTGAGCCACAAGGTAGGAGGTTCAGGCTCACCAGCCGCTCCTCAGAAACCCTATACAAGGTCGCTGTGGGTCAGAACTGACTCAATGGCACTTAACAACTACAAAAACCATGCTAAGACAGTCTAGGAAGAAAGAGAAGGTGGACCATTTCTGAGAGGTTAACCACTGAAAACCTTATGAATGGGAAGCAAAACATTATCTTATATAGTGGCGGAAGATGAGCCCCTCAGGTTGGAAGACACTCAAAACACAACTAGGGAATGTCTTTCTCCTCAAAGTAGAGTTGATCATAATGACCTGAATGGAGCAAAGCTTTGGGGACCTTCATTTGGAGACAAGGAACAACTCAAAACTGGAAGAAAGAGCTGCCAACATCCAGCTGCATAAAAAGAATGTGAAATGTACAAAGAACGAATCTAGAAAAATTGGAAGTTATCAAATGAAGTGAAACGCTAAAGGATTGATACAATAGACATTAGTTGAAATGGACTAGTATTGGCCATTTTGAATCAGACAGTCATATGGTTTACTATGCTGGGAATGACAAGTTGAAGAAGAATGATGTCACATTCACCTTCAAAACTAGCATTTCAAGATTGATCTTGCAGTACAATGCTGCCCGTGATAGAAAATATCCATATGCCTGTAAGGAAGATCAGTTAATATAAAAATTATTCAAATTTATGTACCACCACTAAAATTAGGGATGATGAAATTGATAAATTCTACTAATATCTGAAATTGATCAAACATGCAGTCAGTATGCACTGATTTTGCTGGTGATTGGAATGTGAAAGTTGAAAACAAATATCAATCATTGGATAATTTGGCTGGAGAGTACATGTTAGAATTTTGCATAATCCATGGCTTTTCATTGTCAGTATCTTTATTCGATAACATAAATGGTGACTATACACATGGACCTCACCAGATGGAATACACAGGAATCAAATTGACTACATCTGTGGGAAGAGACAAGGGAGAAGCTCAATATCATCAGCCAAAACAAGGCCAGGGACAGAGTGTGGATAAGACCATCAACTGTTCACATACAAGTTTAGGATGAAGCTGAAGAAAATTAAAACAAGTCCATAAGAGCCAAAATATGGCTTTGAGTATATACCATCTAAACCTAGAGACCGTCTCAAGAAGAGATTTGATGCATTACATACTAATGACTGAAGACTAGAAAAGTTATGGGATGACATCAAGAACATCATACATGAAGAAAACTAAAGATCATTTAACTGACAGGAAGAAAACAAAGGCCAAAATGCATGTCAGAACAGATTCTAAAACTTGCTAAAGCTCCTGGAAGAAATGATGGAGTATAAGAGCAGAGCAGAAAATTTCAAAGGACAGTTTGAGGGGACAGAGTTAAGTATCATAACGAAATGTGCAAAGACCTGGAGTTAGAAAACCAAAAGGGAAGAATACACTCAGTATTTGTGAAGCTTAATGAGCTGAAGAAAAAATTCAAGCCTCAAGCTGCATTTTTGAAGGGTTTTATGAGCAAAACATTGAAAGATGCAGGATACATCAAAAGAAAATGAGAGGAATACACAGTCACTGTACTAAAAAAGAATTAATGTTCAACTATCTCAAGTACCAGTGGTATTGGAGGAAGAAGTTCAAGCTGAACTGAAGGTGTTGATGAAAGCAAGTCTCCAGGAATCAATGGAATACATACTAAAATCTTTTCACACACTGATGAGTACTGGAGGCACTCATTTATGCTGATTGGAAGAGATCCATATTTGTGCTCATTCCAAAGAAAGGTGATACAATGGAGTATGGAAATCATTGAACAATATCATTAATATTGAATGCCAGAAAAATTTTGTTAAGGATAATTCATAAAACAGCTGTAGCAGTACATAGGCAGGGAGCTGCCAGAAATTCAAGCCAGATTTAGAAGATGATATGGAATGAGGTATATCATTGTAGATGCCAAATGGATCTTGGCTAAAAGCAGAGAATACCAGAAAGATGTTTACTTGTGCTTTATTGACTATGCAAAGACTTTATTTGACTGTGTGGATCATAGCAAACCATGGATAGCATTGTGAAGAATGGATATTCCAGAACACTTAATTGTGCTCATGAGGAACTTGTACATAGACCAAGAGGCAGCACAGAACAAGGGTCTACTGAATGGTTTAAAATCAGGAATGGTGTGTGCCAGGGTTTTATCCTTTCACCATATTTACTCAATCTGCATACTGAACAAATAATCCGAGAAGATGAATTATATGAGGAAGAATTTGGCATCAGGATTTAAGGAAGACTCATTAACAGTTTACAACATGCAGATGATAGAACCTTGCTTGCTGAAAGTGAAGAGTGCTAATGTTTTAGAAAGCTTTTGATGTACTTTTGAGGAGTAAGATGCGCTTGACCCAACTCATGAGATTGCGTTGAACAGTGAATGAGGAATAAGAATCAATGCATTTGAATTATAGTGTTGGCAAAGAATATTGAAAGTATCAGAAGAACAAACATATCTGTATTGGAAGAAGTATAATCAGAATGCTCCTGAGAAGTGAGGATGGCGATTCTTTGTCTCTCAATCTTTGAACAGGTTGGTGGTGGTGGTGGTAGTGTGCTGTCCAGTTGTTTCCAACTCACAGTGACCCTAAATAGGGTTTCAGAGACAGTAAATCTTTATGGGAAGAGAAAAGCTTTATCATTCTACCACAGAGCCACTAGTAGATTCTAACTGTTCACCTTCAGGTTAGCAGCCCAACATGTAACCACTCTACCACCAGGGCTCCTTTGGACAGGTTGCTAGGAGGATTCAATACCTAGAGAAGGACATCATGGTTGGTAAAGTGGAGGGTCACCAAAAAAATAGGAGACCCCAAACAAAATGGATTGACACAGTGGCAGCAGCAATGGGTTAAAACATAACATTTATGAGGATGGTACGGGACCGTGCAATATTTCTTTCTGTTGTGCATAGGTCACTATAAGTTGGAACCATCTCAGCAGCACCTAACAACAACAATAACTTCAAATTGGTAAATGATCCAAAGACATGAAGGAGTATTTTCTTCAAGAAGATATGCATATGGCAAATAAGCACATAAACAGATGTCCAACGTAAGTAGCCATTGTTGTTGTTGTTAAGTGCCTTCAAGTCAGTTCCAACCCACAGCGACCATGTATAGGGTTTCTGAGGAGCAACTGGTGAGTTTGAACCGCCAAACCAGTGGTTCAAACTAACCTTGTAGTCAAGTGCTTATACTAAGTTGCCACACCAGGACTCCATTTGCATTATTGGAATGCAAATTTTAATCATAATGGGTTATCACCACAGAAATATCCAAATAGATACAATAAGAAATTGTGATAACACTAAATGCTTGTGAGGGAGGATGCAGAGAAACTAAATCACTCATACATAACTGGTGAAGATTTAAAAATAGTACAACCTACAGAAAACAATTGGCAGTGTCACAAAAAACTAAACACGAAACTACTATAATAAATAAATGATTCAGGTGATCATTTATCCCAGATAAATGAAAACTTATCTTCACCCAAAAATTTATACATATTTACCGGATAATGAATTTTTTTTCTAATATAGAGAATTATGTTTCTTGTGTGGGAGGTGAATGAAGCATGAAGGTGATATGCATCATATTCCTACTCTTCTCATTCATCAGCTATTTGGCCAACTTGTTCCATGGTTCTAAATATTTAACTTTTGATGTTTAAGTCAAGAATAGCACTCCATTAGCAAAATTGTTTTCAGGTTAAATCAATTAAGAATACATATGTTAAAATTTCTTTCATTGGGCAGACATATAATATGAGAAGGTTTCAAAAAGATTGTGGAAAACTGAAATGAAAAGATAATAGAATTTTTCCATGAATCTTTAAAGCTCCGTTGTATGTAACATTTTGATATTACAAATGTTATTAGTAATGAATATGTCATATTAATATTGTCATTGTTGTGGTTAAGTGCAGTCGGATCGGTTCTGAATCAAAGCAACCCTGTATAAGGTTTCCAAGGAGCCGCTGGTGAGCTTGAACCATCGACATAGCACATTAACCTACAGTGTCACACCAATGAAGAATTTTAGACTAACTTTTTACTGGTGTTTAAGTATTCCAACTCATAGTGACTCTGTATAGGGTTTCTGATGCTTTAAATTTTGGCCCAAGCAGACTAACTAGTTACTTTTGTAGTAAAATTTTGATATTGTGATACTGGTATATCATATGCAAATATATGCATATAGGGTAAAAACCATAGAATTTGTTTGTAAGCATACACAAACTATGACTGTTACCTCTATGGAAGACAAAGAGAAACAGAATTAAGGTTAATAATTAAAGAAAACTTCAAATGTATCTGTAATACTTAAAAATGGCAATGCCACTATTGTAAATATGTTCAGCCAATTAAAGGAAAAAGAGGGTGACAATAAATTATTGTTGTTAAGTGCCCTTGAGTTAGTTCAAACCCATAGTGACCCTGTATAGGGTTTCTGAGGAGCGGCTGGTGTGAGCTTGAATCACCAACTTGAAGTTCAAACCAACTTTGCAGTCCAGCACAGTAACCCACAGCACCATACCAGGACTCCGTGATGTTAAATAAACACATAAAAATTGGGGTATAAAATAGAGAGTGTAAAAACTGACAAAGAGGGGTTAGGCTCTTTAAAGCAGCTAAGGAAACAAGACATATTCGATACAGAGAAAAAATATGAATAACAGCTGACTTAATCAATATCACTAGAAGTCAAAGGTGACTATAATGATAACGTTAACATGCTTAAGGAGAAAAAAGGATGCCATTGCAGAATTGTACAAAAGAGCTTCTAAAAATAAAATGAAAATGAAATTTTTCCATGAACTTTTTGAAGCCCCTTGCATGTGTGTTAGATACATCTTTCAAAAGTTAAGGGTAAGCTAAAACATTTTTGAGATAATTAAAATAGAAGCTATGTATTGCTAATAAAACTTCACTACAAGTTATGCTAAAGAAAATTCTTCAGCCTGAAAGGAAATTACAATAAAAGAAAATTTAAATATACAGAAAGGGCTTAAAAAAAAAAAAAGTTGTTGTTGTTAAGTGCCATCTAGTTGGACACTGTGTAGGATTTCCAAAGAGCAAATGGTGGGTTTAAACTGCCAACCTACGGCAGTTCAAACAGTAGAAATGATAAAAATTAGAAGATTCTTTTGTTTTCTCCCATTATTTAAAACTGAACAAACTTTTAAATGAATATCATTGCTATTGTGGTTGTGTATTGTTGAGTTGATTCTGACTCAGTGACCCTATTTGACAGATTCAAACTGCCCTAGGGTTTTCTTGGATGTAATCTTTATGGAAGCAGATCACTAAATATATTTCCTATAGAGTCACTATATGTCAGTTTGAACTGCCGACCTTTACATTAGCATCCAAACAATTAATATTGCACCACTAGAGCTTCTTATGATATTAGCATGAAGCATTGTACCATAATATTAACATATATGTAAAACATTGACCACCAAACATTCCTCCCACAGCCTTTTCTACTCAGCTAGATTCTATGACTCATTACAGTGGCCACACAGAACTTGAAAACCATACTCACAGTTATGAGAGTTATTATGGAAGTTAACAGATTACAATCCAGGGTCAAAATATTTCCAAATACAGTTTCTGGTTAAATCAATTTCTCCTCTACTATGCTCATAGACAGACCCCTCTATGACCATCAGCCCTTTCCCCTGATCCAATAATCTTACAAAGCTCTTTTAGGGCTGCCACTAAATGTTCACAGAGCACACCACTCCACCATAAGCCTCAGCTTGGAGACACACAGCTCTAGCCCAGTGGGCTAGCAAACCTAACTCCCACTGTTAAGTGCCTGGAGACACCTCACTCAACATGCAAACCTCTTGCCCAAAGTCACTCAGCTTTACTTGCCCCATAAGCTGGGAGCCCACCACTGTGTCTAGTGCTCTGGCTCTTGGTTCTACTGCAGCTGCTCTGCTACTCCTCCAGAGTCACAGCTTTCTATCCCATGAGTATTTGAGCTAAACTATTTTACTTAAAGGGTACTTGAGCCTATAATTATAAAAGTTAAATAAAACATACTTAAGAATAATTGCAAAACTAATTCTCAAAAATTTTAAATTAGAAACAAAGAAAATGGTAAGTTCACAACCTAACATAACCACAGTCACTATTTTTTAAATTTCACACATAATTCCATCATTTAACACTAGTAAATTTTGTTCTGCATACATTTTTTCATTAATTTGAATCACTGACCACATGCAGTTTTGGATCTGGCATTTTATGTATTTAATCTTTCTTATTTTAGTATTTTACAAGTCTTTTGGTAAAAAAAAAAAAGTCCTCATATATAATTGCATGCACATATTTTGAGTATTTTTAGCTAGCAGCATTAAATATAAGTATTTTTATGGCTTAAAATTTTCCTTAAGGCAATAGTAAATAAAAAGTATAACAATGTCAAAAGCTTAAATTTATGTTCTATTCACTTGATCATAGCCTATCACAAAGTATTTGGTTTAGCAATAGATTAAACCATGGCATTTTTAATATTTAATATGTCACTGCTAGTGTTTCTGTGCCACCACTCATCTGTCAGTTTGTTGTACTGTGGTGGCTTGTGAGTTGCTGTGAAGGCTAAGGTGCTCCTGACCCAAGCCATGGTATTTTCAATAACCTCATATGCATGTGAAAGCTGGACAGTTGATAAGGAATACTGTAGAAGAATTGATGCATTTGAGTTACGGTGTTGGAGGAGCATATTGAAAGCTCCATGGGCTGCCAAAAGAACCAATAGATCCGTTTTGGAAGAAGTGCAGCCAGAGTGCTCCTTGGAGGCCAAGATGGCCAAACTCCGTCTCTCATACTTGGGACATATTGTTAGGACGGACCAGTTGCTGGAGAAGTATATCATGTTTGGTAAGGTGGAGGGTCAGAGAAAAAGAGAAACATCCCCAATGAGAAGGAAAGGCCAAGTAGCAGCACGATGGACTCAAGCATGGCAACAGTAGTGAGGTTTGCCCAGGACCATTATGCTGTGCATAGGGTTGCTATGAGTTGGTACCGACTCGATGGCACCTAACAACAATGCGAAGTGTTTCTGTGACCTGGAGCTATTATTAAATATGACCTATTTAAGATTCATTAGGCTATTAATGTATTTACTAAACTTTTTAATAATGTTAAGTAAATATTTAGTGTTTGCTATGTGCAAGACTTTGTGATACCAGTTGAGATGTAGATGGGAATTAGGTGGTGATTTATGATATGTATGGCAGGTTCTAGCTGATAGATTGTTGTTGTTGTTAAGTGCCGTCGAGTCGGTTCTGAGCCATTGTGACCCTGTACAGGGTTTCTGAGGCTGTAAATCTTTACAGGAGCAGAATGCCTCATCTTTCTCCCGCAGAGCAGCTGGTAGTTTCGAACTGCTGGCCTTAAGGTTCGCAGCCTGATTCGTAATCACTACGCTACCAGAGAGTTGATAGATTAGAGATTGTAACTTGTTTACCAATTTAATTGTTTACCAAATTAAAATAACATATTTTTTTCATTTGTCAGTGTGTTCTCCAAAAACAAGAACTGTTTACCATCACTTAAAACTAGGAGACATTACTTAAAAATTCAGATTTCTGACCTCAACTCACACATTTAAGATCTGACAACTCTAAACTGGAATTGCCCATTTCCAGAAGCCAACAATAACTGAATTGAGTAGTATTTGCCCCATTTAGAAAGGGCATATCTCAAGTTTTCCATAGTTTCCACCCATCTAGCATTTTCCAAGTTAACCTGCCTGATTTAACAAACTCTTCTCACTAGGAAGAGGAAATAAATAGCTAAGCAAGAGAAGCAACTGCCCTTGGCAGTGTGTTTTCACGTAAGCACTAAATAATTGAGGAAAGAAAGAAAACAATCCAGGAAGAAAAAGATGAGGAATTGAACAGAACTCTGAACTTCTAAGTTCAACAACTATTCATTTAATTGATTTTCCCCCCATGCTATGCCAGGGTATGTTACACCTAAAAGACATTGAATAATGATGTTAGCATAGGCCACTTTGCTCATTTACTACATCTCTTTCCCTAGTTATTGCACCCTAAGAGTATCTTGAAATACCTCATGTGAATGTTATAAAAAAAATCTCCTGTGAATATTTTTCTTGGTTCATAGTCTGATTTATTATTATTGAAACCCAAATTTTCTTTGTTTGAATCTGATAAAGGCTGAAGAGATAACTTTAACAATTGGCCAAGCATTCGACCTAGCGTACAGGAAATTTCTAGAATCTGGAGGAAAAGATGTTGAAACGAGAAAACAGATTGCAGGATTACAGAAAAGAGTGAGTAAACTAAGGTTGTTTATTTCATATTTATGTGATGTAAGGACAGGAAAACTTGCATATCATCAAACAAACTTAGAAGGCCTGCCATTGAATTTCCCCCACACTAATTGGAACTGCTTTCACTGTGTTCCTATAATTTTTCATTCCTGATCCCCTGCACAGTTTTTAACCATTTTATATTGAATTCCCACAAGAACTTAGTGTTCTCATGTGACTTTGCTTCACTTCCTGATGCTTCTCATGGGGATCAGAGCAGCAGAAGCAGCAGATGCTGGGTAAGTGGTTTCCCATGCAGATCAGATTCCTTTGTAATTAAATTACACCCTTTCTCCACTCTCTTCCAAATCATCATAAACAAGCTTCACTGTCTTGCGGTTATACTCCGAGATTATGGGTATAGATTGCAGAGTACAACAGAAAAAATAAACAACACAAAGATGAGGCATAGGAACATGAAATTTGCACATAAAAATGTTTTTTTTTAATTTAATAATATGTCTTTTCAATGGGCTAGAACTGTCCAATATTTTCCAAGTTTCATCAAAAGACTTTTCCCCCTGTGCACGAAAGAGTATGAAAATATTTAAAATAATATGGGATCCTATGTATTATGGCAGACAATATTGTAGTCAGTATTTTACAAGAATTAATATTTGAGAGTTATTCAATAATCATTTGATTTTTAGATTCAAGATTTAGAAACGGAAAATATGGAACTCAAAAACAAAGTACAAGATTTGGAAAACCAGTTAAGAATAACCCAAGTATCAACATCACCAGTAAGTATATGGAATATGTGAACATGTCTTGATCATAAGCTCTGTAATATTTACAATTATAATCAGCAAATTAAAACTAAACTTTGATAAAGATGAAGATAAGTAAACAAAGTTCATAAAAAAAAATTAGAATTATTTGGAAGATCCCCAGTGAGATAGATTGGCAAAGTGGCAGCATCAATGGGTTCAAGCATGGCAACAATTGTGAGGTTGGCCCAGGACCAGGTGGTGCTTTGGTCTGTTGTACAAAGCGTTGCTGTGAGTCAGTACCGATTTGATGGCACCTAACAACAACAAGGTAGTTCAGACCAGAAATGTTCCAGTTAACTCTTTTCTCATAGGTTTTTAAAAATAATTCAGTTCAGTTTGGTGTTAAGTTTTAATATAGTCTTTCTGTTTTGGGCATAGTCTTTCATTTCTACTGATTACTGTTTAAAGTTTGGTTTAATGGTCATGTTCAATCTAACCCTGGTGTTTGGAAGTAGGCTGTTAAAACCAGCACCTATTGCACAGCAAGCGTTTCTACTGAGAATGAAGCAATTGTATTTCAGACATTAAGATAAGTGGTAGTATCTGTAGACAACATTAAAACATTTATAGCTAAATTATTTACTTCTAAGTTATCCTAGTTTAAAATTGTTTTCCCAATATTATGTTTTGTTCCCTATGTGATTCTAGCTTAAGAGAATTTTGTTTGATGGGGAATGGGGTATAAAACATTATTTTTTCCAAATAAAATATATTTAGATTTATTTTGTTTGAATCAGCTTTATTACTACTATTATTCATATATATTTTAATCCATATTTTAAAAATATAAGTAACTTATGGCATGATACTAAGGAATCCTGGTGATACGGTGGCTAACCAAAGGTTAGCTTTTCAAAGTCACTAGCCTTTCCCCAGAAGACAGCTGTGGCAGTCTGCTTCTGTAAGGATTGTTGTTATTGTTAAGTGCCATCGAGTCGGTTATGACTCATAGCGACCCTGACCCTATACAGGGTTTCCAAGGAGTAGTTGGTGAACTTGAGCAGCCGACCTTGCAGTACAGCACATTAACCCACAGCGTCACACCAGGATTCCTCTGTAAAGATTACAACCTTGGAAACTATTACATTGCAATTCTATTCTTTCCTATTGTGTCATGGTGAGTGTGAACTGACTTGATGGCAATGGATTAAATGGGTGTGATACTATGAACTAAAACACAATTTTGAAATTGACTAAATTGGAAAAAAATTTATTGTAAATTATCATTTGCAAGTCCATTTTGGTTTAATACCTAGGTGAACTCTTTAGCTCATAAATTTTTGATATCTAAGAAGCTCTGGTAGCTTAGTGGTTATGAGTTGGGCTGCTAACCTCATGGTCAGCAGTTCGAAACTACAAGCAGTTCCACAGAAGAAAGATGAGGGTTTTTACTCCTGTAAAGATTTATAGCCTCGGAAACCCTATGCAGAGTTGCTATGAGTCGGAGCCAACTCCACTACACACCACCACCACCAATATTAGAATGGTCTCCTGGTATGGTGCTGTAGGTTAAACATAGGACTATTAACCAAAAGAACCGTAGTTCAAATCCACCAGCAGCTCCTTGGAAATGCTATACAGAGTTGTAGTGAGTCAGAAACAACTCAATGGCATTTAATAACAACAAGAGCAACATTAGAATATTTCAACAGTTCCTCACGGTGAAGCAGTTGTGTTCAGGGCTTCAAACTTGGTAGTCCTGGAAGTGGTTCAAAAAAAGGTTCTTTCTTCTAAACTCACCCTTTTCATCTTCTAGACTATTTACCATTTGGTTTCTATCAGTGGAGTTAATATGACTGAGATGAGAGAGGTTGGGTTCGAGGTACCTATGCATCTATGTTATGTGCAATGAGATCCTGGAGCATCTTTTTCAGGCTATAACTTTATTATAGATTCTTAACTGGTTTTCTCTTCACAACTACCATGTTTAATTCTTATCAGGAGTCTTACATTTCTTGTCTTACCTATCCTGGGGTACAGAATATTAGCTCAAAACTCCTTCTTCAACCTTTGTTCCTCAAATGAAGGAACCATTCTTTTTGGTATTATTGAACGTGGTTGTGTGCCACGGAGTTGGTTCTGACTCTTAACGACCTTGTATAGGGTTTCCAAGACTTTAAAACTTTACTGGAGCAGAAAGCCTCATATTTCTCCAGCTAAGTGGTTACTAGATTCAAATTGCTAACCTTGTGGCTCTGCTGAAGAAAAAAATAAGTCATAAAGATAATCAAATAATAATAATCTTATTATTAAGGTTGCACTTCACACAACCTTAATAATAAGATGGTTGTTGGTGGAGTTCAGGCAGTTTGCTTCAGCTGTTGTGTTGACAAAGAAGCTAAATATGATCTATCACCATTTTGGAGGAACACCAAAGCTGGCTCATTGTGTGTCCTGTTTTTCTGTGGAAGGATAATTAAGGATATCATATGGAAGGACAGAGATTTTGTATAGAGCAGAGAAGTTTGGGACTTCTCTGGTGGTTAAACTAGCATCCACTTATTTTATCACACCAAAGCAGACACTGCCATTAACTAATAGTGAGGCAGCTGAGAAGGAGCTGGGTCAGGCTTGGGGTTTCTGAATGTGCACTGGTGAACACACATGGTTACGAAGTCAGCTTCAGAAATGGGAAGAAGCAGCAGGGATGAAGAGATGACCTGTGCTTCGGTTTCTTTGGCCATTTGATTGTGATAACTATTACAAGCAGTGAGCATGAAAATTGATATGCAAGTGATACACATACTGCCTGTGAGTATATTAACCTATTCAGCAAGTCTTATGCATTGAGTTTTATAAAACCTCTAAAATTATTTAAATAAAAGCCAATTAATACAATGGATTATCTATCCTGAGGTTAACTCATTTAAATAAGTACCTTAGGCATTGTGCATGCCACAGTACTGGATATCTCTAATTAGAAATGCTTCAAAGATGACAACTAAAAGGTTGAATGGAAAAAATCTATAATTTTTACATTTAATACGTGTCTTAACATTTGTTGTAGCCATTATCATTATTAAAGTAAATTATAACCTTGAAATCTACTTATATTCTTTTTTCATAGTAGTATCATTGTTCTTTTCTCTTCTTTCCACTTTACATAAAAATTGTCATATCACTTTTCAGCTTGTCATATGTTATTTGAAATTGCTAATAGACTTCGAAGGATGCACATTTTCTTTAAGGAAAATAAAATAGAAATTACTTGTTTCTTAAACGAAAGTGACCTCAAGACCATTTTTAAATTGCTAAAAAACACTGGTCTGAAGATATTTTTGCATGTATTCATTAATGTTTCTAATGTGAATCAGAACCAACTCGATGGCATTTAACAATAACAATGCTTTGAAAGAGATTATGAAAAATATCTATTTCATTTTTTATTTTCAGTTTTCTTAAGTAACTGTGAAACTAAAAAGTGCAGCTATATATATGTATACATGTATCTGTTAAAGTAGGATCCTATTCTTCTGACATCAAACCTAAATAAATTAAATGGCCTACAGTTATTTTGTAAGTATGAGATGTTGCCATGATTGAAAATAGTTACTCTACTGATGGTCTGTTAATCATACAGAATAATGAAATTACATTTAAAAAACATAGAGTGAAATTATAAATAAGCAAAATATAAATTCATAATATATATACCTCTTGTTTAATAGCTTGCCATCAGTCTGCAGCAAAGCAAATTTATGTTCAATTAGAAATGTTTTACATATGCTCTCCCTTAAGAAATTTGAACACTGGTATTAGAGAACAGTGGCATCTTGGTGTGGTGCTGTAGGTTAATGCACTGGACTGCAAGGTCGCTTTGAATCACAAGGTCAGCAGCTCAAACTAAGCAGCCACTCTTTGGAAACCCTATACAGGGTGGCTATGAATTGGAATCAGTTCAACGGCACTTCACAACCACAATTATAGAACACTAAGTAGACTTCAAACACAGAGTGTCAGGAAGATAGGCATCCCCGTGTTAAGTGCACAGTAAATGTCTATTTGACTTATAACCTTGCAAATGCAACTCTGGAGGTTTACTTTTTAAATAATGTTTTATTAATTTTTGGTGAAAGTTAATTTAGAAAAGTAGGTTCTCATTCAACAATTTTTACAGACATTTTTCCATTGCATTGATTACATTCTTCACCATGTGTTAAAATTCTCATTATTAGGCTTTGGGGGTTATTTTTAAACACTAAATCCAATCCACTGCCACAGAGTCAATTATGACTCATAGCAACCCTCTACTGGGTTTTGAGGCTATAAATCTTTACTAGAGCAGAAAACTTCATATTTATTTTACAGATCATCTGGTGGGTTTGAACTACCGACTTTATGGTTAGCAGTGCAGTGTTTATCCTTCAGTCGCCAGTGTTCCTAAACTGAGGATCTTGGGAATATATGATCACTGTGTAGTGTCAATAGTCTGCAAAGAGACAAGGATCAGGTCCCAGAAATTGGATAAGAAGCTATTTCAATAGTCCTGGGGAGGGAGGAGGGTCATTTGGACTTAATACAATTTAGAGGTAAAACTTGCAGGATCTTATTGATGGATTGCTTAGGCTGTGAGAAAACAGAGGGGCTGGCATGGTTCCTGTTTGTGTCCTGAGCATCTGGGTAGATAGTAGTCATTTTCTGACACAGCTGACTGGGGGCAACAAATAATAAAGAATCAATATTTCACTTAGTTAATGTTACAAATGGGCTTCAAAAAGTTTCTGGAAAATGGAATTGAAAAGTACTGTAATTTTTCTGTGAACTTTTTATAGTCCGTCATACTTCTGCCACCTAGATGACAACCGGAAATGTTTATTACAAGGCTGGGTGTGTATATCATGAACAAAAGAAAAGATCTGGATTTATAATATAGGACTTGAATGAAATATTTTATTCTTTTCATATCATCATTTGGATTATTGTTTATTGTTTTAGTAATACCTGCTCAATATCACTTTGATTAGGCATGGAACTGTAAGATAAGCACTGGACAGCTAACTGCGAGGTTGTTGGTTAAAGCCCACCAGCTGCTCCTTAGAAATCCTATATGGTTGCTATGAGTCAGAACTAATTTGATGGCACTTGATAACAACAACATATAAGAAAACAATATGAGTTAATTAAAAGACATGCTTAACTAACTACAAAGGAAAAACCATGTATCCTTAATGTTTATCCCATACCACTTTAAGCTTATAACCAGTTCCTCATATGTATAATATTTGTAGTCCCTCGAATTTTTCATTTAATGTGTTCTCATTTGTAGATTGACAAGTTACCTTTTTTCTTCTTCTCAACAGAATGTTTACATATCTCCTCATTATGACTTCAATTATGGGTCTTTTTCTGGTAAACAAAATATCCATTGGTAGTGCCCATATGGTGATGTGGGTTAATGTGCTGAACTGATAGTTGGTTTGAACTGCAAGGTCAGTGGTTTAAGCTCACCAGCCGCTCCTCAGAAATCCTATACGGGGTCGCTATGGGTCAGAACCAACTGGGTCATATATACATATGGTGATGGTGGTTATGTGTTGTGAAGTCAGTTCCAACTCATAGTGACCCAATATAGGGGGTCCGAGGCTGTAAATCTTTATAGGAGTAGAAAGTTTAATCTTTCTCCCATGGAACCACTGGTAGTTTTGAATTGCTGACCGTGAGATTAGTAACCTGACTCAGCCACTACGCTACTATAGCTCAGTGTGTGTGTGTATGTGTGTGTGATATGTGTGTGTGTGTGTGTGTGTGTGTATATATATATATATATACACACACACACACACACACACACATATCACACACAGGCATACATTGAGAAATTTCCATTACTTGACTGTGCTAGTTGCTTTTTTGCTGTGTTCTAGTGGCTTGGCAATGAATTAGAGGTTGGGTTTTCTACCATTTGGTACTAATTATCTAGGAACAATCTGATTTCCATTTATTACATTCACATGATTGTGTTGCCTATATTTATATTAGAAAAAGGGTCTATTTTGCCCTCCTAGATTCATGAACGCCTCCAGAAAATTTTTCTATTATATGATGTGGGCATAACAAGTTAAATCAAATTGTTCCTCTGGATTCTTATGTCTGGTGTTTATATTTTATTTTTCTGGGTGTAGCATGTTTTAACCAAATCAGACTACTGCCAGAAAATTAAATGAATAAAATTGTAGTCCTATGGAATACAGGACTTTCTACTGCTGAGGGTTTTTTTTTAAGGCTCCCTTCCAATTAAACCGCGTGTTATTGGATAAAATTCTACCTTTACATACTCAACTATGCAGCCACTGATTAGAGCAGATAGGGCAGTTATAACTTAAAATGTGTAGTTTCTCTGTGGGCAAACAAGACTGCCTATTTATCCTTCCTTAGTGTTTTCGCAATTGCTATTGAACTTAGATAGGATAGGCACAGTATTTTGTAAAAACTCGAGTATGCAGTAAGCTAACTGTGAAATCTTTAAACAAATACATAAATTTTAAGCATGAACATTGGTTCAAGAATATCTGCTGCTCACACACACAGAAAAAGATTATCTGTCCACAATTTTACTTCCATAATTATTATTCAAAATATGATGTAAGGAAATAAACTGTATCTGATGGGAAGAACATTATGTCCCCATTCCAGTTTTAACCATGAGTGCCTGATCAAGTCCTTTGGCTTCTTCTTACTTCCATTTTGCTTTTTGCTGGAATGTGGACATTCATATTCATTCAGCAGGAAAGATTATTGTTAGACCTGTATGACCATAAAACCCAAAATATTCACAGAGGCCTTAGATGGGATTTCTGAAACTTTAAATCTTAGGGAGTAGAGGGCCTCAACTTTCTCCCGTAGAGTGAATGGTAAGTTTGAACAGTCAATCTTGTGGTTACCAGTCCAATGTTTATTAAAAAAGCACCACCAGGAATCCTGTGTGATGATACCCACTACCATCAAGTCAATTCCAACTCATAGCAAACCGACGGGACAGAGTAGAACTGCACCGAATGGTTTCTGAGATTGTAAATCTTTATGGGAACAGCCAGCCTCATGTTTCTCCATGGAGTGGATGCTGACTTTGAACAGCTGAGCTTGTGATTAGCAGCCCGACACTTATCCACAGCATCACCAGCGCTTCACGATATGATGATGTTGTTGTTTTTAAGTGTAGCTGAACAGGTTCCGACGTATAGCGACACTGTATTGGATTTCCCTGGGAAACCCAGTCTTTAAATCTTCATGGGAACAGAAAGTCTCCTGTTTCTCCTGCAGAGACACTGGTGTGCTGGCGCAAACCTTGGAACTTGTGGTTTACAATCCAGTGCTTATTGTATGGCGCCACCGTACTTCCTTATGATGATAGGGCTTATAGCTAAGAAATTAGTGTAATCAAACTGTGTAAATAAAAGTCTGGGGAAAAAATTATGGTGCTGTAGGTTCTAAATTTTTTCAACTATTTCAAAGACTATTTAAAAAGTGATATTGGAATGTGTCATAAAGTTTAAGTAAAGTATCAATCAGCATGATAGTATTAAAAGATTTACCAGAATAGTTTATACCAGTAAACTTTAGTGTTTACTTTAGTATTGTTTGTAATAAACTCATTTTTTTCTGAACTGTTGATATTGTTGCAAAGTGCCATAGAGTTGGTTTCCCAGGAGCAGCTGTTGTGTTTGAACTTTCGACCTAGCAGTTAGCAGTCTAGTGTTTACCTTACAACGCCATATCAGGACTTAACGTGTTGTTGTTGTTAACTAGGAAAGTTCAATTTAGATATTTAAAAAAATAATTTTAAAGGGATTTACATTTTAATTTAATTTTTTAATAAATAGAACTATTAATGTATATTGGTTCCTGGTGTGGCACTGTAGGATCAGCACTGGAGTGCAAACCACAAGGTAGGCAGTTCAAACTCACAAGCTGCTCCTCGGAAAACCTATACAGGGTCGCTATAAGTCGGAACCAACACAATAGCACTTAATAACATATTATGAAATATTTTGAATTTTATCAGTCAATATCAAGTACATTTAAACAAATAAAACATCATTAAAGATTAAACAGGTTTCTGGTAATCACTATGGAAGTATTTGAATGGTACTAAAATTATAAATGTAATTGTATTGACAATAAAAATCTACAATGATCCCTTTAAATTGTAAAACAACTTCAAGAGTAAACTATCATTTCCCATGCTTATTAAAATATATGGATCATATTGTTAAGCACCATCATATCTTTTCCGACTTATAGCAACCATGTATAGGGTTTCTGAGGAGCAGCTGGTGGTTTTGAACTGCCGACCTTGTGGTCTGCTGCCCAGTGCTTATCTTATAGCAGCATAGAGAAGTCAAAATATATTATCATTGTAAAATTCAGGCAAATCTCAGAGTTGAAATATTCTCCACAACCTAAATATAGCAAGCCATTTCTTACAGAAATAAAAAGCAGCATTCTTGCAACAATAAACCTCAATTATCAACACTTGTTATTAATGTGCCCTTAGTAATATAATAGCTTCTGCCTAAAATGCAATTTCTGATCAGAGAGTTCTCCATAAAACAAATCCTTTGTACCTTTCTAAGCACCAAGGTGCTTGAAAGTATAAGCTTAACGGGTTTAGTTGAACAGTGATGTCATGTATTTCTGAAGGACAGTATAAAATTTTTTATTTCTAGCCATCTAGTCCTGGTGTGACCCTGTAGTATAAGAACCAGACTGCTAATGTAAGTTTAGCAGTTCAAACCTACCCACCGCTCCTCCGAAACCATATCCAGAGTCACATTGTGTTGAAACTGACTCGTGGGCATTTAGCAACAACAGCAGTCCTTGTGTGGCTGGGAAGGATAAGCTCTGGACTACTAAATGCAAGGTTGCTAGTTCAAAACAACCAGCTGTTCCTCAGAAACCCTATACAGGGTCACTTTAAGTCGAACCAACTTGCCAGAACTTAAAAATAACAATAGCCATAAATACTGACAGAAGTTCAAAATAAAAATACCAAACTTTTTGATATCTAATCTTTACATTTCATTTCTTTAAATAAAAAAAAGAACTGTTGTTGTTGTTAAGTGCCATTGAGTCAGAACCAACACATAGCGACCCTATGCACAACAAAAAGAAACA
>NW_006408577.1:12492045-12497464 GCF_000296735.1 Chrysochloris asiatica
AAACACTAAAAAAAATTTAAACTAAAGCAGTTAAAATAGCAATTAAAGGGTAAAAAAAAAACCAATTAATTCCAGAACCTTTAAGCTTAGAGACACCAATAAAAATATGTATTTAATGCCAATAACACCACTTTATGGTATCTAGGGATTTTAGTCACATGCTCTTATCATTCTTTAATTAGTATAACAGTATGATCTAACATCAGAAACTGCTTAAATATAGCCATATGTTCAAATATACTGGGCTTATTGTTGTTAAGTGCTGTCAAGTCCGTTCCAACCCATGTGTAAGCGACCCTGTGTAAGGTTTCCAAGGAGCAGCTAATGAGTTTGAACTGCCAACCTTGCAGTTCAAACGACTTTGCAGTCTCTAACATTAACCCACAGTGCCATGCTTCCATTAAATACAATATCGATTTTCCTTGGTATTGTGTCATTTTTAGGTTAGGAATCACCAATTCAAAAGTCAACAGAGTCCATATATGACACAAAAGTGTGAAATGGGCACTTGTTTATAGTGATGAACTGGAAAGCACGTGCTGAACTTTGTAGGTATAAACCAAAAACCAAACCCACTGCCACGAGCTGATTCCTACATATAGTGACTCTGTCTTGGGTTTCAGAAGAAAAAGTCTCCTCCCACTATGCAACTAGTGGTTTTGAACTGCCAACCTTGTGGTTAGCCATCCAGAGCTTAATTCCAGGCTATTCTTTTCATGAAAGCTCATGGGTCCACTTTTTAGATTTTTGACTTACTGAGAGAACTTCTAAATTTTATGTGAAACTTCTTAATATTTACCAAAGGTATTAATGCAGTATTTAAAAGGTCTGTGTGGCCCAAACAACACAAAAATGTCAATTGACCTTACTGACGATGCAAAGCATATCTGTGATCTTTAGATCACTTTGGAGCCTTAAACTCTAGACACCAAAATTATTAACATTATCAGGTATCCCTGGATTCCAATTTTGGAAGTAAAACTACCTGTGATTGATTGATGGATTGAGTAGATGGATAGAAATATACACAAAAAAAGATATACTTTTTGAACCCTTTTTAGTACAGTTCAGT
Organism: Chrysochloris asiatica; assembly: GCF_000296735.1. Taxonomy (NCBI): domain Eukaryota; kingdom Metazoa; phylum Chordata; class Mammalia; order Afrosoricida; family Chrysochloridae; genus Chrysochloris; species Chrysochloris asiatica. The sequence goes on from NW_006408577.1 coordinate 12,493,118, forward strand.
TATATTGGTTGCTTTCTTCAAGCTGTGCAACTATTCTTACTGTCCTTTTCCAAATTCTTCCACCATGAACACAACCTTATTGCTTCCTATACTTCTCACCTAACATTACCAGTTTGCTGTTGTTAATTTGATACCACATAAATTGGTCTTAGAGCACAGTACTCAAGGTAGACATACTTTACTAATTAAGCTAAACTATGAGGGGATTAAAAAATTTCATGTAAGAATGGAATTAAAAGACAATGGAATTTTTTCCATGAACTTTTTGAAGTACCCACATATCCGATAAAGAAGACTTCAGGAGACAGTTTTGTTTGAAGTTCAAGTTTAAAGATTATCTCAAGATGATCTTTTCCAGGATTTTTCCAGGCTCAATGGCACCTGAAAGTTTGAATTCCATTGAGAATATTGAATTCTGTTCCAAGTCTCCACCCTTCTCTTTTGATCAGGATTCTTCTATAAAAACCTTTGGCCAAATATTCAATAATGGTTGTTGTTTATTGTTAAGTGCAGTTGAGTAGATTCTGACTAATAGTGACCTTGTATAGAGTCTCTGAAGAGTAGCTGGTGGGTTTGAACCACCAACCTTGTGGTTCAGACCAACTTTGCAGTCCAGTACATTATCCTGCATCACCATACCAGGACTCTATCAATAATGGTAGCCAAGCTCCATTTAGTTTTTCTAATGTCCTGGAGCCAACCAGACAGACATTCTGTTTCTTCCATCTGATACCTGACTCTCTTTACTTTTCCTATTCCAACAAGCTAGTAAAACTCTTAATTGTAATATTTGAATACTTTATTATTTTATTATCAAATACATTGTTGATTTTTACAGGTGTAAATTTCCAGAGAATTTAGTCCTATAAAAGTGCATAATATTAACACCTGATGAAATAGAAGAGCACTTTTAAGGTAGAAAATTTTACCCTTTAGTTTGTTTTACAAACAAGATAGACTATTTCTATTTATTTTGGAAGTTAGATAATATCAAGGACAACTTATATTTAATATCTTATTATGTTCTGCTCAGTAAAAGCACCATTTTCAACTTACAGTTTAAGTGAAAAATTTTCTAGTACAAAATAGATAATAAATATGCTTTGATAGTTTATTATGGTACTTTAAAATGTTTCATAAAATACTGTGAAGAAAATTTTTTAAAAATTATATTCCTCATCTTTAATTAAGGTAACAGCAGACTGACAAAGTTATGTGATATATGTGTTGTTATTAAATGCTGTTGAAATTGTTCTTATTCATAGCAACCCTGTATAGGGTTTCTGAAAAGCAGCTGGTGAGCTTGAACCATCGACCTTAAGGTACAAACCGACCTTGCAGTACAGTGCATTAACCCACACTGCCATACCAGGATTCCTTCTTAAAGCCCAGAGCACCTGATATTTGCAGGCAGTCTCCCATCCATGTACTAACCATGCCCGACACTGCTTAGCTTCCAAGATCAGACAAGATCAGGCACATTCAGGGTGGCATGGCCTTAGAAGTGTTGTTGAGTCAGTTTCACCTCATAATGACCCTGTATAGGGTTTCCAAGGAGCAGCTGCTGGGTTTGAACTGCTAACCTTGTGGTTCACAGTCCAGTGCTGATTCTACAGCACTACACCAGGGCTCCTCATATAGAAATGAGCCTCTAAAAATCTCTGCACTGCAATCGCATAATTTTAATATTATAAAGAGTCTTGGTGGGATGATGTAGGATAAGCACTGCACCACAACCCTACACAGGGTCCCTGTGAGTAGGAATCGACTTGATGGCACTAAACAATAACAAAAGAAACACTACTAATACTACTTCAAATGAATGTTTGAGAATTAAGTCTAAAATGTACGTTTGTTGTTGTTGTTGTTGTTAAGTGCTGTTGAGTCAATTCTGACCCATAGCTGGTCAGCTTGAACCAGCGACCTTGCAGTTCAAAGGACTTTGTGATTAGCATTAGGCCACAGCACCACACCAGGACGCAAATGTATGCAGTAGCCCTTTTTAAAAAGCTCTACAAAAAATCTCTAAAAATTTTACAAGAAAAGTACCTGTTTTACTAGAATTTACTCCAATTTAAAGAATCCCGGTGTGGTGCTATAGGATAAGCACTTGACTGCAAGGTCAGTTTGAACTGCAAAGCTGGTGATTCAAATTCTCTGGCTGCTCTTCGAAAACCCTATACAGGTCACTATGAGTCGGAACAAACTCAATGGCATTCAACAACAACAACAATTACAATACTCTTATTTAATAAGAGTATTCTCTTATTCTTCCTTCCTTCATCTCTTTACAGAAAGTACTTCTCCCAAATAAATCTTGACTGTCTTCATTTTCCTCTTCTCTTATCCTCAGAAAGTTCATTTCAAATATATCTCTTCTGTATTAATAATTTCCCAGTCATTATAATATCTTCTCTTGTCCTTCAGCATAAACTTTTGTCAAATATCTAACACAATAACAGAAAAAAGTTTAGTATGATATTTCTTGTTCTGACACTTTTTCCTTTTAAGATTGAATAATGTAAATTTTATCATTCTAAAACTAGAATAGAAAAAGTTAGGTATAAAGTAGAAATAAAGAGCTACATAGTGGTTGTAGGAATCCGGATACGTAAGACAAACACTAAACTGTTAACTGCAAAGTCTACAATTTAAACTTGTGGACTTCCCATGGAGTAGGCTCACTGTGAGTCAGAACTGACTCATTAGCACTCAATGACAATGGTGGTGGTGGTTGCTGTTAAGTGCGATCAAGTCAAATTCAACTCATAAATCTCCTATGCAAACAGAAGATAGCACTGTCCAGTGTTGCACCATTCTCAGAATAGGCCCACGCCCAGGCTCATAGTTATAGCCACTGGGGCAGTCTGTCTCATCAAGATTTTTGTTTTGCTCTAAAAAGTATAATGTTCTTCTCCAGAAACTCCTTAGAACTTATAAAAACTATGTGACACAAAGTTTCTCTAACCTAAGTAGCATTCTGGCTGTACTGCTTCTAACACAGATTTATTTGTTCTTCTGACCATCCATGGCATATTCAATATTCTTCACCAGCACTATAATTCAAATGCATAACTTCTTTTCCAGTCTTCCTTGTTCATTGTCTAGCTTTCACATACATATGATGTGATTAAAATACCATACACTTTAGTCTTCAGAGTGATATTTTTGCTTTTTAACACATTGGTGGTGGTGGTCGTTGTGTGCCATGGAGTCAGTTCCAAGGCTGTAAATCTTTACAGGAGCAGAAAGCCTCATCTTTCTACCATGGAACTGCTAGCAGTTTCGAACTAGCTGACCTTGAAGTTAGTAGCCCACCTAGTAAGCACTATGCTACCTGCGCTCCTTCTTTAACACAGTAAAGAGATCTTTTTGCAGCAGATTTACCCAATGCAGTATGTCATTTGCTTTCTCTACTGCTGTTTCCATGGGTGGTGATTTGGGATCCAAGTAGGAAGAAGTAAAATTATAGCATTTATTTGTTTTTATATATGTTGTTGTTTTTTTGTCTCTGCACACTCACACACATATAATTAAACATTTAATTATCAGGATAATTAAAATTGTATTGCTATTAACATTCTAGTTCATACATGTATGGGTGTATTCCAAACAAAATATGATTAAACAGATCTGTGTTATTACTTGATAAGTACAGACAAGTTCTCTCGCTAATACACTGACTGAGTGTCATTAGGTGCCTTCAAAATAACAGGCAATTGTTACCGGCTTTCAAGTACATCTGCTGAGCCAGTTAAAGTCAAGGCAGAAAGGACAGCTCAGAAAGTTTTGGTATCTGTTTTTGGGATTCTGAAGGGGTAATCTTGATAAATTTTCATGAAGATCATAGAAAAATCATGACAACTTACTATGAAGAAGTTTTAAGAAAATTGAAAACTGTATTAGTAATAAAAAAGCCAGGAAAGTTGTGCTGAGGATATGTTTCCATCATGTTGAGGGTAGCAAGAACGATTCCATGAGAATTCATTGGGAAACCTAAACCCATCCACCTATAATGCTGATCTTATCTCTTCATATTTCTTTTTGTTCCCAAAACTCAAAAACTATTTGTAAGGAACACAATTTTGGACCCTTGAGAATGACAAAATGCCTGCTTTGACATGGTGTAAATTGAAGAGCATAGAATTATTCATGGAAAGATTAAAGAGATGGAAACAGTGCCTTCTGAAGTGTATAGGCCAAGATGAAAGATATGTTGAGATAAAATAGCTTCACATTTCTTGTTGGTTAATAAAGGTTTCTATGGCTTTTTAAGCAATACTTTTGGACTTATCTATATCTATCTATCTATCTATACCTCTATTATCGATCTATCTATACCTATAT
>NW_006408577.1:12498679-12504638 GCF_000296735.1 Chrysochloris asiatica
GTAGGAATCGACTCCAAAGCACATAACCACCACCAACAACAAAAACTGCCTCAGTCTGAAATTAATCAAACATGCAATTTAAGATGCACTGATAATTACTGGTGATCGGAATGTGAAAGTCATAAACAAAAAGGAAAAAATCAGTAGTTGGAAAATGTAGCCTTGGTGGTAGAAATGATGCTGGAGATCACATGATAGAATTTTGCAGGACCATGACTTATTCATTGTGAATGCCTTTTTAAAAAAACATAAAAGGTAGCTATACACATAAATTTTACCACATGGAATACACAGGAATTAAATTGACTACATCTATAAGAAGAGATGATGGAAAAGCTTCAGATCATCAGCCAAAACAAGGTCACGGGCTAACTGTTGGGCAGACCATCAAGTGCTCATACGCAAGTTCAGGCTGAAGTTGAAGAAAGTGAAAACAAGTTGAGAAGAGGAAAAATGTGAACTTAAATATGTTCCACCTTAATTTAGAAAAAATCTCAAGAACAGATTTGATGCATTGGACACTAATGCATGAAGAATGAATATTCCAGAAAATGTAATTGTTTTCAGGAGGAATCTGTGCATAGACCAAGAGGTAGCCATTTGAACAGAACAATGGCATACTGAATGATTTAAAATTAGGAAGGTGTGCCTCGGGTTGCATCTTTTCACCATACTTATTCAATCTGTATGCTGAACAAATAATTTGAGAAGCTGGATTTTATGAAAAAGAATGTGGCATCAGGAAGACTCATTAACAACCTGAAAAACGCAGATGATGCAACCTTGTTTGCTGGAAGTGAAGAGGACTTGAAATACTTACTGAAAAAAAAAAAAAAAAAAAAAAAATGCAGCCTTCAGTATGAATTGCACTTCGCTGTAAAGAAAACAAAAATAAACCTGAATGGACATCATTAGCATGATGGTAAATGGAGAAAATGCTGAAGTTGTCAAAATTTCATTTTGTTCGGATCCATAGTTAACATTCATGGAGACAGCAATCAGGAAATCAAAAGACATATTACATTGGACAAATCTTTTGCAAAAGTCCTCTTTAAAGTGTTAAAGAGCAAAGAAGTCACTTTGAAGACTACAGTGTCTGTGACTCAAGCCATGGTATTTTCAATCACTTAATATGCACATAAAAGTTAGAAAACGAATAAGAAAGGCCATAGAAGAATCAGTAAATTTGAACTATGGTACTGGAGAAGAATAAAAAGTACCCATGAAGTGCCAAGAGAACAAACAAATTTTACTTGAAGTACAGACAGAATGCTCCTTAGAAATTTACGTGGTGAAACTTTTTCTCGTTTACCTCAGGTGTGTTTTCAGCGGGAACCAGTCCCTGGAGAAGGCTATTGTGCTTCGTAAAGTAGAGGGTTAGTGAAAAAGAGGAAAACCCCAGTGAGATAGACGAACACAATGGCATCAGCAATGGGCTGAAGCATAACAGCATTTGTGAAGATGGTACAAGACTGGCTATTATTTTGTTCTTTTATGCATAAGGTCGCTATGAGACTGAACTGACTCGTTGCACCTAACTAAACCATCAACTCATCAAACAGGATCAGATTTTAAAGACTAGGTTATTATACAATAATCAATGTTATGTAAAAATGATGGAGTGGGATGTCAAATGGCAGAATGAGGATGACTATATATATCACTACATATGGAATCCTGATGTGGGACCACAAGGTCAGTTTGAAACACATCGGCAGTTCAAACTCACCAGCTGCTCCTTAGAACCCTATTCAGGGTCACTATGAGCCAGAACCAACTTGACAACACTTTACAATGACTGCAAAATCCTTACATAACTGCCAAATAATTGAGAATCATAGTTGATAAATAACCTTAACAAGTCAATGCTCCTTGACTTTCATTTCTTACACACAAATGCAAAATAGACAAAAAATAGATAAATATCAGATAATGAGATAAGTCAGTAATTTTGGAGTACGTCTAACTTGGGGAGTGAGGTGACTCTAGGAGATAAGCAGTGGATTGCAAAATACAAAGTCATCAGCTGCTCAGCTAGAAAAATACAAGATTTTCTGATTGTGTAGAGATTTACAGCCTCAGAAACCATATATAGGGTTTCTACATTTCAGAACTGACTAGAAGGCACTTAACAACAACATCAAAGTCTTATTTATTTAAACTGCCTCCTCAAAGTAGAGTTGACCATCATGCCACAAATGGAATAAAGCCCATGGGACCTTCATTTGCTGATAGGGTACTACTCAAAATGAAGAGAAACATCTGTAAATATCCATTAATAATTGGAACATGGAACGAAAGAAGATTGAATCTAGGAAAATCATAAATTGTAAAAAATGAAATGAAACACATAAACATCAGTATCCTAGCAATTAGTGAGCTGAAATGGACTGATATTGGCAATTTTGAATCTGGCAATCACATGGTTTTCTAAGTCAAGAAAGCAAATTGAAGAGGAATGGCATCACATTCATCATCAAAAAGAACATAACAAGATCAGTCATGAAGTACAACGCTGTCTGTGATAGGATAATATACTTACGCCAAGAAGGAAAATCAGTTAATACCACTATTATTCAAATTTATGCACCAACCACTAAAGCCAGTGATGCTGAAATTGAATAATTCTACCAACTTCTTCAGTCTGAAATTGATCAAACAAGCAATTAAGATGTATTGATAGTTATTGGCCACTGGAATGCAAAGGTTGGAAATAAAGAGGAAGGATCTATGGTTGAAAAATATGTCCTGAGTGATGGAAACGATGCTGGAAATCACATGATAGAATTTTGCAAGACCAATGATTTCTTCATTGCAGATACCAAATAAAAGATGATTATGCACTGCTAACCTCAAGATCAGCAGTTCGAAACTACCAGCTGTTCCGCGGGAGAAAGATGAGGCTCTCTGATCCCATAAAGATTTACAACCTCGGAAACCCTGTACAAGATTGCTATGAGTCGGAACCAATTCCATAACACATAACAACAACAGCATGCACATAGACCTCACCAGATGGAATACATAGGAATCAAATTGACTACATCTGTGGAAAGAGATGGTGGAAAAGCTCCACATCATCAGCCAAAACAAGACCAGGGGCAGACTGTGGAACAGATCATCAGTTGCTCATTATGCAAATTCAGCCTGAAACTGAAGATAAGAGAGTGCCTCCAGAGCTTAATCTATTTGTTGGAAGATTTCAATTTGTATTCCATCAATTCCCAGAGTCTTGTTCTTTGCCAATGCTTTCAGTGCACCCTGAACTTTTTCCTTCAGTATCACTGGCTCTTGATCATATGCAGCCTCTTGAAATGGTTGAACATCAACCATTTCTTTTTGGTACAGTGACTGTGCATTCATTCCTTCCATCTTCTTTTGATGCTTTGTGCATCATTCAATATAATGTAATATTGCAAGTTGATTCATTCAACAAACTGATGAAACACCGAAGGCACTCACTTATCTATGCAAAGAAATTTGGAAGACAAATACCTGGCCAACTATGGAAGAGAACCATATTTGTGCCCATTCCAATGAGAGGTGATCCAATGTAATGTGAAAGCAATCGGACAATATCGTTCAAGTAAAATTTTGCTAAAGGTAATCCAACAATGGCTGCAAACATACATTGACAGAGAACTGCCAGAGGTTCAAGTCAGATTCAGATGATGGCATGGAATGAGGGATACCATTACTGATGTCAGATGGTTCTTGGCTGAAAGTAGTGAATACTAGACTGATATTTACCTTTGCTTTATTGACTACACAGAGGTGTTCAAATGTGTTAATCATGACAAGCTATGGACACCGTTGCAGAAAATGAATATTCCATAACACTTCATTGTTCTCATGAGGAACCTATACACAGACCAAAAGACAGTTGTTCAAACAGAACAAGGGGACACTGAATGGTTTAAAATTAGGAAAGGTGTGCTCTAGGGTTGTATTCTTTCACCATACTTCTGCAAAGTGGAGGGTTGGAGAAAAAGAGGAACACCCTCAAAGAGATGGAGGCATGACTGTAGCAGCAATGGGCTTAATTGTAGCAACGATTGGGAGTTTGGCACAGGACGAGGCAGTGTTTCATTCTGTTGGACATTGGGTAACGATGAGTCAGTAGTGACTCAATGACACCTAACTACAACACATGTGTCAGATCTGTAGAGAAGGCACTTAACAACAACAACATCTAGTTTATTTAAACTACAGTTTATCAGGAGGGATCAATATGGGTATAGTCCTGTAGGATAAACACTGGACCACAAGGTTTGTTTGAACTACAAGGTCAGTGGTTGAAAACCATCAACCATTCCTCAGAAACCTTATACAGGGTCACTATGAGTCAACTGACTTGAGGGCATTTAACAACAACACAAAAATCAGTTCCTGGAGAAGGACATCATGTTTGGTAAAGTGGAGGGTCAGCAAAAAAGACGAAGATCTACAACGAGATGGGTTAGCATAGCGGCAACAGCAATGGGCTCAAGCATGGCAATGGTGGTGAGGATGATGCAGGACCAGGTAGTGTTTTGTTCCGTTATGCATGAGATCATTATGAGTTGGAACCAACTCAGTTGCACCTAGCAACAGTAATTTATTAATTGCTTTTTTTACATATGTCTTTTTTTTTTTTATGAAAGTCATCACTTAGTCCTGCATCAAAGCTCTTGAAATAAAGAATGTAATGCTAAATTACAGGGAGTTAGAGGAGATTACTATAGTAAAGCAGTTCCACAGAGGTAAAACTGATTTCTGAATAAAGGTATTAAGCTAAATATTAAATAGATGAAATCCCAAAATGTATTCCCATGGTAGAATACCCACACACACACATACACACATACACACACACATACCCACACATATACACACACATACACACACATACACACACACATACACACACACATACACACACATACACACACACATACACACACACACATACCCACACACACACACATACCCACACACACACACATACCCACATAAATTACATAAATCCTATGCCAATTTATTTGAGCCCTTTATTATGGTTTCTCAAGCAAGGGCCATTTTCCCTAGTGACCTTAAAGAGTCCAAATTTTCTTTTCTTAAATATGCCTATAAATATTAACAGACTAGAAAAAAATATATATTAAGCTAAATATTAAATAGATGAAATCCCAAAATGTATTCCCATGGTAGAATAAAGAAATACATTAATTCTTTTATGAGATTATGTCCTGTTTCTTTTATTCTGAGTGATAGCCAGCTAGCTATTCAAGCTAAACTATATTGTCCCGATGTTCAAAGTCTATTTAAATATCTAAAAATACAATATTTTAACAAAAAGTTTTCAAATTAAGCAATCCAAAGCTAGGGACTTTGACAACAGGAAGATCTACTCAAACCATGTATTTTAATTTTTGTAAAGTTTATTTTGATCTGTCTTATTCTTACAAAATGACAAGTAAATTTTATATCTACTTTTTCCTTTCCATCATGTATTCTTTCTTCCCCTGAGTATATTTCTCTTTCTGTTATTCCTGTATAGCTGATGTACAACATATGTAGTAATGAGAAACATGGGTATCAGAGATGCACATCTTTCTTCTCTTTGGTATAATAGTCATGACTCATCTCCCTGTCACTGCAGTCAGCTCACCTGATGCCAGAGTTCTGTGGGGCCTGTTAATGCCACCACCTTCTCAATGTGACTTTCCCAAGTCCATCAGTGAGAACAGCATCCCAAGACCTCATGTAATTTGCTGAGCAGACAATTTTTATTATTGACATGTTTTTGTTTTTCTGTCAAGCATGCCATTTATATAGTAATTTAATAACCAGTCATCTCTGAAAGTCTCGAATCAACATTATTCTGGAGGCTTTGTGTGCCTGTTCGCCCCACTCTCCCACCCCCACCCTTTGGTTGCTTGATATCAGAGTTTGATTTAGGGAGTGGTGATAATGTACA
>NW_006408577.1:12506798-12507737 GCF_000296735.1 Chrysochloris asiatica
GATCATTCATATTCAATTATTTGTTCAAAATTCATAATCTTATATAAACTGTATCACTGAAATTTTCTTATATAAATAGTTTCTAACCTGTTTCCAGTCCTTATATAAATATCAATTGTCTATAGAATTTTTTTTAATTCAGTATATCTGTATATTCATTCTAGAATATTGTAGTCATCATGTTTTGCCATCATGTTGGAGAATTATTTTGCAAAAGTTGTCCATTGTTTTCTAGCTGGTCAGTTTTATTTGGTATGACATCTTGAATCATAATAAATTGCCAATATTTAACTCTGTTATCTATAAAAATGGCATGTGAATATAATTCAACCTAATTTTTTTGTTATACGTGTCTTATATGTTATGATATATTTGAAATTATTATATATCTAGATGAATTGCTATCATAATTCATATTATCTTCATTGCAGGTCAGCAGTGTGACCCCTAAGTCTCCCTCCACTGACATCTTTGATATGATTCCGTTTTCTCCAGTATCAACCCAGTCTTCAATACCAATACCTACCCGCAATGGCACACAGCCACCTCCGATACCTAGCAGATCTACTGAGATTAGTAAGCTTTTTAAAATAAATTCATATTTTCTTGCTATATTATTTCATATTTTAATGAATACTTTATGTGACATTGTTTTTCTTAACATGTTTGCCAACAATTTTAATTGTTAGTTTGATTATGTTTATATATATATGTTCAATTCTATTAATTATATTTAACTTTATAATTCAGAGCATGGTACTTAAGATATCTTTCTATGAGATTTGAACATGTTTTATAGGGAAAAAATGATGTCTTTGTATACATTTATTTACATCATTTCAAGCATTTAATGATGTTATTTTTGTTGAGTTGTGAGTTCTGTTTTCATGTTTTAATTTAATTATTTGAAAGAACTCCAATAATTATTAAAATATTTTT
>NW_006408577.1:12509967-12511372 GCF_000296735.1 Chrysochloris asiatica
CAGCTTGAAAAATGCCATTGGTTTCCTAAACCCAGTTCTTTGCACATTTCATTATATTTGACTGTCTTCTCGAGCTGCCCTTTCAAATTTTCTGTTCAACTCTTGTACCTCCTCACTTCTTCCATTTACTTTAGCATCTCTGTGTTGGAGAGCAAGTTTCAGAGTCTCTTCTGACATCCATTTTTGTCTTTTCCCTCTTTCTTATCTTTGTAATGACTCTTTGCTTTCTTCCTGTATGATATTCTTAATGTCACCCCACAACTTTTCTGGTCTTCAATCTTTAGTGTCTAATGTATCAAATCTGTTCTTCAGATAATGTCTAAATTCAAGGTCATATTTTGGCTCTCGTGGACTTGGTTTAATTTTCTTCAGCTTCAGCTTGAATTTGCATATGAGAAATTGATGATCTCTTCCACAGTCTGGCCCTAGTCTTATTTTGGCTGATGATATTGGAGCTTTTCCACCATCTCTTTCATCATATGTAGTCATTTTGATTTCAAAAACCCTATAAAGGGTCATTATGATTCAGAACCAACTCAGTGGTACTTAACAACAGCAGCAGTTTGTAAATACAAAATAATAGCATTAAGTACTTTAAAATTAGTTTATAAAAACTATTCAAATACTTTATATGAAGTTGAAATATGTTTTATATGCCTCTGAAAATATGTTGATGCAATGCAAAATATTTTCTCAAGAAAACAATCCATAATATAAATGTCATAATAGTTTTAGAAACTGTTGCTAATATGTGATATTATGATGAAGTATTTTTTGCCCTTATGAGTGGTCCTACAATCTCCTTTTTTTCCCCTTCTTTTTCTTCCTTGAAAAATTATTCCTTGAAAATTATTCATTCATTTGTTATTTGAAAAGAATTTATTTAACATACCACTAGAAATGGACTGAATGCTGGATTGTGAAATGCATATTAACAATATATCCATAATATAGGGTTATAATCCCAGTAGAAATACTAACTGAGTGAATAGATTTAAAGATATTTTGCAGAAATGATCTAGACTTGGTGACCAACTACATATATATGGCAACTGAGAGGTTATATTCAACTATGATTCAAAATTTGATTCCAAATTTATTAACAAGAAAAACTAGAGAAAAAAGAAAAAAATAGTAATACATGTTTTAGACACTGATATACTTAAAATGCCTTTGGAAAGTTTAGGTGGAGGCATTTATTAGTGATGTAACCGTTTGGTACATTTTTCAATTTCTGAATGAATTATCAAAATTTGTTGTTGTTAGGTACCATCAAGTCAGTACCAAGTCATAGAAACCCTATGAACAACAGAATAAACACTTCCCAGTCCCACACCGACTTCACAATCCTTGCTACAATCCACACTCATTGCTGCTGCCACTGTGTCAGTCCATCTTGTTGGGG
>NW_006408577.1:12512522-12513765 GCF_000296735.1 Chrysochloris asiatica
GGGAAGTCTTAGTTGGATTTCACTAGCCCTTGTTTCTTAATTGGTTTCTTGTAGTTCTGCCTTTTCTTTGTCATGGGCCAGCTAGGAAAGGACTCAAGATATCCCTAATCTGATAATATCATTACCCCCTGAGGAAAGAGGAAGTTCAAAATCATTTGAGAAGTAGGGCAAAGACTCTTCTGGCTACTTCCCATTAATTAGGGTTGTAGAAAGGTTGAGGTTCTTACTCCATCTCCTAAACTTTCCCTTCATACTGGGGTTCCTGTTCCCTGGGTGTGAAAGGCATATATCCTGCCATAGTCTCATACAGTGGATCCAATGGTATAGCTTTGTTGTTGGCACAAAACATGAATGCTGATAGCCTGAAGATAAGAAGGACAAACTTAACCAATGTGTTGAGTATACAAGGTCCAAAGAGGAAAATTATGGAAAGTAGTCCCAGTAGGGGAAGTAACCAGGCAACCCATTTCCAGCTTTGTGACCAAAAGCCCCAGGATTCTGACAACTGCTTATGAATTTTGATGGCTTGCTCAACTAGTTTTCAGGTTGTGTCTCTGGGGATGCCAGATTGGTTACCTCCCTGATCTGTTGTTAATAGATCTAAGGCTCACCAATTTTGGAGAGTAATTGCTGTGAGTGAATCTAGCTGATTTTGAACAACTACAATACTCTGTATAATTTATTACAAACTCTCGACAAGGATTTTGAACAGGGTTTGATAATATGAGAGAAAAGTAACAAGCCCGTCTACCCCCGTGCCCAGTTTGACGTTGGTTCCTGACTCTACTAAAAGTGCGATAAACTATATAGCTCTTTGGGTCTTTTCATGGGCCACTAGGGACTAGGTAAAGATTGATTGTTTGGGATAATATCTATTTCTAGTGATGAATAGATCAAAGTGCAGGTTCTTGTCCAATTGGTTGGTTCCAAACACACACAAAAATTCCTTGGTGTTGAGGTGGCCCCTATATTTCTGTTTTTCCAAAACATGAAGTTTCTCTTGGTAGGGAAGAAATCTGGACATGTGAATCCAACTTTCTACGTGCTGTAACTTAACTCCTATGAGGGTAGGCAATAAAACTTGGTAAGGTCCAGTCCAAAACAGTTTAAGTTGGTCCAACACTTCGCTTTCTCTCCAATGTTTTAACAACACCCAGCTTCTTGGTTCTGTAGCTGGTCAAGATCCCCCTTGGTTGGGACTAGGAAGCATTTGTTAGCCACAATCTAAAAGAGTATGTTGTAC
>NW_006408577.1:12515702-12517546 GCF_000296735.1 Chrysochloris asiatica
CATAAGCCCTCTATGAGTCAGTAGTGACTGGATGGCACATAAGAACAATAACAACAAATATATGAGAATAAATAATAGAAAATGTCTATAATTTTATCCCTTAGCTTCTCTTTTTGTTGATACCTGAGAATGGTCGCAATTCTACATGCATATTTTTGACCCCCTGGTTTTCACATCCCTTGAAATTTGTGTCTTCCCCCTAAACATCAATTAAACTTTAGTTTGATAACTGTACTCCCTGCTTCACTATAAATTCCATGAGATAAGGAACTTGTTCCTTTCTTAACTACATTAATTTATTCCCTAACATATTGGGTGGTACGTAACTCCCATTCAGTAAATATCTAATGGATAAAGAAAAGAATAGCTACGTGAACCACCATCCAATTAATTCTTTTGTTGGTGGTGTTTTTGCTTTCTTTTCTGTTAGCTGTAGCAAACAGAAATTTGTTTTCTCACAGTATAGGAGACTAGAAGGACAAATTTAGGACACAACCTCTAGGGAATACTTTCTCTCTTTGTTAGTTTTGGAGGAAGTTCCTAGTGTCTCTGTCTTCTGTTTCCTGGCTCCTTGGAGATGTCCATATGACTTGGCATCAATCTTCCCCGATTTCTATCAACTATTTGCTTGTTTTAATAGCTGGAAAGACTGATTTAAGACATACCCTGCACTAACCCTACCTCACTCACATAACAAAGACCACCTATTTTGAAATGGGAATATAATCATAGAGCTTGAGATTTATGACCCATATTTTGGGGGGACGTATTTCAATCCATAATGAATGTCTTTCATAAACATATTTAGCATTTATACCCAGATGTTAAGTGCTGTAGAGTCTGTTCGTACTCATAATGGCCCTATGTGGGTTTCCGAAGACCAGCTTGTGAGTTTGAACTGCCAACCTTGTAGTTCACAGTCCAGTGCTGATCCTATAGCACCACCCCAGTAGTCCAATTATACCCTAGTGTGACAGCACTTAACAACAACAACATAACAGCACACTACCATCACCAACAGCATGGTCATTATATTATACTCTTGTTATACCCCTTAATTATTCCCTATCAAGAAGACTGTCAAAGAGACTAAGTAACTGAAAAATGGAGTTGATACTCTTTAATTTTAACTTTATACAATTTCTTAAATTAGGAAAATCCAATCCCAGAGGAAAATAGCTTAAAGAAAATGATGAGCTGAACTTTTTCTTCTGTATCTTAAGTTCTGGTATTCTCTCTATCTTTAGAACCTAACTGCCATGTACTTTATATTGACAACTCCCCCATTACAATGGAGGTAAAAAGGCTAAGTCAGCCATGACTGCCCCAGCAGCAAAGTGAGATACCCTACGGTTTTTCTTGTGATTTGACATAATTTCCTAAGAGATGAAAATGTTACCAATGATGCAACATGAACCAGACAGATTTACAAGTCAATAGAGAGGTCTGTGAACTGTTAGCTAAAAGACAGCTGAATACAGTGCTACCCTTTGTGATAAAGGATGTCCCCTGCTAACTGTGGCCTCCTACAGTGCTGAAATTTCCAACAGTAACAATCAACCAGAAGGACCATCTTACAATCTTAAATTTTAATCAGAATATGAATGATAAAGTTTTAGAATTCACAGAGACCATACAGATCTAACTATCATATCATCCTCATTTAATATACGAGAAGAGAACAAACAAGATGGCGGATCGGGTGGACATATAGCAGAGAGCTCCGCCAACAACAACACAGAATACCCGAACAAGCAGGCTCAGGGGATGGTCCCAGAACTCTGAACCACATATAAAGGAATACTTAGAAGGTTGGAAGGCTCACAGCTGGGGGAATTTGTGGC
>NW_006408577.1:12528816-12554047 GCF_000296735.1 Chrysochloris asiatica
TGAGACCTGTCTAATTGTTCTCCCATCTGCTTTGTTCTTCCATTCCCCTCTCCCTAGTTGTATATTGCCCCCTCCCCTCGTTCTGATTCTTAAAGCCATTCACTATGGTATATCTGTTATTGCAGCATTAGATAACTAAGACAGAAGCTGGTACCAGACACCTAAAGATACGAAACTGTGGAAGTGGTTTTGGAACTGAACAATGAGCAGACGCTTGAAGAGCACAGTGCTGCCCACCATTGAAAGCCCAGATTGACTATAAAAGACTGTTGGTGGAATTAAGGATGTCAAAGGCAATTCTGACGAGGGCTCAGAAGGAAGTGAGGAGTAATATAACACCAGAGATGTCACAGATATTGAGAAAAAGTGAGAGAGATGTTGCAGCAACAAAACCTGAACTCTGACAAAGATGGCACAGAAGCTGATCCATCCGCAGAGAATTGAAGAAAGCAAGAAGCAGCAATTAAAGAGACAGGGAAGATCGGAAACAGAGCTGCTTCAGTCTCAAAAAGTAGAATTATGATCTCTAGGATTTGTAAGGGTTGGTACACAGTTTCCCAAGTTTCAATTGGTGAATTCTTCACCAATTCATTTCCAGAGTGTGGGACTGCCATTAAGATGGGGCTTTTACTCAAAGCTGAGGGTGTGAGGCTGCCATGCACGAGGGGTGGAAGAACTGGACCTGTCCTGGCTAAGAGGGTAGGGTTACCATTTAAATGAACTAGAAGAATGGGATAAAGGCGTAGAGTTGCCATTCCTGTGAGCCAGAAGCAGAGTTCTGAAGTTCAGTGTTGGGAGCCCTCTACCCAGAACCCAGAGTGCATAATCAATACCCAGAATCTAGAGGCCAAGGCCATTGTCTATATGGCCTAGAGAACAAAGGGTTATTAGCCTTGTAAGCTAATATAAATTGCTATGCTGGAATTTTTTTTTGCATGGTACTGTTATCCATTCTTTCCTTCCATTTGTTCCTACTAGTTTGTCATACTGTGGGGGCTTGTGTGTTGCAATGATGCTAAAAGCTATGTCATTGGTATTCTATATACCAATAGGAACACCCATGGTGGACAGATGTCAGCAGAGCAACCAGACTAAAGCAGACTAGGAAGAAGAAGAGGTGGACTACTTTTGAATACTGAATCACTGAAAACCGTACAAATGACAGCAGAACATTATCAGATATAGTACCAGAAGATGAAAACATATTGTTAGATATCATGCCTGAAGATAAGTCCCTCAGGTTGGAAAGTGCTCAAAATTCTACTAGGGAAGCTCTGCCTCCTCAAAGCAGAGTTCACCAGGATGATACGAATATAGTACAGCTTTCAGGACCTTCCTTTGCTGATGCACACAACTCAAAATGAGAAGAAACAGCTGCAAACATCCATTAATAATTGAAACATGGAATGTACGAAGTATGACTCTAGGAACATTGAAAGTTGTCAAAATGAAATGGAATGCATAAACATTGATATCCTAGCCATTGGAGAGCTGAAATGGATTGGTCTTGGCCATTTTGAACTGGAAAATCACTAGGAGAGAAGTGTGGACCTGGGATCCCTGCATTCCTAGATCCAGAGGAAGATTGATGCCAAGGCACATGGAGAACTGCAAGGAATGCTGGGCCTACAGAGGCTAAGGGATATAAGGACTTTCTCCAGAGTAGGTGCTCTAAATTAGGACTTCCAGCTTCCTGTACTGTGAGAGTCCTGGTGTGGTGCTGCAGGATAATGCACTGGACCACAAGGTCTGTTTGAACCACAAGTTCAATGGCTCAAATCCACCAGCCGCTCCTTGGAAACCCTATACAAGGCCACTATGGGTCAGAACTGACTCTACAGTACTTAGCAACAACAACACATACTGTGAACGAATAAATTTCTGGTTCTTAAAGCCATCCACGTGTGGTATTTCTGTTATAGTAGCTTTAGATAGCTAAGACAAGTATATTTTCCCAAGAAATCAGTATTGCTACTCCTTATCTTTTTGGGTTGTTTGCTCAATATATGTTCTTATATCCATTTTTTTAAATCTTATTTTTGCTTCTGTATCTAAGATGTATCACTTATAGATAGTATATTGATGGATCATATTTTCTTGTCCATTCTGCGTATGACATTTGCATTTAATCTATTTATATTCTGTGTAATTATCAATAAGTAAGGCGCTCTGGTAGCGTAGAGGTTACGAATCAGGCTGCTAACCCGAAGGTCAGCAGTTCGAAACTATCAACTGTTCCATGGGAGAAGGATGAGGCTTTTTGCTCCTGTAAAGATTTACAGCCTCGGAAACCCTGTGCAGGGTCACTATGAGTCAGAACCGACTCCATGGTACTTAACAACAACAACAACAACATGAATTTAGTGCAGTGATTTTAACCTGGCATTTATGTGTGTGTGTTGGTGGTTTCTTTGCTTAGTATATTTTTCTGTGCTTAGTTCATTATATGCATAAATTTTCTTCTTATTTTCATTGTTGTTGTTTTATTATTTACTGAGATTTTGTGACAGTTTTCCTTTTTTATTTTTATGAGCAGTTCTATTAATTTTAAGTTACTTTGTAACTTATTTATTTTATTCCTAAATTTAAAAGTCTGTACCATCTTGATATCGTCTTAACTTCCTTTCCGTGTCAAAGTTTTGTCATTACATCAGTCTGTACCATCTTGATATCATCTTAACTTCCTTTCCATTTCAAAGTTTTGTCACTACATCATTTATTGCCTCTTTGTAGTTGGTGACTGGCTGGCAAAATGACATCTCTGGTTCCCCATTTTCAGTGTTGTGGATTTCTTTTTCTTTTGGATGCTTTTACATGTGCATTGATTTCCATGTGTTGTTTGAGTGTCTTAATCCCTGGAGTTGTCTACCAGTGTTGGTTCTCTCTGTGAAGAACCATCGTGTAAGGTTGCTCTGATTTTTGTAAATTCCTTTAATTTCTGTTTATTTAGAAGCATCCTAATTCTGCCATTGTAATTTAGGGACAATTTTAATGGATGTATAATATTTGGTTGACAACCTTTTACTTTTAGGGTTTTATATATGTCATCCCAACCTCTTCTTTTCTGCATGGCTTCTAGTAAGAAACAAGAGCTCAATTTTTTTTGTTCTTTGGAGGTAAATTTTTTTTGTCTTTTTTCTGAGCTGTTTTCAGGATTCTTTCTTTGTCTTTGGTTTAGAAAGTTTGATTATGATATTTCTTGGTGATTTCTTTCAGGATCTATTTATTTGCGGCTCATAGAGCTTCTTGAATGCTTATCTTCTTGTCTTTCATATTAGGGAAGCTTTCTTCCAACAAATATTTGACAATTTACCAGGTATTGTTTTATTTCCTCTTGCTGTTCTACTTGATGGTGTTCCATGTAATTCTTAGGCTTTTTAAACTTTTTTTTTTCTAATTGTTCATCTAACAGATTAATATTAAGAGATTTAGCTTCAGTTTTATTATTTCTATATTCTGTTTATTAAATTCTATTACTTTTCCCTATTCCTTACTTCTGTTTCAGACTGGGTTCTTTAGAGGGACAAAATCAGTGAAGCATGTATCTCTATGTGTAGTTCTTAAATTAAATGCTGATGAGTTGGTTCTGACTCATAGCAACTCTGTGTAGGATTTCCAAGGAGTGACAGGGGGTTTGAACTGCCAACCCTGAGATTAGCAGTCTAATGGGATTTATATCAAGAAAATGGCTCACACAGCTGTAGAGACAGACAATTTCCAAGACTGTGGGTCAGATGTCAGTCAGGCCAAAAGATTCTTTTGACTCAAGTAGCTGATGAAGCTAAGATTTGAAGGTCAAACAGCTGGCTTATGACAGCAAAGACAAATGAATCCAAGTTTGGCAAATAAGATGGCAGGCTGCTAACAACTTCTAGGCTTGGTAGACAATACTTAGTAGGTTCAAAGAACTGAAGGTCAAATGATGTGCCAAATTAAGGCATGGAAGTTCTACCCAAGTGTTTAATATATTGGAAACGGGCCACATCCTCAAAGAAACTTCCTTTCAATTTAAATGATTGCGTTTTATTAAATCTCATTATGGGAGAGTCCTGGTGTGGCACTGTGGGCTAATGTATCAGACTGCAAAGTCGTTTGAACTGCAAAGTCAGTGGTTCAAGCTCACCAGCTGCTCCTTGGAAACCTTATACAGGGTCAGAATCAACTCAAAGGCACTTAACCACAGCAATGGTGGATTAAACCAAAAACCAAACCACTGTTATCAAGTTGATTCCAACTCATAATGTCTCTGTATAGGGCTTCTGAGGTTGTAAATCTTTATGGAAGCAGAAAGCCTCCTCTTTCTCATGCAGAGCAATGTGGGTGGGTCTGCACTGCTTACCTTATGACTCACAGCCCAGTGTTTACCCTACAGGGGATTGTTGTTGTTGTTAAGTGGCATTGAGTGGATTCAGACTCCTAGTGACCATGTGTAAGGTTTCCAAGGAGCAGCCAGTGGGTTTGAACTGCCAATCTCGTGGTTTGCAGTCAGTGCTGATCATATGGACCCACACCACTGAATTGCCAAACCAGTGAGAATCCTGGTCCAGTTAAGTTGACACAAAACTTTAACAATCACACTTTCCAAAGAGTCCTGTGTCTTTGACATTTTTATATTATTTTAATTTAGTTTCTTTGCAGTTTTTTGGGGGTTTTTTGTGTGTGTGTGGTTTTTAGTTTTCTACTTATTTTGTACTTGTACAGTGTTCCTGAATTCTTCTACAGTTTTGTCAATGGTTTCCTTGATTTTGTTTGTGATTTCCTTGGTCTTTTTCTAAATCTGATTAAATGACTGAAATGTAAATCTTTTTAATTGCTTATCAGATAGCTCCAATATCATTTCTTCCTCCTAGGAATTTCTGGCCTTGTATTGTGATCATTTGTTTGGACCATCTTGTCTTGTTTCTGTGTGTGATTGGTAGTTGTCTATTGTCTCTGAGATGTCATAGTGTTATTGAACTAATTTGTTGAAGATCTCTATTTCTCCTTATCAGGTCTCCATCTTTCTCATTAATTCATTATTTTTTACAAATGCCTACTATGCGTAAAGTACAATTCAATATGCTGGAAACTGAATTGTGACTAGAAATACCTACAAACGAATTCCTGTTGACTAACTGAGCAATAATAATAATACCCATCAGTTATCTATAAAATGACCACAAATTCTCAAGTTTTTAGATGTTCCTGGCTTATATCTGTTGCCCTGGAGAAATTATTACTCTCTCTCCATGAACTCTTAAAGTGACTTTTGATGACAAATTATGTTCCTAGTCATATAATATTTGCAAGACACATGGAACTTCTAAGAATTTATATTTATTAACTCTTTTAATACAAAAATCTAAAGAACAGCTATAACTGAGGAAGCAAGAATCTTTCAGACTGGGAATCACAGAGAGATTTTAGAGGATACCTAGCCATTCCTAGGAAATCCTCTACAAGGTCATTACGTGACGTTTCAGTGTGTCTTAATCTCTGGAAGTTGTCAGCCACTGTTGGTTCTTTTTTATTCTGATACAAAGAAAATGGTGTACTGTAAGATTGCTCTGATTTATACAAATTCCCTTAATTTCTGTTTATTTGGGGATGTCCTAATTTTGCCATTGTATTTGATGGACAATTTTATTGGACGTTTAATTTTTGGTTGGCAATCTTTTACTTTCAGGGTTTTTGTATGTCATCCCAACTCCTTTTCTTTGTAGTTTCTGGTGAGAAATAAGAGATAATCTTTTTGGTTTTTCCTGAAAACTGACTAGACAGCACTTAACAGCAAGTAGAACATAGCCTTGAACTTAGAAGTTGTTACAGTTTCTGTAAAATGAAGGATTAAGTACACTTAAATCACCAAACTCGTATATAATTTATTGTTTTCTGTTGATTAAAACTTTGTTTTGATTGATTCAGAGGACAGATTTCTTAAGATCTTGAAGTAAAATAAAAGACAGTAGTCATCAATTAGTAACATCAATTTTAACTTTAATAAATCTTTAGTGTTAAAAAAGCAGTATATAATTTAGAATACATATAAAAAGTACTTTTTGCTGTTTTTAAAAAGAAATTTGTTTTAGAACTGGAGACATTTTTTAAGAACCTGTCTCATTGTGGTTATTTAGGAAGGTGGTATGATTTTACACTACATGAGATGATATAACTTAAGTTTTCCTTTCTGAATAAAAAGGCGAGGTAAAGATGCATGACTAATGAATAGGATTAGGGAGTGCAGTTGCTGCATACAATAGGCACTTGACTGAGAAGGACAATGTATGTGGTTCAAGCCTGCCAGACACCCTGTGAGAGACAGGTGAAGATTTCTTCTCCTGTGAAGATTAAAAGCCTCTGAAACCAACTCAGTGACACACAAGTACAACATGAGTAGGATTACTTGCTAACATACTTAGTTTTACATATTCTCTTATTAATATTTTACAAAGGCATTTATTGTTGTTGTGTGCCCTCAAGCCAGTTCGACTCATAGCAACCCTGTATAGTGTTTCCGAGGAGCGGTTGAGGGGGTTAAACCGCCAACTTTCTGGTTAGCAATCTAGTACTTGTCCTACAATGCCAATAAGTAAACGGAATTAGGGAAATTTTATTATGAGCAATATATCAATTTTAGAAAATTTAAATTGAATCAATAAGTATAGATACTTTAACCTATTTAATATTGACTATTTGTCAAATTTCAAGTTCTTCAAATTTATTTAAGACACTGACACATCTCTGGATAATAATTCTATGTAACCAAATACTTTTAATAATATCAAAAAATGGATCATTGCTTCTAGTTGTTATTTAGTCTAAACTCTGGTAGACCCAGCACAAAATGAAAGTGTAGAAAGAGCCTTCTTTGCAAATTCATGTGTTTATTTACATAATCCTACCTTGAAAATCTAACTCACCCCATCTAACGCCTTGAAATGCTTTTCTTCTTTTTAGAGCGAGACCTGTTTGGAGCAGAACCTTTTGACCCATTTAACTGTGGAGGAGGGGATTTCCCTCCAGATATTCAATCAAAATTAGATGAGATGCAGGTGACTATTTTAGCAGACTAGCCAATAAATGGTTAATTTCTTTTTTATTCTGATACAAAGAAAATGGTGTACTGTCATTTAAAAACTTACTTTAAGACAATAATGTGCATTTAGTCCTAAAACCGTTCCTATAGGTGTTATGAATAAAGTGTGATTGTTCTTTTAATGGAATATTTTACAATGGCTATAATTGGTTCTTTTTTTTTTTGCACAAAACTAGGTGGATTCTGAGAGTCATTATTTTGAAATTCAGAAATTAAAATGCCACTGGACAGTAGTTATAAGACTTGACCTCAATTTTTCCAATTATGAATTTCAAAACTGTAAATGGGTAGATGAAGGAAAATCTCTGTAAGAGTGAAATCATTCTTTCTCAAAAGAAGCATTGTAACTATAGTTCATAAATTCTGGGCTATTACTGAAAAACAAACAGACACCCGGTGACAACTTGCTTAGGAATGTAATCCCTTGGGACTTTCTTTCTCGCTCTCACTCTGGCTTTCACTCTTGCTCTCTCACTCTTATTTTTGAATTCTGAATTGTTCTGAAAGTGTGAGGAAATTGGTTTCAAAAGCTTTATGCAATGGATCACAATTAATAGTCTTCTAATTACTAGAGTAAAATCTTCCTTCATGCTTTATTAACCCCTTAAACTTTGGTGAAGTTATAATATCCATTTTTTTTTTTTTCATTTTAAAAAAACTTATATATGGCAACATCCAGACAAAGACCTATTATATAGAACTGATTAGGAAGATGTAGTGAAGACACTAAAGAAAGGAGAAGGAGGTGTTTCCTTTAATTGTTGTTGTTAAGTGCCATTGAGTCAGTTCTGACCCATAGGATTAATACATTCAATCTCGGTGTTTCATTGCCTAGAAGGAAGGGGGGAAATTAATGATTGAAGCTTAATACTGGTAAATACACTCTTCCCTGGATTTTAGACTGCAGCTATGAATCAGACTTATTGTCTAGATATTGGGTTATTGTGGTTGTAAGGTGCCATTAAGTCAATTTTCTACTCATAATGACCCCCTGTGGCAGAATACAATTGCCCTGTTGGTTTTCCTAGCTGTTACAGTGAGTCCGAATCAGTTTGATGGCAAAGGACAACAGTTTTTGTGGAAGCAAATCACCAGATCTTCTCCCATGGAGCCAATGAGTATATTTAACCACCAGCTTTCAATTACATTTGAGTGCATAAAAACCTGCGAGTATCTTAAGGAATCCAATATGAGAAATATTGTATTGGAGAGATTTATTGATTTGTTATGCAAATAATGTTAAGCTATGGTGATTTTTTTCCAGTTCTAATATTATCTTATTTTCTTTTTTTAATTTTATTGTTCTTTTCTGCTTTCATGGTGGGTAGCGCCAAAGATGGTTGGTATATTATTTTCATAATAATTTTTTAAACAATTTAAACTCTTTAAAAACTGAAGCCTTAATATTTTGCATGCTTTATTTAGTAAATATTTCAACAGCATTTTCATATTAATGTATTACATTATTTGTTGTGTGTAAGAAGATCATATCACCCATATTTTGAAATGATTTTTTAATGACTTTGTTGTTTGTTGTTAGGTGCTGTCAAGGTGGTTCCAACTCATAGTGATACTATATTGTCCATTTCATCACCTGTCTGTTTCTGTTTGTCCACAACTTACTTGCAAAGTCACTTTATATTTGAATCCTGAATTGTTCTGGAGATTTGAAGAAATTGGTTTCAAAAGTTTAATACAATGAGCCACAATTAATAAAGTCCTCTTTCATGTTTTATTGATCCCTTACATTTTGGTTAAAGTATATCCAAGAAGATAATATATACTAGAATTGAGGCAGAGGTCTATTATATGGAATTATACTTTTTTTTATCCAAAGTCTAGAATGACTTCTATTATGCGTTTTCCTAGCCTAATTAATCTAATGCATATATTTAGCTACCATTTTTATCTTTGCATATAATATAAAACCAATACAATATAAGTGGATCTATAAGTGATAATGCATTAATAAGCATAATAAGATATTTGCTTTTACTCTTTATTTGTACCAGATTTTTACTAAGAGAATTTAATTAAGTTCAAAATCTTAGAAATGCCACATGCACCTAATAATTTAATAAAAAATCTCAGACCATATTTCATTCAAATTGTTGAAAAGTTTAGATCTTTACTTGGCATCAACAATGTAATCATTAGATTTGACATATTTTAAACTGCCTCTGACATGTCACTGACAGACAAATCAATGGACTAGTGTTAATATCCCTGAAGTATACACATTGATTGGAGTCCTGGTGTGGTGCTGTAGGACAACTGCAAGCTCAGTTTGAATCATGAGGTCAGTGGTTCAAACTTACTAGTCATTTACCAGAAACCCTATACAGGGTCGCTATGACTCAATGGCACTTAACAACCGCATACTCATTGATATTCAACAATTTTAAAAAAGAAGCATGGCAATTCAGTGAAGGATGAATGAACATGAATTAATTTCTGTTAAGTCCACTGGATAAGGAGCTCTGGTAGCGTAGTGGTTACGAATCGAGCTGCAAACCACAAGGTCAGCAGTTCGAAACTACCGGCTGTTCCGCGGGAGAAAGATGAAGCGTTCTGCTCCCGTAAAGATTTACAGCCTCGGAAACCCTGTACAGGGTCGCTATGAGTCGGACTCCACGGCACATAATAACAACAAGAAGTCCACTGGTACAAGAAGTCCACTGGTTAACAATCACTGTACAACTTAAACTTACAGCAAATGCCCAGGTAAATGCATTGCTGTTGCTGTATGACATCAAGTTGTTTTCAAGTTGTTTCTAATTTATAGCCAGCTTGAATAGGATTTGTTGTTATTGTTGTCAAGTCGGTTCCAACACATGTTGTTGTTGTTGTTGTTATGTGCCGCGGAACAGCTGGTAGTTTCGAACTGCTGATATTGCGGTTCGCAGCCCGATTCGTAACCACTAAGCTACCAGAGCTCCTTAGGTTCCAACACACAGAGACCAGGCAAAGGGTTCTAAAGAGTCCTGGTGTGGCGCTGTGGGTTAATGTGCCAGACTGCAAAGCCGTTTGGACTGCAAGGTCGCCAGTTTAAGCTCACCAGCTGTTCCTCAGAAACCCTATCAGGGTCGCTATGGGGCGGAAACGACTAGATGGCACGTAACAACAATAGGGTTTCTGAGGAGTGGGTATGAACCGCCGACCTTGCAGTTCAAGCTGACCTTGCAGTACAGTACAGTGCTTATCCTACAGCGTTACACAGGGACTGCTGAATAAAGTTTGTTGTTTTGTGTGACGTGCCTCATGAGTCGGTTCCTACCCACAGCTACCCTGTATAGGGTTTCTGAGGAGCAGCTGGTGAATTTGAACAGCTAATCTTGCAGTTCAAACCGACTTTCTTGTCCCGTGCTTATCCTACAGTGCCACACCAGAACTCCATTTGTATACTTTGCTGTTGTTGTTAAGTGACGTCGAGTTGGCTCCCACCCATAGCAACCCTGTATAGGGTTTTCAAAGAGCGGCTGATGAGCTTGAACCACCAACGTTGCGATTCAAATCACTTTACAGTCCAGAGCATTAACCCACAACGCCACACCAGGACTCCATTTGTATACTAGGGTGCTTCAAAAGTTCATGGAAAAGTCCCATTGTCTTTCAGTTCCATTTTCCATAAACTTTTGGACACCTTGTCATGTATGTATTTCTATATATGTGTGTGTACATATATATGTGTGTGTGTATGTAATATGTTATTTGTAATATACCAAAAGATGTCATAGTACAGATCTCAGATATCCCTGTAAAATATTCTAAATGAATAATGAATTTAAAATATTTTAGATTTAAAATACTGACTTTTGTGAATATTTGGCAGTTGTTTGAAAAACGTGCACTAAATGGCAAAGTATTTATTTTAGTGACAAAAACGTAGTTTAAAAAAATTGTAAAGTAATCTAAGCTTTATCTAATAGAATACAATTTGTATTCCAAGTACCAGAAAGACATTTTGAAAAATATTTTCCACAATGTCATTGTGCTATAGACATAGAGAAGAATATTCTTGGAACATTAACAATAGATCAGATATAGCTTGCAATCTAATCTCATTATTCCTCTATACTACCTTATTCCTCTATATGATAATATTTAATTTGGATTCCTAATAAGGTAAATACACTTTGATGCCCGTTCTGAATGAAAGAATTTGGAAATATGTATAAACAGTTACACAACTGACACAAACAAGTAATTACAATCAGAATATTTAAACAAACTATACAAAGGAGAACCAATGGCAAATACATTCACTTTGAGAGATGTTTTCTTCTCGTCTGGAATAGATGGTTAGTTCATTCGTCAATAATGTGTCATATAGCTATCCCAAACAACAAATCATCTCCCTGAACAAAATTTCAGTTCAGTTGTAAAAAGAAAGGTAGGCTATATGCCATATATTGACACCAGAACAATACTTCTCTAAGGAAACATCAAATGTGGTTTCCGATTCAGTTGCACAATGTATGTCTATACTTTTTTGTCTCTTCATTGCAGGCCAGTGTGCACAGACATCAGGGTAGGTGTGGAGATGTGGGGAAGTAGTAATAAGCCAGATGACTCAGATTTCAGTATTTTATGTGCAAAAAGAGAAGAGAGCTTGACATTAAGGACAAATTCTTTGCCACTAAATTTTAATTCAGAAATTTCTGGGGATATTTCATGGCAACTCTGTACTTTCTGCCAATACAACAAAGATGACTTAACTTCCAGAAATAAATAAAAACATGATGGTGGGACGATTCAAAGGACCCAGTCCAGTAGAACCGTAGCAAGACAAGTAGTGGAAACTGCGTAGCATCTGCTCTAGCAGTTCTACTAGAAAGGGGCTGACCATCAAGATAGGGAAAAGGAAAACTGATAAAGTGATGTATTACTCTTGTGACAATAAAAGTAAAATGATCTGACTTTTATGGTGATATGTATATGTATAAATATATGTCTATATATAATATAGATACTTTTACATATATTAATATCTATTTGTTTCTGTGTTCCATATAAGGTATGTGATTACATTCACTAAAAATATTTTACTGAAATTTTGGACAGTGAAAGGAAAGATGAAATTTATCGAGAAAGCTAAGTCTAGCTATTTTCATAATATTTAAATCAGTGGTGTTCTTGAAAGCCATAAAAGAATGGCATAACATTTTGAGCTATAAAAAAATGACATGGCATGTAGCTTTCACTGAAAAAGAAGTGTTTAAGTATTAAATCTACTTATTTCCTTATCCTCTGATTTTTTTTTTGCCTCTTCTGTATGCAAATCTCACATATAGTAAGAATATTAAAATGATAATGCTCTGAATGAGCATAAAACAAAGAGTAGGCATATGCATATGTATAAAGAGTTTATAATCCAACATTTCACATATAATTCTTTTTTAGTTGATTTCAACTTCTGTTCATATCCATAAACCTTTCTTATTTAATGATGCTACTCTTTTTTACAGGAGGGGTTCAAAATGGGACTAACGCTGGAAGGCACAGTATTTTGTCTCGACCCGTTAGACAGCAAATGTTGATGTCAAGAGCAAGAGATCCTGCAACACGTTACATTTCTTTTATATGCATATATATCATTATTACTTTTTGACAAGTATTATATATGTGCCAATATATTTTTGAACATTTTAATTTTTTAAAAATTGTTTTAGTAAAACTTCTTCATGTATTCACTGTTGATTCATAATGTTTTTTATTTTAAAAACAACACATCATAAAGTAAATCATACCTTTACATCCCTTTCTTTTTCTGTTGGAAGTAATTTTATAATTGAAAAACAAATTATCAAAATATCTGTCATGTATCTGACTAAGTTCTAAAGAATTAGCACCTTTTAAATTTGTGTTCATTCTCCAGGCTACTAATATATTATTGATTTTCTAAAAGTCATACTTAATGCCACCTTTTCAGGACCAATGCCAAACTAAATTTGCTCCATTTTCAAATCAGTAATCATATGACCATTGATTAGACAGATGTCTACTAAATGTTGTTAACATCATTCAGAAAATATAAACTTTGAATATTATGTTACCAAGTTACAAATATTTAGATGATACAATAACAAGAATATCAAATCCAATGATAACTAAACCAACTATTTTGTAGCGTAGCGGTTACGAATAAGGCTGCAAACCTCAAGATCGGCAGTTCGAAATTACCAGCTATTCTGCCTAAGAAAGATGAGGCTTTCTGCTCCCATAAAGATTTACAGCCGCAGAAACCCTGCACAGGGTCACTATGAGTCAGAACCGACTCCACGGCATATAACCACCACCACCACCACCATTAATAAATATAAGGTTACATTAGTATCATAATTAGTTATAGCCTATATATTTTAATTTGCTTCATTAGTAAAGTGTGAGAAAATGAAAATTATCTATTTACAAAACATTTAAAATAAAACTTAAGTTTTAATGAGATGAGCTACATTACTACAGCTAACATATCTGCTCTGATATTTCCTTTAAAAAAAGGAAAAAGTAGATCCTGTGCTGTTTATAGTTGCAATGTCTGTTACTCATATTTACTTTACAAAATATACTTTCCTTCATGAAACAATGACTCTCCTTGAGTATGTTCTTCATTGATAAAGGTATTCCTCACCAAACTTTATTTTGTGATGCCTCATTAGTTTTGATTGGTTAAAATCTATGGCAACTATTCTTTATGGATCATCAATTTTGTTTAGCAAACTTAATATTTGCATTTGCTTTGCTGAATTCAGAATCTTATTTTTCCCAAAAATAAAGTTGCTGCTGGATTTAATCTTTATCATAAACAAAATTTTCTTGCACCTTATCACGTGATGATAAACACACTATGTAACAGATTTTGATTTGTACTCAGTGCAAAAAAAGTCAAAGTTTCTAATTTGGTTATTTATAAGAGAAATAAATTTATGAAAATGTCAGCTTATGTTAAGGATAACCCTAAAATTAGATTTTTCTTATTTCATGGACATTTTCTTCAAGTGATAAAGTTACATTTTCACTAGTAAAGAAATCAAATAGGCTTATGCAATATTATATATGTATGTATTTCCAAAATGTTTTATGGTCTTTAAAACATTTTTGTTTATTGTCATCTGATAAGAGGATAGTTTTCATTTTGCCAGTAATTCGCAATTATCTACAATAGAACAAATATACTGCTTGTATTAATTTCACTGTTAATCTATATTTAATTGATAAAGATTTTTGTATATTCTAAAGAGCTCTGGTGGTGCATTGGTTAAGTGCTTGACATTTAACCAGCTCATTAACTCTGGAGAAAGATGCAGCATTCTTCTTCCTTAGGGATTTACAACCTTGGAAACCCTATGGGGGAAGTTCTACTCTACCCAAATAAGGCTGCTGTGAACCAGATTTTGGATATGTTTCATAAAGAAGAGTCTTTATAATTTTGTTTGTCATATAGTATTTTGGAATTTGTACAATGAGGATGTTTAGAAGTCATATCAATGGCCTTTTTTTAACAGATAGAATTTGTATTTTTATTGTACTTTAAAAAACTTTATGTAATAGGTATATACTTAGTGGCCATTTATTATCAATGGTAACACAATAGAATACTAAGATGGTATGTGCACAATTAAGTTTCTTTACCAAGTTTTAATGGCAATTAATTCTGCTACTGGCATGATTTAAGAGTACAAAATCTGTCATTTATTATCAACATTTATTTCACCAGTGCATTTTTATGACTCTCTGGTTAAAAATTGTCTTTCTATGTAATCTCAATATGTTTGATTTTGCTGAAAATAAATGTTTTTAAATAAATGCAATTGCATTGTTTACTCACTGAATAATTAATTTAGGCACTCTGAAATTAATTGCATGATAAACTTCCGTGGTTGAGAAAACAGGGCCAAAAAAAGCAGCAAGGGAGAAAGAAAAAAGTGATGGCTTCACCTTTATCTTTATTTCCTACCGCCCACACACATTGTAGCTTTATAAGCAAATCTCACTCAGTTGTGAAAACAGTGGACTTGATCCTGCTGCTGAGAGAGGTCGAAATCCTGTTTCTTTCACCAGAAGCATCTGGTGCAATAACTTTTTTATGTAAATAATCTCTTTTTTTTTGTAAATGAAGGGGCCTTTTGGCCTTGTAATAATAAAAAGAATGTGTTGGATAATAGTATTAAAAAGTGGATTTTATAGTAAGTGTTGGATTGTGGCTAGTTGTGCAATCATGCAGTTTTGAATGTATTTTAAAATGCACAGGACACATATGCACAATCTTTGCTAGCTAAAGAACAAATTATCAATTCATTAAAAAAAAAATGCTACTCATTATGTGAATGATGTGGATTATTATATGGATAAGAAGACACCTAGGAAGTTTGTGAAAGACCTTGCTAAAGATGACAGAGTCAGTACCATCATTTAGCTTATTATCATAAAGGAAAAGTAAGACAAGTATAGGAATTAATAAATGAAAACTGTTATGGATTAAAATGGAGTCCTGGTGTGGCACTGTGGGTTAATGTGCTGGACTGCAAAGTTGGTTTGAGCCACAAGGTCAGCAGTTCAAGCTCACCAGCTGCTCCTCGGAAACGCTAAACAGGGTCATTATGGGTTGGAACTGACTCAGCAGCACTTAACAACAACTGCATGGATTAAAGTACAGTATGAAACTAATACAAATTCCCTGAGAACCAGACTGCAAGGTCGATTTTAACTTCAAGGTAGGTGGTTCAAACTCACTAGATGCTCCAAGGAAACCCTATACAGGAGCATTATGAGTCAGAAGTAACTCGATGGCATTTAACAACAATAACAACAATTTTGAAATATGGGTACCTTACACTGATAAAGGAACCTTGTGATGCAATTGTTAAAGCATCCAACTACTAACTGAAATGGTGGTTCAAGCCTTCCAGCTGCTCCTCAAGAAAAAGTTGTAGTTTGCTTCCATAAAGGTCACAGCCTTGAAAACCCAATGAGGCAATTGTTGCTGTTGTTCAGTGCCATTCAATCAGTTCTGACACAGAAACCCTGTATAGGATTTGCAAGGAGCTGCTGGTGGGTTTGAACTGCTGATCTTGTGGTTTACAGTTCAGTGTTGATGCTACAATATCATATCATGTCTCCATAAGGCCATTGAAACTGCCCCATAGAACTTGGTGGTGGTGGTGGTGGTGGTGGTTATGTGCTACGGAGTTAGTTGTGACTTATAGTGACCCTGCATAAATAGGGTTTCTGAGGCTGTAATCTTTACAGGAGCAGAAAAAGCCTCATCTTTCTCCCACAGAATCTGTGGTAATTTTGAACTGCTGATTTTGAGATTAAGCAAGCCGATTCATAACCACTATGCTACCAGAGCTCCTTAAGAACTCCATAGCAACTAGTTTTTGAAAGCACTGGTTAATGCCTGTTAGGAATCTTGTTGTGGCACTGTAGGATCAGCACTAGACTGCTAACCAAAAGGTGTTCAGTTCAAACCCACCAGCTGCTGCTTGGAAAATGTATACAAGGTCACTAAGAGTCTGTACCAACTCACCAGTGGTAACAATAATAGCAACAACACTATCTGTTAGGGTAGCATGGTGACTTCATAATATAAGCACTGTAATATGAACCACAACATTGGCAGTTCTAGTCCACCAGATGCTCCATGGGAAAAAGATGAGGTTTTCTGCTTCTGTAAAGATTTAGAGCCTCAGCAAACCTCTATGGGATCTCTGTGAGTCAGAACCAACTGGTAGGCAATTAGCAACAACAACAGCATCTGTTATGTCATTTCTTCAGGTTGAAGCTTATTTCGGCAGGCCAAAGTCAATAATCTTCTTTGTCTCTTGTATTTTGGACTTGATTTTTTTTTTTTTTTCTCCAAAACATTTTAGCTCACTTATAAAAGTTCATTTTCAGATAGAATTCCTGGTAGAATCCTTGCAACATTTCTAAATACTGCCTGTTTTCTTGTTTTTGTTTTCTTTTTTCCTCTCTCTTTTTTTGATGTCATTTAACATAACCATGTAAAAAAGCCGGCTGTTAATATTTTTGTGTTCCAGTGTTTCCATATATAGTTCCAAATTCAATATTTACTCATGATTTTGGACCTCTGTTAAATAACTTGAAAAATCTTGGCCTCACTTTTGACAAGTAAATCTCAGACTCCACCTAAACTACACCCTTTAGAAGCAGCTAATAGGCTCTTGTGATGGTTATGGCTGGTATTACCCTTAAGCCTTTGTGTCTCATGCAAGAATGCAGGAACTTAAGTGCCTTCTTCTTCCTAGGTAACTTGAAAGACATTCCACATAAACTTTCCACACCAGTACCCATCTCAAAAATTTGGCTCTAATCTTAATTCTATAGATATGCTCCTCATTTTGTCCTTACCGGAACTCCCTCCCCACAGAAAATTCTCTCTGAAATTCATCCAAAGTGTGGATATCACCTCCTAAAATAAATTATAGTTTTCTTTTCTCTCAGATGAATTATTATGAATATTATTGAATAGCAAAGGGCATTATCCTTCTCTGAATTCATTTCTTCCCACTCTAGTTCATTGATTCAAAACCACAGTGCTTTAAAAATTATCACTAAATAGCATTGAAAAGTTGGCATGCTTAACAAAGAGCTGAGTTTAAAGGTTATTATTTCTCATTTTTAACAATACATGATAGATTGAAATAGCTGAATTTTTAATTTTTGTATCATTAACATGTTTTGCGTTGTTTTATAACCAACACAAAACATGTTGTATTGGTTATAAAGTTATACACAATTTATAAACCAAGCATTTGCCAAGATTTACCTTACTTTATTTATGTTACTCACATTTTTAGCATTCATTCATGTACATTCATTGAGCCCAAATCTTAATTTACAATGTACAAACACTCTGGATCATGCATTAAAACTTTCAAATCTTGCTCTTTTCATTAAAAGATTTGAAACTTCCAAAGTATAAAATCTTACAAGGATTCTCTTGTATGCACTGAAAGCTGATATATTCTTTTTTAATGAACATTCTAAAATTTCATAAAATTGTCTTGGTGCCTTGGTCTGTATCATCTTATTATTATTCAAATGAGGTTGAAAAAAATTGCTACAAGATCATTGAAACTTTTATTTTAAAAAATATTAAAATTTGAAGGTATTGTTCATTGGCATATCCTCTGTCTAGGTCTATGCACTTCTGAAGACAATTTATCCTTACCACTTACGGGTATATGGAGTCCTGGTATGGTGCTATATGATAAAGTGCTGGACCACAGGTCAGGTCAGTGGTTCAAACTCACCAGCCACACCTTAGAAAACCTATGCAGGGTTGCTATGAGTTGGAACCGGCTCAATGACACTTAACAACAACCCTACCCTACCTTTGAACTCGTGGTGTGGCATTGTAGGATCAGTAATGAACTTCAAACCTAAGATTGGCAGTTCAAACCCACCAACAACTCATCCAAAATTCTCTACAGGATCTTGATGAGTCAGAATCAACTCTACAGTACTCTATAGTTTTGAAGATTCAAAGGCGAATGCTATATAATGAAGAGACGTTACCTATATTCAAGGAAATGCAAAACTCTATTTGTTGAATATGTGACTTTAAAAATGATGCTAAGGACCACACTCTTTGAATTTCATATTGTATTCCCAAAGTCTTCATTTGTTTTAGAAATTTTAACACTCATTTATGTGTCCTTAATTTTTAGTTGCCATCTTCCTTCAAATGAGATTTCACAAGAACATGTTGGGGTCTTTCCCGCTTGACCACTCCCTCCACTATGTCTGGCCAGTCAGCTATGTTCTAGTCTGTTCCAAAGGTCACTTGTTCCAGTTGAAATAGCTGTCTGGATGGCTTGGAAATAATCCAGACACTGGTTCTTTCCTGCAAAGAAAGCAAAGAAAGATGTTTGTGTCTTGACTACATTTTGAAAGGAAAAAATAAAAGAATTTCTTGGCTGAATCTACTAATATTTTTTTAAAAAAAGAATAAATTTAACTCTGTGACTCATTTAGAATGATTGTATCCCAAGATTTTTTGTCCATTTTAATTTTTATTTACTTTACAAAGTCAGTTGTTTATTATCAGTACCATTAAATAATATTAAATAGATATTTTGTTATGCAAGCATTTAATACAGAGAGATTTTGGCAAATTCTAATATCTCTTTTCCTCCGTCTACAACTAGTTATTCTGCTCTTCATTTATTTTATTTTTTGTGCTGCTTTAATTAAAGAAAAATAAACTTTAATCGTACTAGACAGGGATTTAAAACAGACCGGTAGTAAGTGGATATTCACAAATCTTCAGAGATATGTATTTACACTTGGCAAACAGGATGTTTGACCTGTTCACTTTTAAGATAAGTTGGGTCATTTCTAGATGTGAGAATATTAAGAATGATATGAGAATGTGCAAAGCTGTTTCTACAGTGATGCTTCTTTAATTTCCCATAGTTCTATAATACCTGCAGCTTTCATCTTTCCTAAGTAAAGTGAGTTAAGCAGAAAAATATTTGAAGATCAGTTGAACATTGTTTCATGATTTTCTGCCATCAATGGCAATTAGAAAAACAAGTATTAGCTTTCTTGCTATCACTTAAGTAGGAAACAATCTAAACTTTATTTCTGTACTTACTTTAACATAAAGTCTTTAAAGGTCACTGTTACTAAGGAGATTTATTATAGAGCAACTTGATGTGATCTATAGTGAATCGTTGAACTTATAAATTGAAAGTTTTATGCTAGGATGTTACATTTATACTTACAGCTAAGTATGATTGCCTTTGACTTTCGGAAAGTCACATATGAAGTTGTATTTCTTTTCTCAACCTTTCCTACTCATCGTGTTGTTGTGGTTTTTAAGTGTTGTCTAGTCTGTTTCGACTTATAGAGACCCTGTATAGAGTTGGCGAATTTGATCTGCCAACCTTGCAGTTCTAATGGACCTTGCAGTCTAGCACATTAGCCCACAGCACCACACCAGGACTCCTAGGCACACATTTAAAGATAGACCCTCATAGCATACTTACACAAGAGATTTGGGATTTATATTTCTCTACAGAACTGTTAATGGTTTGTTATGTTTTCAGATTGAAAATGAATAATACATGGCTCAAAGGAGTTCAAAGACAGCCCACTTCCTAAGTATATGCTAAATTTTGCAAATACCAGCATTGGAATGCTGAAATGTACATCTAATTAAAATCACCATCATTACCACCACTGGTTGCCATGGAATTGATTCTTACTCATGGCAACCTTACATGTGTCACAGTAGAACTGTGCTCCAAAGGGTTTTCAATGGCTGATTTTTATTTTAACTTTTTATTGTGAATTAAGTGAAGGTTTACAGATAATATAATCAATTTTACATTCTGCAAATAATACGCTTTGTTTCATCTTAATGATTGCAATCCCCTTCATGGAAAAGCAAATATCCCACTTCTTCCCTGTGGCTCCTATCCCATCACCAGTTTCCTTAGGTACATGTTACCTCTTTGATTTTGAAGGACTGACCGTTCCATCCTTCAGAGTGAGTGTTCCTTACATGTATTGTTGTTTCCCTTATATGCCTATCTACTGATGACTTAAAGTTAGACCATGAAGGTGAGTTCCTTTCCAGACCAGAAAGGTGGTCAAGGGTCATATTCTCAGGTTCCTCCAATTTCTCTCTGTTTTTAAAAATAATTTTAAGTTTTGTTACACATATTCTGTCAATGACTGATTTTTCAAAAGTACATCTGCAAGTCTTTCTTCCAAGGCACCTTGGGTGCACTGGACCCTCCAACCTTTCTGTTAGCAGTTGAGTGTGTTGACTGAACCACCCAAGAACTCCTCAGAAATTAGGAAGACTACAATGATAAAACACAAATATCTCACATGTGCTCACATAGGAGAAAATAGATTCACAGATAATTTCATAGATCTCTGGAATTCAATAGGAGCCTATCTATAAGTGCTTGGGTTTTATAATGAAGCTTCTGTGTGTAAATGTGAATTTTGGAATATTTCTTGAAATATATGAAAATAAAACTCACTTTTGGCATGCTGAGTTATACTGCTTGGAGTAGCTATTCTTGGTGACGCTTTCATTATTTCTTGTACCTATAAAAGAAAAAAAAATGAACAGAACATAAAAATCCCCAGTGAGCCTGTTAAATTCTTCTAAGGGCAACAACTGCCCTGTGTATTTCTCATCACTCTGTCTCCCTTCCTTAAGTCTTAATCATGGAGCTGAAGCTAGAGAAAACAGCTGTTCCTGAAAACCACATGGGGTCCAAGTATTTCTTTACCCTATGAAAATTGATCAATTCTCCATAAACTTTTAGAAAGCATTTTGCCAAAATATCTCAAAAAGCAGAAACTCTTTCTTATTTCATTCTTAAAAAAAAAAAAAAAGAAGCAATAAATAATACCCATCTGATCAAATTAGATTAATTAAATGGTTTCTCTCCAGAAAATAAACTCAATGAGACCATGGAAAGCACATGAGTCATATGACCTATTTGAGTTTATTTAGAACACACATACTCACAAAAATTTGGGATGCCATCAAAACCAGATTGTTCCCTGCACTGTTCCCAACTAAAAGTTAGAAGGTCAAAGGAAAACAGGCAAAAATGTCCAAAGAGCTATGCATGAAAATTATCTAAAAACAAACAAAACTTAATAAGTAGAGCAGTGAAAAGAAGGCCATCTTTATCATTTGGGATTTTATTTACTAATGTGTCTTCAGGAATAATTGTATTAAATAGATTATTTAGTACTAACTTGCAAGTGATACCACTGATCATTTTCTCTATTAATTGTCAGGGAAATAGTTGAAGATAACTAATTTTGAAGCACTGTAACTAAGATTTAAAGAACTGAGTTAGTTTGGAATGCGCTTACTCTCAAGAAAGGGCAAGTGAGATTAAAATGCATTCGTTCATTATTGTTCTTCATGAGAAAGAGCAATTTAAAGCAGACAGAAACAGCAGCTCTGTTTCAAAAGGTCAGCTGAAATGGTATTTAAGAGGAAACTAAGAACTGAAGTCACATTTGTAGTACTAAAGACAGATGCTTTATGTTAAAAGACTTCTCTGATGAGGTCCTTTTGTGCCGACTTGAGTGTGTTCTGTTGTGTGGGTTTTAGTCTGAAAGAAAAAAACAAGTTATTGTCCTTCACCAATTCTCTTAAGAGTACTAACTGTACATATTCTGAAGGAATGATCACATTTTCTGCACCCTAGTTGTATCTCTACTGTGTCTGTGCTACCTTTCCACTGAAATAAGTAATCTTTTTTTCACATATAGAACTGAGGTTTCTAAAAATTCATTCTGATTTTGCTCTACATCAGAAACCTTAAATCAAATACCTAAGTCAAAATAGCTTGGGATACTGAATGAAAAATTTAGAACCATTTTAGACACACATTTCTTTCACTTTCTTAAGGCTGAATCTTCAGAGGAATGTTATATAAATGATGGACATATATTTGCAAGAATGTTTACCTATGGCTGCCAAAATTTCAAGACTACCCTACTGATAGAGATTGTGGTATGCCGATGTTGACCACAAATATTATTGTGAGTTGAACAATCTTTTCCATCCAACACTCATACATAAAATATTATTTGTTATATATGAAACCACACATTACTTGTATGGAAATACTGAAGTCAAACCACTAATCATGGCAACCAGATTTCCCAGAATAAAGCAAGTTTTGATCTAAAAATTATGCCAAAAACTTGAACTAAAAATTTTGCTTTAGAGATTGCAAGTCAGCATAAGATTTTTAGACAAACAACAGAAATGTGGTTTTAAAGTAGATAGTATTAGACAGCAATTTCATAAAAGACTATTATTTTTCTTAGCTGTTAGTCTTGAATGACAAATAATTGCAATCACCTTCAGTTAGTCAAACTAGTGTTTGTATCTAAATCTATTTTGTCTACATGCATTGTTTGTCTAGCATACTTATCAGCATATATGTCATCAAATAGAAGCAATATTTATCTTTTAAAGGTACCTGATTTTCTAGATGTTTTCCTTGTTTTTTTATTTGAGCTATGAATTAATAATAATGAGCAAAGGCAACTATAAATAGGCAAATTTTGATTGTTTAAGTTTTCATTTAACTATAACAATATTTCCCATAGTTTCAAGGTGAGGAACAAATCGGTCCAAATCCCTTAAGTT
The DNA here is from genome assembly GCF_000296735.1 of Chrysochloris asiatica. Lineage (NCBI taxonomy): Eukaryota > Metazoa > Chordata > Mammalia > Afrosoricida > Chrysochloridae > Chrysochloris > Chrysochloris asiatica. The sequence continues at coordinate 12,552,063 of NW_006408577.1, forward strand.
CATGTTAGAGGTTAAAATTATAAAGAAAAAAAAGAAAAACTAAGACTGTTTTTAATACAGATAAGTTATTTTATTGAAAAATATTTTTGGAAAGCTCCGTTTCCCGGGAGATTCCAGGCGGTGACAGAGCCTGTCATGGCTAGAGGCAGGAAGATGTCCAAGCCCCGCACGGTGGAGGTGGCGGCGGCGGCAGCGGTGGCAGCAACGGCCCCGGGCCCGGAGATGGTGGAGCGGAGGGGCCCGGGGAGGGCCCGCACCGACGGGGAGAATGTGTTTACCCGGCAGTCCAAGATATATTCCTACATGAGCCCGAACAAATGCTCTGGAATGCGTTCCCCACTTCAGGAAGAGAACTCAGTTGCACATCATGAAGTCAAATACCAGGGAAAACCATTAGCTGGGATCTACCGGAAACGAGAAGAGAAGAGAAACACTGGGAACACAATCCGGAGCCCTGTGAAGTCTGAGGAACAGAAGATCAAAGATGCCAGGAGGGGCCCCCTGGCCCCTTTTCCAAACCAAATATCTGAATCAGCAGAACCTCCAAAAACTCCAACCTCGTCTGGTGACTCTACAAATGCAGCCATCGCCAAGCCCATCCTGAAAAAACCCGTGAAGGGCAAACAGGCCCCACGAAAAAAAGCTCAAGGAAAAACGCAACAGAATCGCAAACTCACAGACTTCTACCCTGTTCGAAGGAGCTCCAGGAAGAGCAAAGCCGAGCTCCAGTCTGAAGAGAGGAAAAGAATCGACGAGTTGATTGAAAGTGGAAAGGAAGAAGGAATGAAGATTGACCTCATTGATGGCAAAGGCAGGGGAGTAATTGCCACCAAACAGTTCTTACGGGGCGAGTTTGTAGTGGAGTACCACGGGGACCTCATTGAGATCACCGACGCCAGGAAACGGGAGGCTCTGTACACACAAGATCCGTCCACGGGCTGCTACATGTATTATTTCCAGTATCTGAGCAAAACCTACTGTGTTGATGCCACTCGAGAGACAGACCATCTGGGGAGACTCATCAATCACAGCAAGTGTGGGAATTGCCAGACGAAGCTGCATGACATTGACGGTGTGCCTCACCTCATCCTCATTGCGTCCCGGGACGCGGCCGGGGAGGAGCTGCTCTATGACTACGGGGACCGTAGCAAGGCTTCCATCGAGGCCTACCCGTGGCTGAAGCATTGACGTCCCCATCCTCCACTGGACAAAATGCCCTCAAAGGGAGTGGAGTGTTTTTTGTTCTTTTTTTTTTTTTTTCTTCCTTTTTACACACTTAAATCTTAGTGAATGACTTCAGATGTTTTTAAAAATATATATATATATTAAGATGCCTTTTCACTGTAGTATTTAAATATCTGTTACAGGTTTCCAAGATGGACTTGAACAGATGGCCTTATATTACCAAAACTTTTATATCCGAGTTGTTTTTTGTACCTTTTTTTGCATACAAGTCGAACGTTTGTGCTTCCCGTGAATGTGATCCAAGACTCAGCACAGGTTTTAAAGGAAAAAGGCAAACGTGGACTAGGAAGCTGGGTGATTCTCCTGCCTCCGACTGAAGAGCCAGGATTTCTCTCCCCTCTCCGAGACCCCCGCGACGTCCGAGAACAGGTGGCTGCAGGAAGACACTGCCTCCCGGACAGGATGTCTTTAAGCTCTTGTTCTCCCCACGTCTCAACACGCGTGTGTTGAAGTGTATGAATATTTTTTAAAAAGGTTTCGCAGTAAGCTAGTCTTCCCCTCTGCTTTCTTGAAAGCTCACTGACCCCTTCGACCCGTGAATCCGGGCCGGCGGGTATTTATTCTTCCACAGGCTGCCTCTTTCCTTGGCACCTAGAAGCATCAGGGCAGGTAATCGGACTTAACGTGATGTGGGCAGTGGGGAGGAGTGGTCCTCAGCTCCCCCTCGGTCAGGGCAGGTTTCCAGAAACTGGGTTTAACTCTTTATAGAAATGTGAACACTGAATTTATTTAAAAAAAAA
>NW_006408577.1:12554157-12565149 GCF_000296735.1 Chrysochloris asiatica
TTGTTGTTGTTGTTGTTGTTTTTTGCTTTGTTTTTGGTAGGAGAGATTTGAGATGGTACTCTATTATAATAGTTGAAAATAAAGTTTTGTAGTGGGACCAGAAATTACTTACCTAGTATCCGCACCTCACTTTCCCACCTCCACCTGATTCTACTGGGTTGAAAGGTCTAGACCTGCTGCCGCTAGGGCCTTCTGTCAGATCACCAGGGGGCTTCCTGCCCAGCAACAGCCATGAACTGACATTGTGAGCCTACTAATCCGGAAAGGCACCCACCTCAGGCAGGACCCCAGGTGTGCAAGGGAGCCTGTAGGGCCCCTTGGCCCAGGCTTCAGCAAGCAGGTGTTAAGTTTTCACCTTGATTGTGATGTTAGGAGGAGCAGGTGGCTCCTTCCCTGGAAACTGATTCTCTCTAACTGTTGACCTTCAGTTCAGGGGGTCAGGACTCCAGAGCCATGACCTGGGGTCCCTTGTCTGCCCTGGTCCCAGGTAAATGTGAATGGAGACAGGTATGAGAGCCTGTCATCTTTGATTCCCCCCAGGCCTCACGATGGTGCTACCTAAGAAAGTCTTCCCGCACCCCTTTCCGCCCCCCAACACACATGCGCTGTCAAGCCAATTGGAGGACGATCCCACAGCTATGTGTCCGTGTGAGATGAAATGTCTCGGTTAGACCGGTTTGTGGTTTAGCTTTGTATTTAAAGGAAAAGAAATAAATTTAAAAATTAATTTGTCATCATAAACACGAAACAAAAAATAATAATAAAGTATTTATTGCCAGGCAAAAAAAAAAGAAAAATATTTTTATTCTGATACTAATTTTAAATATCAACCCAATATTGGTATGTTTAACAAACAATTTTCCCCTGAAGTACAACCAGGCTCCATGCTTAGGCACTAAATAAAGGCCTGTGGATCTAAATATTACAAAAGAACTGTGAACTCAGAAATATAGAAATGGTGATAATTAAACAGACTTCTTGCTGTTGCTAAGTACCATCTAGTGGGTTCAGACTCATAGCAGCCCTGTATAGGGTTTCTGAGGGGTGACTGGTGAGATTGAATCATTGACCTTGCAGTTCAAACTGGCTGTGCAGTCTAGCACATTAACCCACAGTGCCACACCAGGACTCCAAAATAGACTGGAGTGATGATTAAATTTACAGGAATTCAGAGAACTTATTTCTTAGTTGCAATGCCATTCCAAATTTTTAAATTCCTGAGTTAATCATTATATGCAAATGATAAATAAAGAGATTACAAGGAATGAAAAATAACAATGGCATTAATATGCTATAGTATTATAGAAGAACAGGCTAGGCCACATATTAAAAATGTGAAAATAAAATGAATGGAGGCATTCTCACTCACTTGGATCAGATACCACATAAATGCTTTGGGTAGAGTAACTTTGTTGATGGATGGAAATATGAAAATGTAAACATAACACATAATTTCTATTATCCTCAAGAAGATTAAAGTCAAGTTCAGATCATCTGATGTTCATAACAATCAACAATCAGTTGTACTATTGTGGTTTGTGTGGTGGTTGCTACCGTGATGCTGAAACTTATGTCACCAGTATTTCAAGTCCCAGCAGGCCACTCATAGTGGATAGGTTTCAGTGGAAGTTTCAGACTAACACTAACTGGGAAGAAAGTCCTCGCAATCTACGTCTGAAAAAAAAAAATTGCTCGTTAAATACTTTATGAATAGCAGTAGAACATTGTTGGATATAGTGCTGGAAGATGAGCTCTCAGGTTGGACAACTTTAAAAATATGACTGAAAGTAAAGACAACTTTAATGATAATGATGGAGTAAATCTTCCAGACCTGTCATTTGTTGACGTGGCACAATTCAAAATAAGAAGAAACAGCAGCAAACATCTTTAGTAAGTGGAATGTGTAATGTAAGAGTATGAATCAAGGAAAATTGAAAGCTGTTAAAAAATGAAATGGAATGCTAGACATTACTGGGCTGCAGTGGACTGATATTAACCATTTAGAATTGGACAATTGGTCTACTGTGCCGAGAATAAAAATCTGAAGTGAAATGGCACCATATTCATCATCAAGAAGAACATTTCTAGATATATCCTGAAATACAAGATTAACAGTTATAAGATAATATCCATATACCTATGAGGAAGACCACTGTGGGCTAATGTGTCAGACTAAATTCATTTGAACTACAAGGTTGGTGGTTCAAGCTCATCAACTGCTCCTTGGAAACCCTATACAGGGTCGCTATGGGTCAGAATCAACTCAATGGCACTTAACAACAACAACTAGGAAGACCACAGAAGACAAATGAGGTTTTCTGCTCCCTCAAAAAATGTTAAAGCCTCATACACCCTATACACGGTGTCTATGAGTCCGAAGATGCTTAAAGGCACTTAACAACAACAATTAGGAACACCAGACACTACACCTACTATTCAAATGTACGCATCAACCACTAATGCCACAGATCAATGAAATTGAAGATTTTTACCAACTTCTCTGGTTTCAGATTGAGCAATCTAAATGAAATTGATCTAATAAGCAATCAAGATAAGCAACAATTACTGGTGTTGGAATGTAGAAGTTGGAAAAAAGACCTATCTATATTTGGAAAATATGGTCTTGGTGTGAGAAACAATGAGGGAGATTGCATGATAGACTTTTGCAAGACCAATGACTTATTCCTTGCAAGTATATTTTTACAAAAAAAATTGGGGACCAAATACCTGCAGCTCACCAGATGGAATACATAGGAAACAAACTAAATATTATCTATGTAAAGAGATGATGGAGAACTCATTTTCATCAGTCAAAACAAGGCAGGGACCAATTGTGGGATAGATCATCAATTGCTTCTACACAAGTTCAATTAGAAAATGAAGAAATGAAAATAAGTTCATGAGAACCAAAGTACAAACTTGAGTATATCCCACTTGAAGTCAGAGATCATCTCAAGAAAAGATTTGACAAACTGAACACTAATGACCAAAGACCAGAAGAGTTGTGGGATGATATCAAGTGCATTACACATTGAAAGTACCATGGACTGCAAAAAAACCAAATAGATCTGTGTTGGAAGATGTACAGCAGAGTGTTCTTTGGAAGCCAGGATGGCCAGACTCTGTCTTTCATACTTCAGACATACCATCAGGAAGGACCAGTCACTGGTGAAGGATATCATGTTTGGTAAAGTGGAGGGTTGGAGAAAAAGAGGAAGACTCCCAACGAGATGGATAGGCATGGTGGCAACATCAACGGGCTCAAGCATAACAGTGATTGTGAGGTAGGCCCTGTACTGGACAGTGTTTCATTCTGTTGTGTATATGGTCGCTATGAGTCAGTACCGACTCAATGGCACCTAACAACAACAACATACATGAAGAAAGCAAAAGTTAATTAAAAAGACAGGCAAAAAAGTTAACTGAAAAGTCAGGCAAAAAAGAAGGCCAATGTAGATGTTGGAAAAGACTAAAACGTGGTCTTGAACATACAATAGCTAAAGTGAATGAAACGAATGATGAAATGAAAAAGCTGACCACAAGATTTCAAAGGGTGGCTTGAGAAGACAAATAAAAATATTATAATGAATTGTGGAAGGACCTATATTCAATTCAATTCAATTTAAATTCAAAAGGGTTTTGACATTTCTTAAACTGATCGAAGACTAAATGCTTCAGTATAGATTGTACCTTCATATAAAGAAAACAGAAATCCTCACAACTTGACCAATAAATAATATCATGATAAAAGCAGAAAATGACGTTTTCAAAGACTTCCCTTTGTTTGGATCCATAATCAACACTTATAGAAGAAGCAGTCAAGAAATCAAGTGACGTATTGCATTAGACAAATGTGCTGCATTTTAAAGAGGCAAAGCCTCTTTAAAGCGTTCAAGAGCAAAGATAATATCTTGCGGATTAATGTGTGCCTGATCCAAGCCATGGTAATTTCAATAGCCTCCTATGCAAGTGAAAGTTGGACGATGAATAAGGAAGACGATAGAAGAATTGAGTTATGGTGATGGAGTATCATGGACTGCTAAAAGAGCAAACAAATCTGTTTGGGAAGAAGTTCAACCTAAATATTTCTTAGAAGCCTGGATGGCAAGACTTTGTCTCTCATACTTGGAGATGCTATCAGGAGGAACCAGTCCCTTGAGAAGAACACCATACTTGGTAAAGTGGAGGGTTGTCAGTTCAAACTCACCAGCTACTCCTTGGAAACCCTTTACAGGTCGCTATGGGTCAGAATCGACTCAATGGCACTTAACAACAACAACAAGTCAAGTTGACACAGAAACCTAACTATTACAAACCGAGAACTTCAGAACTACAAACTGGATTCAGAAGATGATGTGGAATGAGGGATAGATATTATTGCTGATGTCAGATGAAACCTAATTGAAAATAGAAAATACCAGTGGTGTTTACTTATGTTTTTGACTATGTAAAATCATTCGACTGTGTGGATTACAATAAATTACGGATAACATTGTCAAGAACAAGAATTCTAAAACACTTCACTATATTTATATGTTATACCTATACATAGATGAAGAGCCAGTTGCTCAAACAGAACCAGGTTTACATGGTTTAAAATCAGGAAACGTGTGCATCAGGGTTGTATCCTTTTATTATCAAAACATAATTCTATCTGTATGCTGAGCAAATAATCCCATAAATTATATCCTATAAGAATAATGCAGCATCAGGATTGGAGTAAGACTTATTGGTGACTTGAGATTTGCAGATGATACAGCACAACCTTGCTGAATGGAAGTGAAGAGGACTTGAAACATTTACTGATGAAGATAAAAACAACAGCTTTAATATAGATTACATTGCAACATAAAGAAAAAAAAGATGCAGAACTGGACTAATAAGTAATGTCATGATAACTAAAAACCATACCTGTTGTCATCGAATGGATTCCAACTAGGTAGAATTGCCCCATAGCATTTCCAAGACAGCTACATTGTTTTGGGATGTAGCTGTCTTGAAAACGTGGGGCAGCTGATGGATTAAAATCTCTGACCTTTTGTCTAGTAGCCATATGTTTTAACCACTGCCTCACTAGAACTCCCTCCAATATTATGATAAACAGAAAATACTGACGCTGTCCACAATTTTAATTAATTAATTTATTTAACTTTTTATTATGATTTGGGTGAAAGGTTACAAAGCATTCAACAATTCATATACATTTGTTTCATGACATTAATTGCAATCCCCACAATGCAACAGGACTCTTTCCACTTCCTCTCTGAGTTTACAGATTCTTTTGTCTTTCTTTCTTGTCCCTTCCTGCCTTCTTCTGAGTTTTATCCCTGGACAAATGAGGTTCTTTTGATCTCATGTGGTTGACTATTCTAATGAGTGTATATTTTCCTGATGCTGTTCATCTTATGTTGTTGTTGTTAAGTGCCGTCGAGTTGGTTCCGACCCATAGCAACCCTGTATAGGGTTACCAAGGAGCAGCTGGTGAGCTTGAACCACTGACTTTGCAGTTCAAACAGCTTTGCAGTCTGACACATTAGCCCATAGTGCCACACCAGGACTCTGTTCATCTTATAGATCTGTCTATATTGGGGCTAAAATTGAGTAATGTGGGTGAGTTTAGTTCCAGGTTTGAGGTGTGTCTAGCCTTCATTTTTCTTGGACCCACAACTAAACCCATGGTAGCAGTAGTTAAAAAACAAATGACATATTGCATTGGATAAATTTGCTTCAAATAACCTATCTAAAAGTGTTTTTAAAAAATGTTGCTTTGAGGACAAAGATGAGTTTGGCCCAAGCAATGATATTTTAAATAGCCTCATAGGCATGTGAAAGATGGACAATGAATAATGAGGACCAAAGAAGAAGTGATGCCTTTGAATATAATTTAGACAGCTAGAAAAACAAATATATCTGTCTTGGAAGAAAGAAGTACAACCAGAATGCTCTTTAGAAGTGAGGATGGTAGGACTTCGTCTTACGTATTTTAGATCTGTCATGAGAGAAGAACCAATCCCTGGAGAAGGACATCGCATTTAGTAAAGTAGAGGGTCAGTGAAAAAGAGGAAACCTGTCAGTGGCACAGATTGACAATTGGTCTGAGCATAGTAATGATTATGAAGATGCTACTGGACTAAGCAATGTTACATGTTGTTATATGTAGGGTCACTTTGAATGGCACTAAATTGATGATATCTAACAACAATAAAACTTGAACTACTAAAGATGGATTTGTGTTACAGTCATAGAAGGACCTCTGGAATCAAGTCACTGTGATTGTTGAGTAAATCAACCCAAGCCAGGATATGAAATGTCAACAAATAGTCCCCATATAGCAGAGGTCAACAACAAAGTTTATTTCTTTTTCATACACCATATTCATTGGATGACTATCATTCTGTTCCAAGGCAGCTGTACTCCAAGCTAAAGGAGTGATCACTCTGTGGGACATTCCTGATCTTCTAGTGAAGGGGACAAAAGCATGGCAAATCATGTGTTTACTATTAACACTTCTGCTCTAAAATGTAATATATTGCTTCTGCTCAGGACACCTGTTATTTCATTTCATTGGTCTACTGCTAATGCCAACAGAAAAGGAATGTAGAAAAAGATAGTACAAGAAAATTTGTCAAGTAATATAATCTATACTTATCAAATAACTGCAGTATATATAACTTTGTGATTTTAAGAAAATAACTCAAAATCCCTAAACTTCAATCTCCTTGCCTATATTTACCTATATTATATGAACAGTATTTAGTCATGGAGCTAAAGGTAAAATGAAAACGAATGTGAAAAGGATCTAAAGCTAGATATGTATGTAATAAATGGAAACTTTTACTATAAAGGAAACGTAGTTTCTGTAGGATTAGCACTGGACTGTAAACTACAAAGTCAGCGGTTTCAGTCCATTAGCCATCCCTCAGAAGAAAGATAAGGTATTCTGTTCCCACAGAGATTTACAACCTTAAAGACCCTAATGTTGTTGTTGTTGTTGTTGTTAAGTGCCATCGAGTGGATTCCGACCCATAGCGACTCTGTACTGGGTTTCCAAGGCTGTAAATCTTGACGGGAGTAGAAATCCTCATCTTTCTCCTGAGAAGCGGCTGGTAGTTTCGAATTGTTGATCTTAACGTTCGCAGCCCGATTCGTAACCACTACGCTACCAGAGCTCAGTGTCAGTATGGGTCGGAAATCACTCAATGACACGTAACAACAATTATTAAAAATGCCAAATGAATGTAGAAATACTATTATTCCAATTAGAGTCTTATAGCTCAACTAAGTATTCCGCAATAACAAGCATTAAGGAAATTAATATAAAAGAATTTAACCTTGCATTTCTTTTATTCTTATACTTATCATCAAATAATTTAATAACAAACGTTGGTGTGAAATATTTTTTGGTTTAATTTTACTTTGACTGTCCCATAAAATGTTGTGCAATATTAAGCTGTGTATTTGCTCTATATAATATCTTTAATGAAAGAGAGATTCAATCTTACCAGGATTGGATGTCCAAAGATAAATAAAATATAACAAGAACTACAAAATTGAAAACAGGAACGTTGGTCTTGTGCGGGGTCGGCCCCTTCTGTAACAGCCATTGGTGTGGTTTTTGAAATGATCTGTCTGCCAGAAGCTTTTATGCTGAGCATGACTAGAGAACCAAGAGTCCCATAAAGTATAATCTAGGTTACCTTACTGGTTAGCCAAAAAAACTCTGTGCTTTCTCTATAGTCTGAAATTTATCCCAAGAAAGAATTCAAACCCAAACCATACTGGCTAAATTTCTTAGAAAATATAAGTACTTGGCAAACTTGGATATGCTGAATCCTAAATGGCTGCTGACAGAATGTCTGTCCAATTTTGCTTTCTTGTACATGGTAGACAATGAGCAGGAAATAATTATATTTTGCCTAAATTATGCCCCAATCTTTGTTCCTCTTGAACATTTGAATATTTGGTTTCTGTGACTATGCTAATACTCCTCTTTGTTTGTTTAGAAGTGCTTTCTCTTTCACAAATAAATCTCCACTCACATTTTTATAGTTTTATGCTTTTCTGCTTAGATATTGTTGGATCTTTGAATGCATTCTTATTTTGTATGATTGTTGTTGTTATTAGGTGCCATCGAGTCAGTGCCAACTCATAGTGACTCTACGTACAACAGAAGGAAACACTGCCTGGTTCAGTGCTAACCTCACAGTCGCTGCTATTTGATCTCATTGCTGCTGCCACAGTGCCAATCCATCTCATCAAGGGTCTTCCTCTTTTTCTCCAACCCTCCATTCTACCAATCATTACATCCTCTCCAAGGACTGGTCTCTCCTGCTAATATGTCCAAAGTAGGAAAGATGAAGCCTGGCCATCCAGGCTTCCAAGGAGCATTCTGGTTATACTTCTTCAAACAGAGATTAGTTTGTTCTTTCGGCAGTCTATGGTACTTTTCATATTCTCCAGAAGCACAATAAAAAATGCATCAATTCTTCTATGATCTGCTTATTCAATGTCCAACTTTCACATGCATGTAATGCTACTAAAAAGATCATGGATTGGGTCAGGCTCACTTTAGACCTCAAACTGACAACTTCAATAGTTTAAAGAGGTCTTGTGTAGCAGGTTTGCCTAATGCAACAGGTTGTTTGATTTCTTGACTATTGTTTTCATGAGTATTGATAGTTGTTCCAAGCAAAATGAAGTTTTTGACAACTTCAATATTTTCTCCAGTTATCATAATGCCACTTACTAGTCCAGCGATAGAATTTTCATTTTATTTACATTGAGATGCAACGCATACCAAAGACTGTAGTCTTTGATTTTCATCGGTATGTATTTTAAGTCCTCTTCATTTTCAGCAAGCAAGGTTGCATCATTTGCATATTGCAAGTTGTTAATGATTCTTCCTCCAGTCCTGATGCCACGCTTTTGGACTCGACAGCACTTAACAACAACAACAATCCAGTTTCTTGGATTTTCTGCTCAGCATATAGATTAAGTATGGTGAAAGAACATTTATTTAGCATACACATTTAATAAATATGGTGAAAGAATATAACCCTGGCGCACTTTTTCTAATTTTAAACCGTTCCGTGTTCACTTGTTCTGTTTGAACAACTTCCTCTTGATCTGTGTATGTACAGGATCCTCATAAGCACAGTTCAGTTTTCTGGAATGCTCATTCTCTGCAATGTTGTCCATAGCTCATCATGATCCACACAATTGCACAGTCAGTAAAGCACAATTAAACATCTTTCTGATATTCTCTGCTTTTAGCCAAGATCCATCTGATGTCAGCAGTGAAATCCCTCATTCCACATACTCTTCTGAATCTGGCTTGAACCCTGGAGGTTCTCTATCACTGTATGGTTGTACCAGTTTTTGTGTTATCTTTAGCAAAATTTTACTTGCATACAATATTAGTGATTATTGTCCAATCATTTCCACATTTCATTGGATCATCTTTCTTTGGAATGGGTACCAGTCAGTTGGCCAGGTAGTTGTCTTCCAACTTTCTTGGCATAGATGAGTGAGTGCCTCTAGTACTGCATACATTTGTTGAAAGATTTCAATTTGTATTCCATCTATTCCCAGTGTCTGGTTCATTGCCAATGACTTCAATGCACCTTGGACTTCTTCCTTCAGTACTATTGGCTTTTGATTATATGCCACCTCTTGAAATGGTTGATCATCAACGGTTTCTTTTTCTTTTTTTTTAAAGGTTCTTATTGTGGATTGAGTGAAAGTTTACAGGCCAGATCATCAGTTTTACATTAAACAAATCACACACCTTGCTTCATTACAATGCTTATAATCTCCCCCATGTACCATCAAATAACAATATTTCTCTCTATTCACTTTAGCTCTTTTTTTAAAAAAAAACACTCTGGCATATATAATAATTTAAACCATCAATGGGCACATTCTGAAAGTCTGCCTCCTGGCCACCAGCTCTTAGTCACTATCTTCCCATGAATCTAGAGTCCTCAGATGGTCCCTCTCTGCATGTCCCCATCTCTGTCTCCATCTCTGGTGTCGCTTCTTGTCTGGATTAGGTCTTGCATTCTGCTTGTGCTCTTCTCCCTTGATGGTCCTAGGGTCCTTTGTTTCTGGAATGCATCCAAAAACTTTTTGAAGTTCTCTTGTATTACGATGAGCAAGAAAAAGCAATGAAGAAATGGGCTGCATTCAGCCGTGTTCCATAGACTCCCGTTGATCTGGAGATGAGAGACAGAAGAGGAAGGGCTGGATGGTCCAAAGTATGGTGAGACCAGGGGACACCTGAGCCCACGGACAAGGACATAGCCACAGAAATCTAGAGCTGAGAGTGAAGAATCCAGCTGATATGAAGTGAGGGGAGATGCACAAGAACATCCAAAACTGCAGATAGTACCCATTTGACCTAGCCTCAATGGCTTGATAATCAAAACTCGACATGGAGAAGATAGAAAAAACAAACAATTCTTGATAAAAGAAATGAGGGTAAATTGCTATAATTTGATGAACTTTACCTATACTCGTGGAGGTAGTAGCTCAAAATACCAACAGAGAGGGAAGGAGTCTTCACATCAAGAATCAATGCTAACCCTTCTGCATACAGAGGTGATAGGAATGGGCACCTTTGACATTGGCTACCTAAAATGAGGGGGTGATAAAGGCACGAAGTGACTGGTTTACAAGGTTTCAAGAGGGATTTTAGTTTATTAGTGTTTGGGAAAAGATAGAGTTCCAACTGAAAATTTTTCATCTTGTTTAGATGGGCCTGGTAAAAGGAGATGGGGATAAGATTCTTATGATTCAATAGTGAGTAATTGTTATCATGACTAATTGTGACTGTTACAATTGTAGAGGTAGAAGTTTTGTAACAAAAAAAGGGGAGTAGTTAATCTTAGAGTCCAGAAACAGATGATCCTAGGACCAAAAGGGAGACGAGCACAAGCGGAATGTGGGATCCTATCCAGAAAAGCAGCAACACCAGAGATGGAGGACATGGAG
>NW_006408577.1:12575269-12581916 GCF_000296735.1 Chrysochloris asiatica
TATTGCTGACAGTGAACTTCACTGCACCTCTACCCTATCTGCTATCAAGCCGTGCCTCCAGCACATCTTATTTTTAAATTTTTTTATTGTGAATTGAATGAACACTTACAGATTAGATCATCAGTTTTATATTCAGCAAGTTACCTGTTTTGTTTCATCTCAATGAGTGAATTCGCCTCCATAAACCAAAAATGATCCCACTTCTTCCCTGTGGTTCTTGTTTCCATTCCACCCTCCTTCCCACCCCTTCTGAAGTTTGTTCTTAGGTAAATGTTTCCCTTTTGATCTTGAATGGTGAACCATTCAATGGTGAACGTCCCTTACTAGTGTTGTTGCCCTCCCATCCTATATACCTATCTACTCTTTGGCTAAAAATTGTGCCATGATGGTGAGTTCAATTCCAAACCTGAAGGGTAGCCAAGGGCCATGGTCTTGAGTTTCTCCAGTCTTTTTCTGACCAGTAAACCAGGTTAGAATACATAATTTTGAGTTCTGTTGACATTGTCTTTGTGGACTATGTTGTTCCAATTGACTGTCTTCTGAAACTATGGTCCTGAGGCACTAGACCCAATAACTCAAGGTATTTGGTAATATGGACAGAATCTTAACTGAAACTTGTAAATAATCCCAATTTTGATTTTGATAGAAATTATTACTAATACTTTTAAAATTTCAATTCAAAAACAAAAACGGAAAAAACCTCTAGGCATTTTTAGATAGCTTAATAGAGTAGGCATATAAGCAACCTCTCAGGTAACCATTTTACTTACCTGGCATTAGTAGATACTGAGGAATCAAAAATTCTTTTGGTTGTTTTCTGGGTATGGAGAAAGGAGATAAATTTTTGGAACATTAGTATTATGTATCATTTTGAGCAAGTTATTTAACCTCCTTATACTGTACTTGTGTGTCAGTGCTGATTAATGCATTGGACTACAAGGTCAGTTTGAACCATAATGTCAGTGGTACAAGCTCACCAGCTGCTCCTTAGAAACCCTACATAGGATTGTTATGAATAGGAACCGACTTGATGGCACTTAACAACAACAAACAGTACTTGGACTCCTTGCGTGACACTGTAGGATCAGTACTGGATTGCTAACCACAAGGTGAAGGGTCAAACCCATCAACTTCTCCTTGGAAATCTTATATGGGGTTGCCGTGAGTTGGAACTGAGTCAGTGAACTTAACAAAAGCAACAACAACAATACTCCACTTATCTTTAAAATAGGGAGATGATAAATTTTTGCCTACTTAGTTGAGAAGATGATGGTGAGCAAAAAAAAGTAATAATAACAATAATGCAGAAGTATAAATATATATATGAAAAGCTATAAAATAAAAAGTAATATACTTATTCATTTTACTTATAAAAAACAAACAACATATGAATATAACGCATTACCAGTGTACACTGATCTCAGTGGTTATTGAATATATCTGCTTAAGGTAAACTGAAAATCTGTGTAAAATTTTTAAATGTACAAAATTATAGGATTGTTGTTCATAGAAAGTATAAGAAGAGTTGTTTTGCCTTTTTTGGTTGGGTGAAAATGAATATACTTATTAGCAAAACAATCTTTAAATTTCATAAAACTGTCTGGAAGAACTAGAGATTACATTGATTTCCTTCCAGAAGACTTCACACTTTTAATCAGGCTGGCCTGATGTGAATTTCAAAACTCTCAGATCAAAAGATGAGTCTTGAGAAAGAAAGAGAAACAAAAAGCTCTCAAATAAACTGTTCCTTATAATGCACTAAATAGCTGTGCTTTCTTACTCTGCTAATATCTCACTGGCCTTAGAGATGATCTGGTTCTTCATATGGCTTTAGTCACAATTTGATGATGTCTTACAAAGAAATATACAGTTTTGTGGCAGAACAATTTAATTTTCCTCTGCCTTTTCGTGAGTGGCCTGACCACAGACTGAACCCATCACTAAAGTCATGCTGTTTCCACTTTGGTTTATTCCCTGATGTGAAATGATATCATGTTTCCGTTGTTTCTGGATAAACTCAAGCAAAACTGAATCTCAACATGTCTTGTGGTTTTGATCTAAGCCTCAGTGTATGATCCATAAGCCTCAGAAAGTACTATTGTAAAATGTCTTCAAACTATTCCTCATAAAACAGCTTTTATTGAAGTGAATCTGGTGAATTTCAGTCCTTTATCAGGCTCTGCTTTTCTAGATACCTGGCATGAAAAGAGATATCATCTGCTTATCACATAAATGGAGTCCTCATGTGGCCCTGTGGGTTAATGCGCTGGATTGCAAGTTTGGTATGAACCACAAAATAGGTCGGAATTAACTCAATGGCACTTAACAACAATCACATAAACAAAAAGCCTTTCATTAAGAATAACGTTTTTCCCTAGGTAACATTGAAGACTTATCTTTCTCATGATATTTGCTAGCCCTTTCCAATGTGTCTTAATATCACCGGCACTTGTTTAAATAGTTAATAACCTCATTTCAAAAAATGTAATTGATAAAAAAAAAAAAAGAGAGAGAGAGAGAGAAAAAAACTCCCCTAGGTTAAAATTGCTTGAAATGACTTTTTCATCTTGCCTTATCTGATACTAGAGCCAAATGTTATTGGTAGGTGGCCTCCAGTTAGTTCGAACTCGTAGCAACCCCTGCAGAACAAATGAAACACTGCCAGGGCCTTTGTCATCCTCATAATTGTTTAGTCTGAACTCATTGTTGCCACTGTGTCAATACACCTTGTCAGGGGTCTTAGTTTTTTTCATTGACCCTCCGCTTTACAAAAAATACTGTCCTTCTGCAAAGATTGGTCTGTTCTGACAACATGTCCAAAGTATGAGAGATAAGAATCACTATCCTGGTTTCTAAGGAGCAATTTGGCATAATAATTCTTTCAAAACAAATTTGTTTGTTTGTCTGGCAGTCCACAGTACTTTCAATATTCTTTGCCAACACCATAATTCAAATGCATTGATTCTTCTATGGTCTTCTTTATACATTGTCTAGCTTTTTCATGGATATGCTGCTGTTGTTAAGTGTTATCAAGTCTGTTCCAATTCCTAGTCATCCCATATAGGGTACAAGTGGCTGGTGATGTCATGTCTTGTGGCTAGAAATCCAATGCTTATCCTACAACGTCACAACAAGACTCAAGTGAATATATATGAGGTGATTCAGAATACCATAGTTTGGGTCGGGGTACCTTAGTTCTCAAAGTGACATCTTTGCTCTTTTACATTATAAAGTGGTTTTGGAATAAGATTGGCCTAATGCACTATGCCATTTGATTTCTTGACTGTTGGTTCCACGAATGTTAATAGTGGATCCAAGTAAACAAAAGTCTCTAACAACTTCAGTCTTTTCTCCACTTATCATGATGTCACTTATTCATCCAGTGATGAGGATTTTCATTTTCTTTACATTGAGTTGCAATTCATACTGAAGGCTGTAGCCTTTGATCTTCAACAGTAAGCATTTCAAGACCTCTTAGCTTTAAACAAGCAAGGTCGTGTATCCCTGAGGTCACTTTACTTGTTTAATCTCAGTTTGCCTGCTTAATCTCTTTTAGATCTATTTATCTCTTTAATCTCTTTTAGATCTAAAAAAGATTAACTCAGTATATAATCTAATCCTGTAGATCCCATTCAGCCTCATTACATAATAGAAGTGAGCATAGGATAGTTTTATCAGATCAGGGCTGATCAGTCCAGATTACATTATTTGAGTGGTTAAATTATATTAGATTTCATCATGGAGAATTGCTACATCTTAACTGGCAAAACATTGGTAATCCAATAAATTTAACACAAAACATTAACTCACACTCGAGTTAGGAAGCAAAAATCAATGTGAGTGACTGCTGTATTGCATTTTCTTTCTACCCTGACGTAGTGTTTTCATCTTATACAAAAATTTCCTTTATACACCTCCATGCCACAGAATCACATCTGGAACTCATATTGTTGTTGTTAGGTGTCATTGAGTTAGTTCCCCCTCATGGCAACTTTATGCACAACTGAAAGAAACAATGCCCTGTCCTGTGCCAACCTCAATAGTTGTTGCACTTCAGTCCATTGCTGCTGCCATTGTGTCAATACATCTTATTGGAGGTCTACTTCTTTTTCTCTGACCCTCAATTTTACCAACGATGATGTCTTTCTCCATGGACTGGTCCCTCCTGATAACATGTTCAAAGTATGAGAGACGAAGTCTGGTAGTACTTCTTCCAACACAGATTTGTTTGCTCTTCTGGAAGTCCATGGAATTTTTAATGTTCTTATCCAACACTGTAACTCAAATTTATCATTTATTCTATAGTCTTCCTTAATCATTGTCCAACTTTTACATGACATGAGGCTACTGAAATACCATGGCTTGAGTCAGGTGCACCTTAGTCCTCAAACTGACATCTTTGCTTTTGAACACTTTAGAAAGGTCTTAGGCAGCAGATTGGCCTAATGCAATATGCTGTTTGATGTCTTGACTTCTGGTTCCACGAATGTGAATAGTGGAGTCAAGTAAACAAAAGTCTTTGAAAAATTCAATCTGTTCACCATTTATCATGATGTCACTTATTTGTCTAGTGATGAGGATTTTTTTCTTCTTCTTTATATTGAGATGCAACCCATACTGAAGTCTGTGGTCTTTGATCTTCATCAGTAAATAGTTTAAGTCCTCTGCTTTCAGCAAGAAAGAATGTATCATCTTCATATTGCAGGTTGTTACTGGGTCTTCCACCAATCCTGATGCCATTTTCTTCTCCACATAATCCAATTTCTCAAATTATTTGCACATAATATAGATTCAATTAATATGGTGAAAGAATACAACTGTGAAACACACTTTCCCTGACTTTTAACTATTCAGTGTCTTCTTGTTCTTATCAGACAACTGTCTATTTGTCTATGTACAGGTTCCTAATGAGCTCAATTAAGGGTTCCAGAATACCCATTCTCCACAATGTTGTCCATAGCTTGTCATAATCCACACAGTCAAATACCTCTCTGTAGTTATAAAGCACAGGTAAACATCTTTCTGGTATTCTCTACTTTCAGCCAAGGTTCACCTGATGTCAACAATGATATCCCTTGTTTCATGTCCTCTTCTGAATCCAGTTTTAAACTCTGGCAGTCCCTTGTCAATGTACTATTTCAGACATTTAAAAATTATCTGTAGCAAATTTCTACTTGCATGTGATATGAATGATAGTGTCCAATGATTTACACATTCCACTGGGTCACCACTCTTTGGAATGGGCACAGATATGGATCTTTTTTAGTCAATTGGCCAGGTAGCTATCTTCCAAATTTGTTGTCATAGATGAGTGAATGACTCCAATACTGCATCAGTTTATTGAAAGATTTCCATTTGTATTCCACCAATTCTTGGATTATTGTTCTTTGCCAGTGCCTTTGGACTTCTTCATTCAGAAGCATTAATTCTTGATTAAATGCCACCTCTCAAAATGGTTGAACACCAACCATTCCTTTTTACTACAGTGATTCTGTAGTCCTTCCATCTAATTTTGATGCTTTCAATGTCATTTAATATTTTCCCCCATAGAATCCTTCACTATTTCAAGTGAAGGCTTAACTTTTTCCTTAGTTCTTTCAGCTTGAGAAATGCTGAGCATGTTCTTCTCTTTTAGTTTTCTAACTCCCAAGTCTTTGCACATTTCATTATAATATTTGATTCTGTCTTCTCTTTGAAATTTCCTACTCAGCTCTTTTTCTTCCTCATTTCTTCCATTTACTTTAACATCTCTGCACTGTATAGCAAATTTTAGAGTATCTTCTGACATCCATTTTTGTCTGTTGTTTCTTCCCTGTTTTCTTAATGATCTTTTGCTTTCTTCCTATGTGGTATTCTTGATGTCATTCCACAACTCTTTTGGTTTTGGGTCATTAGTGTCTAATGTGTCAAATCTGTTTTTGAGATCATCTCCAAAATCAGGTAGGATTTGTTCAAGGTTATATTTTGTCTCTCATGGACTTGTTTTCATTTTCTTTTGCTTCAGCCTGAACCTGCATATGAGCAACAAATTGATGGTCTGTTCCACAATCTGTCCCAGTCCTTGTTTGGGCTGATGTTATAGAGCTTTTCCACCATATTTCCCTACAAATGTAGTCAATTTGATTTCTGTGTTTTCCATCTGTTGAGGTCCATTTGTATAGTCATCTTTTATGTTGTTCAAAACAGATATTTGCAGTGAAGCCATTTGTCTTGTAAAATTTTATCATGTGATCTCCAGCATTTAAGGACATATTTTCCAACTACTTATTTTTCTTTGCCCCAACCGTTGCATTCCAATCACTAGTAATTGTCAATACATCTTGACTGCATTTTGGTGAATTTCAGACTGAAGAAGTTGGTGAAATTCTTCAAGTTCATCATTACTTCTTTTAAAGGTTGGTGCATAAATCTGAACAATAGTGGTATTAATTGGTCTGCCTTGTTGTTGTTGTTGTTAGTTGCCATCGAGTTGGAACCAAATCATAGCGACTCCATGCACAGCAAAACGAAACAATGTCCAATCCTGGGCCAACCTCACTACTGCTGCCACACTTGAATCCATCAATGCTGCCACCTGGCCAATCCATCTCATTGGGGGTCTTCCTCTTTTTCTCTGACCCTCCATCTAATCAAGCATGATATCCTTC
>NW_006408577.1:12582622-12588517 GCF_000296735.1 Chrysochloris asiatica
AATACAACCTTGTCGCACACCTTTCTTAATTATAAGACATTCAGTGTTCCCATGTTCTGTTCGAACAATTGCTTCTTGGTCCAAGTACAGATTCCTCACGAGTACAATTAAGTGTTCCGGAATACTCATACTTCGCAATGTTGTCCATAGCTTGTCATAATTGACACAATGGAAAGCCTTTGCATGGTCAATAAAGCATAGATAAACATCTTTCTGATATTCTCTGCTTTCATATGCCTTGTAGGTATATGGATATTATCCTATCACAGACAGCATTATAGTTCAAGATAGACCTTGAAATGTTCTTTTTAATGATGAATATGACACTATTCCCCTTCAATTTGTCATTCCCAGCATAATAAACAATGCAATTGTCAGGTTAAAATGGCCAATACCAGTCCTTTTCGGCCCAATGGCGTTTACATGTTCCATTTCATTTTTAACAAATTCCAGTTTAATTAGATTCATACTTCATAATTCCATGTCCTAATTATTTATAGGTTTTTGCAGATGCTTTTCCTCATTTTAATTTGTGCAAATGAAGATCCCAAAAGTTTCACTCCATTCACGTCATGATGGTGAACTCTACTTTGAGGAGGGAGCTCTTCCTCAGTTGTATTTTGAGTGCTTTCTTACCTGAGAGGTTCATTTTTTTGCATTGTATCTGACAATATTCTGGTCCTATTCATAATGTTTCAATATTCACTATTTTGTGCTAGCTGACTGTGTTCCACTGCTATTTGTAAGGTTTCCTGCAGCTAAATATTCAGAATTATTCTGCTTCTCCTTTCTAGTCTGTCTTTGTCAGGAAACTCAGCTAAAACTTGTCCACCATGGGTGACTGTGTCAGCATTCAAATTACAGGTCCCATAGCTTCCAATATTACAGCAATACCCAAGACACCATAGTATGAGAAAGTTACAGATCAGTGGTGGTTAATTTATACTAGAATATAGTATTCTATTGATATCTCACTGGCCTTATAGATTATCTGTTTCTTCTGGTTGCTTTATAATTTTGTATTCTTGTCTTCACTTAGCCCAATAAAGACACCAGCAAGTATTGTTGCTTATGTTGTTAAGTGTCATCTAGTCAGTTACAAATTTATTAAGTATGGTAAAAGGATACATCCCAGGTGCACACTTTCCTGATTATAAACCATTCAGTGTTCCCTGTGATTAGCAGTCCAATGCTTATCCTGTAGCACCAAACTAGACTCCTAAAGCAGAGTGGACATCATTTATCATCTTCCCTATTTAAGCTCTGTAATCCATGTTGCCTTTTAGGAACAAAGAATAAAACAAAAGAAAGGTGGGGCTATTAATCTCACTGGCATCCATTTTTCAAATCTTTAAAGTCTTAATTCCAAGTAGCATAAAATTGTTCCTGACATGGGAAATCTTCAGATACAAGCTTTTTATCATACATTAAACCAGAAGTCTGTGAACATCCAAAAAGAAAGGGAGACTATTGCAGAGGAGTGCAATGTTTCCTTTGTAGTTGACATCATAGAAAACTAGGAACAGGAGACACAGAAGACAACCGATGATGAAGACACCAAAAAGTTCCAAGTTGAGATATTCCCTACTCCAGGGGATTCAGAATTAAACATCTTTCATCCGCAAGGTTCCACAGTGTAATCCTTGTAATTAGACCCCAGGATCTGGCTGTTCTTTCTCTCTGATTACGGATCAATTATCCCATCCCTAGCCTCAGGCATATGAACAATTCCGCAAAAGAGATCATTTTGAGTGGTTAAAGGTAATTGCTGGCCAACAGGGGTGGATTATACAAGTAAGCACAGGCTTACTTATGCTTGTTTACTAATGTGTAGCAAATAATTCCACATGGATGAAAAACATATAAAACTATTTGCTAAAATTTAGTAAGTAAACACAAGTCAGTCCATGCTTATCTTGGTGTAGTTAGGTGTCGTCAAGTTGGTTCGACTCATATCAACCCTATGCACAATAAAAGGACACACTGCTCAGTTCTGCACCATCATCACACTTGTTATATTTGAGCCCATTGTTGCTGAGACAGTGTCAACCTATCTCGTTGGGGGTCTTCTGCTTTTGAACTGACCCTCAACTTTAATAAGCACAATGCCCTTGTCCAGGGACTGGTCTTTCCTGATAACATGTCTGAAGTCTGAGAAGCAACATCTTGCTATCCTGGCTTCTAAGGAGCATTCTGGCTATGTTTATTACAACACAGACCTGTTTGTTCTTTTCCAACACCATAATTCCATCGTTCTCAGGGTCTGTAATTTTGGAAAGAAGTTCTAATTCTGTAGGAAGGTGCTCTGGTGTTGGGAGAAAAAAAAAAAAAGTGAAAATGTTCACTATAGATTAGGAAATAAGCACAAATAAGCCATACCTTGCTTATTGGGTAATCTGGCACTGCTGGCCGACATTTTAATCCCAGTTTTAGGCATCTTCCAATCAAAGGCAGAAGAAGGAAGGGAGAGCCTCCAAAAAGGAAGACCTGAGGAAATGAGTGACCTGAATCTTCCTTCTCTCTGGAACAGCCAATGGTTACAAGCATTTGGTGCAGAATTAGGGAAAGAAAACTCTATGGGAGACGAGAAAAATGTTAGGAAAAAATGCAAGATGCTTGTTTTTCCTTTTGAATGTTTAAGATAGTTTGCTTGAATGCTCTGTCTTGTGAAAGCCAATCTGAGCTAATAAACTGGAGGGCACAATTTGCTGCTTCTTTGTTATTTGCACCTCCTGCAAAAGAACAAGACTTTGGAATTCTGGCATGGTATCTGGTGTCTAAGGTCTTGCTCTGCTCCGTGGGGTTCAGATCTAAATGAAGAGTGGCATAGTTAGGAAAAGCTCAGTATGATAGGTTGCTACTCCCTTCACAGTCCTTTGTCACAGTAATAGCCAGGAAGAAGGGTGGGGACCTTGTGAAACACACACTACAGAGAACCAAATGCTAATTATTCTCTTTGACTTTCTGTGGGCATTGGGGCTGGCAGCCAGACTCCTGGAGGCCTGGAAAGAAAAATATTCTCATAACGCTCAATTTCTCCTGAATAAGAGTTCAAAAAAAAAAAAAAAAAATATGACATCCATACTGTGAAAAGTTTTCTCAATATCATCTGGGGAGAATAAGGAAGGTTAAAGGTCAACATTCATTCCATTCCTGAATCTTATAATATCCTTATACTTATACTGGAAGTAAGTACCAAACAGTACTCTAACTCTACGATAATAGGGATCATACTGTAACAGTCTATTTTTGGTACAAATGTAGGCAGTTTTGACAGTTTTTCAGAAAGCTCTCAGTTTGAGATTCCTATTTGAATACCCCAGGCATTGTTCTAGACCCAAGAGGAGAACAGATGATAAAAGGGCCAAGGAACTATAAAAAGAAAAGGGAGGCATAAAGTGTTGTACCAGGTATGGATTTCCAGACACCATTTTTGCTGAAGAACTTTATGAACGCCAGAGTAAGTCCTTTACTAATAGCGTTGTGTTGCTGTTGTATTGCTGTAAGTGTTTAGTCATTCTGATGCATAATGATGATGTATAGGGTTTCTGAGGAGTGGCTGGTGAGTCTAAACCACAGATCTTACTGTAAGCAGTCCAGTATGTATCCTGCAGCACCACATTTTACTTTCCATGATAGTATTTTATGCTAAGCCCCTCCTCAATATGAGGATTCTTGCTCTGCTAAGTAGGAATAATGAAGTAAAAGAGCAAATGACCAGCAATAACAGTGAAGTTCAAAAAATGCAGAGGACAGTAAATGCTGGCGAGGATGTGGAGACTGGGGCCCTCCTATATTGCTGGTGGGAATGCAAAATGGTCCAACCACTCTGGAAAACAGTATAGTGTTTCTTCATAAAGTTGGAAATAGAAATATCACATGATCCAGAAATTTCTCTACCTGGTATATATCCACAAGAAATATGAGCCATAACATGAGTAGATATATGCACACCTATGTTCATAGCAGCACTAATCATAACAGCAAAAAGATGGAGACAGCCTAAGTGTCCATCAATGGAAGAATGGATAAACAAACTTTGGTAAATACACGCAATGGAATGATACGCTACTTTGAAGAATAACAAGGAAGCCATAAACCACAACATAACATGGATGAACCTTGAGGACATTATGCTGAGTAAAATTAGCCAGTCACAAAAGAACAAAGATTGCATAAGACTATTATGGTAAAAGCTTAAGAAAAGATACACATACTGAAAGGGGAAAAAAAATCTTTGTTGATTACTGGTGAGGGTACAGTGCAGGGTGTTTAGGGGAGGTAGAGGGAGGCAACAGTAAAGCGCAGGGTAGGGGGCAGACACATCATAGTTCAGGTGTTGGGGAGGGCAATGCACAAGAAGAGGGAAGGGGTGGAAGAACAAGGTAGATAGGGGAATACTGAGACAGGTTTGCATGGACTAAATGGGACAGAACTAAATAGTGATGCATGCTCAACCTTCTCACAACAGGGCTCTGTGATATAGGGATTGAGGCATAACCTGAAGAGGGGAAATAATACTAAGATGCTTGATTGTCTTAGGAATATTGGTTTCCCTTGCCTACTATTATAAAATAGACACTTGAGTGTCTTCAGCCTATAACTGATTGGAGTACCTAAAAGGGGTTCTAGAACTTACCCAGTGAAATAGGCCTCTTGTAGAGCCTTTGCAGTATATAGGACCTTAGTTGAAATCTTGAGCCCCATATAGAACCTTCTGAGGTGGGACATTCATACCACAAATGACAAGCAGACCAGCCTGGAATAGCTAGAGTGACAGAAGATACATCTTCAAAGAAAGATCATCAGGAAAAACCCAAAACAAAAATGGCAGCATGACTGGCTACTACAAGAATAAGCAAGCTGTTCGCTGGGAAGCCATCAAGGCAATCAATCAAATCCCTTCAGAACAAACCCCATGCTAAGACTGAACTACTGATCTTATGGTTTAAACCAATTTTGCAGTCCAGTGCATTAGTGCATTTACCCATAGAGCCACACAAGGACTCCAGGATGGCTTTAACAACCAGATTATTTATTCTCTTGCAGTTTTAGAGGCTTGAACTCCAAATTCAGAGTAGCAGCTCTAGAAGATTTTCATTTTGTTGATTCTGGGAAAGGGTCTCTGTCTCCTCTTAGCATCTGTAGACCCAGTATTCTTTGGAGATCTTCATATGTCTTGGTGAAATCGTCCCCTCTGCATTTTAGGCCCCAGATTCCTTGAGGTTCTCCATGTGTCTAGGCATCAATCATCCTCTGGATCTAGGATCACAGTGCAGGGATCTCAGGTCCAAAGAATGTACTCCAATCGCATCTCTTTTTCTTGGTGGTAGTGGGTCCTTCTGAGTTCACCTAAATTAGATTGACTCAAGTTATAATCTAATCTTGTAGTTTGTATCTGACCAACCTCATTGACATCATAGAAGTGAGAATTTACACATAGGATAATTACATCAGATCAAAGCAGCTCATCACATCACATCATATCATGGGGGTGATTGTATTATATTAGACCTCATCAAAGGGAACTACTACATCTTAACTGCCAAACCACTGAGAATCCAACCCAAGTTAAGTTTACACAAAACCCTAACTATCATAGACAGTAAAGATGACCCTTCCTTTCAAATTCCAGAGAGTTGTTTAGTTGTTTTTAATTGCCTTCTTCAATTATTAACTATGTGGTCTTGGAAGTTAAGCAATCTCTAGTTTAATTTCTTTTTCTGTAAAATGATGATTACATGTGTACCTAATCATGGAATTATTATATAAATTACATAAGAGAAGAATAATGCTAAGAACTGTTGTTGTTGTTGTCAGGTGCCATCGAGTCGGAACCGACTCATAGCGACCCCATGCACAGCAGAACGAAACAATGTCCGATCCTGGGCCAAC
>NW_006408577.1:12589842-12593762 GCF_000296735.1 Chrysochloris asiatica
CCTCGGAAACCCTGTACAGTGTCGCTATGGGTCGGAACCGACTCGAAGGCACTTAACAACAACAACAAATGCTGTAAAATGCTAAGAATAGTACCTAAATTAATCTGGAAGAAAACACGCAAAGATGTAAAAAAGTAGTTTTAAAAAAAATTTAAAAAGAGGGTAAGATATTGAAGGCATCTTTACCTTAAGACAAAGTATAATTCTAAAGCAACTAAAATAGAGTGGAAATTATCAATTAATAAGCGAGTGGAATAGAAATAATTCACTGCCATCAAGTGGATTCCAACTCATAACTACCCTGTATTAGGGTCTACAAGAAGTAGCTGGTAGATTTGTACCACCAATCTTGTGCTTAACAGTCCAGTGTCTATCCTACAGCACTACACTAGGGGTAACAATTCAGAGCCTTTGTGTCATAACAACCCTGTAAAAACACTGCAGTCTAGAGTTTATCCTACTATACCACATAACAAAAGGCATACACATTTATGAGTCTTTTGGCTTATAATAAAGTTTTCATTTAAAACCTATTGAGAAAGAAAGTATTATTTTATAACTCTGGTTTGTGTAATGTCAATTTGGAAATAACATAAAATTAGATCTCTAGTTCAGTTACACAGATAAATTCTAGACAAACTGATGATTTTAGAACATATCAGTCTCAGAAGAAAATATAAATGTATATAAAATGCAAATATTGGCTGTGGAAAAGATACACTGTTATTATTGTTAGGTGCCGTGGAGAGACAAACTACTTCTGAATATTTAGTCAATGAAAACATTATGAATAGCAGAGAAATGCTGTCAAATATAGTGCCAGAAATGGAACCCGTCTGGGTGGAGGGTGCTCAAAATGCGACTGGGGAAGAGCTGCCTCCTCAAAGTAGAGTTGACCATGATGATGCGAATGGAGTAAAACTCTTGGAACCTTCATTTTCTAATGGGGCACAACTTAAAATGAAGAGAAACAGCTGTAAACATCCATTAATCATTGGGATATGGAATGTACAAAGTATGAATCTAAGAAAATTGGAAATTATAAAAAATGGCATAAAATGCATGAAGATCGATATCCTAGGCATTAGTAAGCTGTAATGGGCTCTTATTGTCCACTTTGAATATGACAATCACATGGTTTACAACTTTGGGAATGACAAATTGAAGAGAAATGGTATCTCATTCATTGTCAGAAAGCACACAGTCAGAAAGAACATATCAAAATTTGTCACGAGGTACAATGTTTTCCGTGATGCAAAAATATCCATGTTCTACAGGGAAGAAGAGTTAATTCCACTATTATTCAAATTTACACACCAACCACTAAAGCCAGTGAGGATGAAATTGAAGAATTCTCTCAAGTTCTTCAGTCTGAAATTGATCAAACCTGCAATCAAGATGCATTGATAATCACTGGTGATTAGAATGCAAAGATTGGAAGCAAAGAGGAAGGATCAGTAGTTGGAAAATATGGCTGTCGTGACAGAAATGATGCTGGAGACTGCTGATAGAATTCTGTAAGAATTCATTTCAAACACCTTTTATAGACAGCATAAAAGATGACTATACACATGGACCTCACAAGACAGAATACACAGGAATCAAATTGACTACATCTGTGGAACTAGACGGTTGGAAAGCTCCATATCATAAGCCAAAACAAGGTCAGGGGCAGATTTTGGAACAGACCATCAATTACTCATATGCAAATTCAGAATGAAGCTAAATAAAATGTAAACAAGCCCATGATAGCCAAAATATGACCTTGAATATATCCCAAAGAATTTAGAGATCATGTGAAGAACAGATTTGATGTATTAGACACTAAATACCAAAGACCAGAAGAGTTGTGGGATAGCATCAAGAACATCATACAGGAAGAAAGCAAAAGGTTATTAAGAAGACAAAAAAGAAGGAAAAGACCAAAATGAATGTCAGAATAGACTCTGAAACTTGCTATTCATTGTTAGAAATTCTAAAGCAAATGGAAGAAATGCCGAGGTATGAGAGCTGAACAGAAAATTTCAAAGATCAGGTCGAGAAGGCAAAGCCAAGTATTGCAACAAAATGTGCAAAGATCTGGAATCAGAAAACCCAAAGGGAAGAACTAGCACAGCATTTGTTAAGCTGCAGAAACTGAAGAAAAAATACAAGCCTCGACTTTCATTGCTGAAAGACTCTCTGGGGGAAATTATTGAATGATGTTGAAGCATCAAAAGAAGATGGAAGGAATACACAGAATCACTGTACCAAAAGGAAATGGTTGATGTTCAACCACTCAAGAGGAAGAAGCCCAAGATGCATTAAAGGCATTGACAAAGAACAAGGCACCGGGAATTGATGAAATACAAATTGAAATCTTTCAACAAAGTGATGTGGTGATGGAGGCATTCACTCATCTATGCCAGGAAACTTGGAAGAAATTACCTGCCCAACTGATTGGAAGAGATTCATATTTGTGCCCATTTCAAAAAGAAGTGACCCAGTGGAATGTGGAAACATTAAACAATATTATTGCTATCCCATACAATGCAATGTGGTTTGCCTGTATAGAGTTTAACTTTCTCTTTTTGGTCAATACACATAAATTCTCTGGAACCAAATCTTTTTTATTCTTTCTTAATACATGAGATAAAATTTAGCTGAACTCTGGACTTAGATGTCCTTTTGGGAAAATGTGTGACATTTCCAAGGAAACTAAAACTGAATTCTGCCCATTTTATGTTACCAATGCAATTCCACAGGTTCCCCCCTCCCCCCATGTGCTTTGCAAAGAGCTGACTAACCACTGTTTGACCTTACGTATGTTTGACTTTTCAATATATGTCACAGTAACTAACAATCTTGTAGTCATCTTATTACTCTCCCCATACTTCCTTCACATTTTAGCCTTTTTTTTTTTTTTTTCCAGCATAAAGATAAAGAGAGATGGGAAAAGATGGTTCAATGTAATCTACAGGTTTCTCTCACTAGATTCAACATCATTTGTTTTGCAAAGGATCTTTTGACAATTAGTGTCTAAGACAGTGGTTTTAACCCATTTTTCAAGAAGATTTAAATTATATAATATTGTGACCCTCTGATCAAAACAGTGGCACAATAATATTCTTAATTCTTTAATTCTAAGAGAGAATGGAATGCTCTAGAAGAGAGGATGTTATCAAAAATCCTTACCAGGAATATGTGATCACCATACTTCTACTTCTTCCATTGACAATCATTTCAGTAGAACATAGTATGACACTTAAAATACTTTTTTTTTTTTTTTGTCAAACATACTTTACTTGGTCTTCATTTATATAGTCTACAAATATTTACTGAGTGGATTTATGTGTTGTTGTTAGGTGCCATCGAGTTGGTACCAACTCATAGCAATCCTGTGCACAACAGAATGAAACACTGCCCAATCCTGAGCCAACATCACAACTGTTGCCACGTTTGAGCCCACTGATACTGCCTCTTTCTCTCTGACCCTACCCCTTACAAAACATGATATCTTTCTCGAGTGACTGGTCCCTCCTGACAACATGTCTGAAGTATGAGAGACTAATTTTGGCCATCCTGGCCTCCAAGAAGCACTCTGGCTACATTTCTTCCAACACAGATCTGTTGGTTCTTTTGGCAGTCCATGGTACTTTCAATATTCCAACACCATAACTCAAAAGCGGTCTTTGTTATTCACTGTCCAACTTTCGCATGCATGTGAGGTTATTGAAAATACCATGGCTTGGATTAGATGCATCTTAGTCCTCAATCTGACATTTTTGCTCTTCAACACTTTAAAAAGGTCTTGTGCAGAAGATTTGACTAGTGCAATACATCATTTGATTTCTTGACTGCTGCTTCCATGAGTGTTGATAGTAGATCCAAGAAGAATGAAGTCCTTGACAACTTCAATCTTTTCTCCATTGATAAGAATG
>NW_006408577.1:12594467-12595524 GCF_000296735.1 Chrysochloris asiatica
GCTGCCTCACTTTCTTGAAAGATTTCAATTTTTATTCCATTAATTCCTGGAGCCTTGCTCTTTGCCAATTCCTTCAATTAACCTTGGACTTCTTCCTTCAGTATCATCAGCTTTGATCCCATGCCACTTCTTGAAAATAGTTGAACATCAACCATTTCCTTTTGGTACAGTGACTATATGTATTACTTCCATCTTCTTTTGACACTTTCTGCATCACTGAATAATTTGCCCAGATAATCTTTCATTAACAAAATTTGAGGCTTGAATTTTTTTCTTCAGATCCCCCAGCTTGAGAAATTCTGAGTGTGTTCTTCATTTTTGGTTTTCTGACTCCAGATCTTTGCACATTTTGTTGTAATCTTTGACTTTGTCTTCTTGAGCTGACCTTTGAAATTTTCTGTTCCTCTCTTGTACCTCCTCATTTCTTCCATTTGTTTTATGTAATAGTCAATATTAAAGGACCTAGAGATTATGCAGGCAGTTTGAGAGGTAAATAGAAATTCTGCTCTTATAGAGATGAATTGTGGGGAGAGGCAGACAATAAATAACAAAAAAACAAGTGAAATTACTTCAGTCAGTGATCGCTACTGTGAAGAAATGACAGTAGAACAGAGAGTGACAGTGAGGAAAGGGAAGTGTCTTAGAACCGACAGAAAGTCTCTGAAGGTGGATGGTAACATATAATGAGAAGAATCATACCAGATGGGGTTGGAGAGGTAGGCAGGAGCTCAATATACAGAACTTTACTTTCTGGTAAGAAGTTCCGATCTTTATTGCTGGGGACAGCATACACAGACCCTGGGTTGAGCAGTGGCAGCCCCATTAAACCACCTCTGAATACAATCAGTTTAACCCAGATGCTCTCCTTCCTCCAGAATGTATGTAGGAATGTGATAATTAAGAACAATGTAGCATTTTAGATATAGATAAATGAAGCCCGGTGCCTGAGATCTTGCTCACAAACAAAAGTTTGCAAAGTGTACAGAGAAGCTTGGCTCCTTTCAGGAAACTTGCTTTATGTTAAGTATCCTTAAGAAACCACACGTCACTGCTCTAG
>NW_006408577.1:12595745-12596356 GCF_000296735.1 Chrysochloris asiatica
TGTCTGTCTTTTTTGTATATATTTCGTCTCTCTCTTTCTCTATTCCTTTTGCTGCCAGATCTCCCTTCTTTGTGACACCCACACTTCCTTGTCGAGGCTGGAACCCAACATAGGACCTCGACGTTTTATATTTTTTTTCAGCGAGAGATCACTGGAGTTAAAGAGCCTAATTTGAAATTTTCAAAGGTCACTTTGCCAGCTATGAGAAAGATGGTTTATAGAAGAAAGAATGTTACGGAGAGAACAATTATGAGGTTTTTTCAGAAGTCTAATTAGGAAATAATAATGGTTTGAATTAAGTTGGTAGAGATGCTGGTTGTCGTTAAGTCCATTCCAACTCATAGCCACCCTGTATAAAGTTTCTTTATGGGAGCAGAAAACTTCATGAGTGATTGGTAGATTCAAATTGTTGACCTTGCAGTTAGAATCCCAACTTGGCATCCACTCTGCTACCAGGGCTCCTTTTGAATTAGCATAGAGTAAGGATTGTTTCAAGAAACGGCTACAAAAATACAGAATAATACAGAAACGGCTACAATCATACATTGACAGAGAACTTCCAGAGGTTCAAGCTGGATTCAGAAGAGGCCGTGGAACGAGAGATATCATTG
>NW_006408577.1:12597431-12615103 GCF_000296735.1 Chrysochloris asiatica
ATGGAGTCGCTATGAGTCGGTTCCGACTCGATGGCACCTGACAACAACAACAACAACAAGGATTGTTTGAATCCATGATATACAATGGAATTATTAATTTAATGCCGAACTGAAGGGTTGGTTTGAGAGGTGGGGTGATGCAAGTAATCAAACAAGCAAGAATAACTGCTAGACTTTGTCGGTTTTTTTTGTTTGTTTTTTTACCTCCAGAGTTACTGGGTGATGTTGGAGCCATTAATTGAAATGAAGAGAAGGTTTATGTCAGGGTAAATTAAAAAAAAAAAAAAAGATGATTTGAGTAAGTTAGATGTAGGAATAGAACAGCTGATTGTGTGAAAGGAGAGCACAGCTGAAGCTCAAGGTAAAAGTCTGTATCAGTTCTTTTCATCTTTTCTTATCACATGTTTGCCGAATATATTAAATTCTTTAAAATGTCTTGTAAAGTTTCAGACTTCTTTTTATGCTTCATATTCAAAATAATGGATAAGAAGTTCAAAACGTGTAAATTGTTGAAGTTGTTATAAAAGTGAATGAATGCTGAAGTATTAAGAAATGATATGAATAATTGACACTGAAATATGCTGAATTAATACTTTAAAGTATTATCCATTGGTAATGTTTGAGTTGGAAAAGGAAGAACAATCATAAGGAGTCTTACACAGATTTTCTTAAGGAATAAAAACAAAGGAGTGTATTTGGAGCTTAAATGCATTTATAATTTCTTTTGTTCCTTGCAAAATAGGTTTTTTGTGCTTTTATTTTCAAAAACAAGAAAAAGGATGTTCACATTGATTTTGACATTGATTATTCAGCTGTTCCTAATTTTTCATGCTTGTTTATACATAACCATTGCAGTTTCTTAACTCTGGAAGCAAGTTAATAAGTATGCAAAATGTTTCATTTCATTAGAATACCTAAAGGTATAATATTCTGTCTTCAGAATTGTTATCTAGACTTATCATCAGTTTCCAAGTATATTTCTTTCACTTCCCATATCCCATATCCTTTTCTTTTCTTTTTTCATATACAATATAAAAATCTTCACATTTGTGTTGCACACCCAATCAAGAATAAATACGATAAATGTGATACTAACGTTTTTAAGACACTGAGGATGATTTAGTGTTATGCCAATTTTTAACATGGTTTGCAGTAAACACTAAAAAATATGAAGGATATAAAACTTGAATGCTGATATTCTTCCTTTTAAAGGAATATAAGGAATCTTTATATGCAATAGTCTAAGGACAAATAAGTTCATTATTATTAACAACGGGTGCATGTGGAAATTGATAATTAACATGATGTTTTCAATGTAAAGTTATACAAAATGACATAAATTGGTTGGGATGTAATTTATGAGTGATGTCTTTTTTTAAATACAACTTACATTTCTATTCCAAGAAATAAGCGCAATTTTTTTAAAAAAAATTCTTTATTGTGAATTTTTTACGTTCAACAAATCATATCCTTTGTTTCTTCTCAATGATGACAACCCCCTCCATGCAATAATAGTTACCCCATTTCCTCTCTGTGGTTCCTATTTTCATCCCACCTACCTTCCCATCCCTTCTCAACTTTGTCCTTAGATAAATGTTGCCCTTTTGATTTTGAATAATTGACCATTCCTTGGTGAACATACATACCTTACTAGTGTTGTTGTCTCCCCTATATACCTGCATCTACTACTTGGCTGAAAATTGGGCCAAGAGGGTGAGTTCCTTTACAGACAGGCAGAGTGGTTGAGGGCCATAGCAGATTCCTCCAGTCTGTTTCTGAGCAGTAAATCCAGTTATTTTTATAATTTTGAGTTTTGGTCTACATTTTCTGCCACTCTCTTCAGGATCTTCGAATGTGGTCTCTTTCAGAGCAGTTGGTAGTGGTACTTGGGCATCATCTGGTTCATTTGATCTCAGAGTCATGAAGACTGATGTTCACATGTTCCATTAGTCCATTGGACTAATTTATTCCAAACTCTTCGATTCTTATCACTCTTCTCTCTTCCACATATGGAGAGGCCAACAGCTAATGTAATGTGTTTTTATCTTGCTCATCAACATAATAAATCGCTGAAAAGGGAGCAACTTATAAGTCTTCGTTATTGTTATTGTTGGATGCTGTTGAGTCAGTACCAACTCATAAAATCAGAACAAAATACTTCCCAGTACTGCACCATTCTCATAATTGTTGTTATGTTTGAGCATATTGCTGCTGCCACTGTGTCAAACCATTCCATTAGGGATCTTCTTTTTATCTAACCCTCCACTTTACCAAGCTTGGTGTTCTTCTCCAAAGACAGGTCCCTCCTAACAGCAAGTTCAAAGTACAAAAGAAAAGTCACACTAGCCTGGTTTCTAAGAAGCATTCTACCTATATTTCCAACACAGATTTGACTATTCTTCTGAAAGTTTATGGTACTGTTAATGCTTTTGTATAACACCATAATTCAAATGCAGCAATTCTTCCACAGTCTTATTTATTATTTATCCAACATTTGCATGCATATGAGATGATTGAAAACACCAGGCTTACAATATATTTTCCCTATTCAATATGTCATTTGATTTCTTGACTGCTTCCTCAATGAGTGTTGACTGTGGTTCCAAGCAAAATGAAATCTTTGACAACTTCAATCTTTTCTCCATTTATCATGATGTTATTCACTGGTGCAGTTGTGAGGAATTTTGTTCCTTACATAGAAGTTTGACCCATATCAAAGGTGGTGGTCATTGATCTTCATCAATAAGTATTTAAAGTCCTCTTTGCTTTCAGCAAGCAAGGTTGAATCGTCTGCATACCGCAGGTTGTTAGTGAGTCTTTTTCCAACACTTATTCCATGTTCTTATTTACATAATCCAGCTTCTCATATTATTTGTTCAGTATGCAGATTCAATGTAACAATGGTGAAAGGATGCAACGCTGTCCCATATTTCCCCATATTTTAAACCACTCAGTGTAGCCTTGTTCTATTCTAACAACTGCCTCTTGCTCTATGTCCAGGTTGTTCATGAGCACGATTAAGTATTCTGGAATACCCATTCTCCGCAATGTGGTCCATACTTGGTTATACTTTATATAGTCAAAAGCTTTTGCATAGTCAATGAAGCACAAGTAAACAAATTTCTGGTATTCTCTATTTTAAGCCAAGATCCATCTGACATCAGCAATAATATCCCTAGTTCCATATCCTCTTCTGAATCTGTCTCAAATTTCTGACAGTTCCCTACTCATGTAAAGTTTCAGTCATTTTTGAATTATCTTCAGCAAAATTTTATTTGTATGTGATATAAACGATATTGTTAGATGATTTTTGCAATCATCTAACAATAGATGGGTTACCTGTCTTTGGAATGGGCACAAATATTGATCTCTTCTAAACTTCTTGGCAAAGATGAATGAGCACCTCCAACATTTTAACAGTTTATAGATAAGTTATTAATTTGTAGTCCGTCAATTCCTAGATCCTTGTTTTTCTCCAATGTCTTCAGTGAAACTTCAACTTCTTCCTTCAGCACCATTGGTTTTTTAAATCTTCAAATGGTTGAGCAGTGACCATTTATTCTTGGTACAATAACTGTGTATTTATTTCATGTTCTCTTAATGCTTTCTGCATCATTTAATATTTTCCCCTAGAATCCTTCAAAATTTCAAATCGAGACTTGAATTTTTTCTTCAGTTCTTTCAGTTTGAGAAATGCTGAGTATATTCTTCCCATTTGATTTTCTAATGCCATTCTTTGCACATTTCATTATGATACTTGACTTTGCCTTTTCAAGTTGTCCTTTGAAATTTTCTGTTCAGCAGTATTACATCCTTATTTATTTCAGTTGCTTTAGCTTCTTTATGCTCAAGAGCAAGTGTCAGAATCTCTTCTGATATCCATTTTGCTCTTTTCTTTCATTCCTGTTTTTTTAATGACCTTTTGAGTTCTTATATGTTGTTCTTGATCTCATCCTACAACTTTTCTGGTCTTAGGTCACTAGTTTCTAATGTATCAAATATAGTCTTGAGATGGCCTCTAAATTTAAGCAAATATATTCAAGGTCATATTTAGACTCTTGTGGACTTGTTTTAATTTTCTTTAGCTTCAGTCTTTTCCCCAGTTGGCCACTGGCCTTGTTTTGGTCGATGATATTGGTGTGTATATTTAAATACTAGAGGTATTAAATGACCTTCCTTGTAACTTTATGAATATTATTTTATTACGTGCAGCAGTGTACTTCAAGATAGATCTTGAAATTCTCCTTTAACAATAAATGTGAAAACATTCTGAAGATTCTTTTTTTTTTTTTTTTCCTTCCTTCAGTGATACAGCCACCTCTGCAATATGACCCCCTGGGGGAATTAAAAGCAAAACAAAACACACAAAACACTATATTTTTTAGCTTCCCTGAGGCATATTAGTATGTTATGCACAATGATTGTTGTTGTTGTTGTTGTTAGGTGCCATCGAGTTGGTACCGACTCACAGTGACCTTATGCACAGTAGAACAAACACTGCCTGATCCTGGGCCAACCTCACTATCGTTGCCACGCTTGAGTCCATTGATGCTGCCACTTGGCCAATCCATCTCACTGGGGGTCTTCCTCTTTTTCTCTGACCTTCTACCTTACAAAACATGATATCCTTCTCCAGCGACTGGTGCCTCCTGACAGTATGTCCAATGTATGAGAAATGAAGTTTGGCCATCTTGGCCTCCAAGGAGCACTCTGGCTGTACTTCTTCCAAGACAGATCTGTTGGTTCTTTTGGCAGCCCATGGCACTTTCAATATTTTCCTCCAACACCATACTCAAAAGCATCAATTCTTCTACAGTCTTCCTTATTTACTGTCCCACTTTCATATGCATATGAGGTTGTTGAAAATACCATGGCTTGGGTCAGGTGCACCTTAGTACTCAAGCTGACATCTTTGCTCTTTAACACTTTAAAAAGGTCTTGTGCAGAAGATTTGCCTAATGCAGTACATCATTTGATTTCTTGACTTCTGCTTCCATGAGTATTGATAGTTGATCCAAGAAGAATGAAGTCCTTGACAATGTCAATCATTTCTCCATTGATAAGAATGTTGTTTACTGATCCAGTGGTGAGGATTTTTATGTTCTTTACATTGAGATGCAATCCATACCGAAGGCTATGATCTTTGATCTACATCAGTAAATATTTTAAGTCCTCTTCACTTTCAGCAAGCAAGATTGTATCATTGCATATCACATGTTATTAATAAGTCTTCCTCCAATCCTGATGTCACATTTTTCTTCATATAACTCAGCTTCTTGGATTATTTCCTCAGCATACAGGTTGAATAAGTATAAGGGGAAGAAATGTCTTTCTCAGTCCGTTCTTTCCTCCTGAAAACATAGTAAATTTAAAGACTAGATTTACGACCCCAATTTTGACCATGAATCAGTACTTGAAATAGAATCTATCATCCACAGAAATACTGTCAAAAGAGGAGCCCTTCAGATTCAAAGGCACTCAAAATGTGACTGGGGAAAAACTGCCTCCTCAAAGTACAGTCAATCTTGATGATGTGGATAGAGTAAAGCTTTCAGGACTCTCATCTAAAAATAAGAAGAAACAGCTTCAAGCATCTATTAATAATTAGAACATGGGATGTATTATATATGAATCTAAGAAAATCATTGTTGTGGTGGTTCTTAAGTGCCGTCAAATTGGTTCTGACTCATAGTGACCCTGTATAGGGTTTCCAAGGAGTGGCTGGTGAATTTGAACTGCCAACCTTGCTGTTCAAACTGACCTTTCAGTCCAGAGCATTAGCCCAGAGCACCACATTAAGACATCATCAAAAATGAAATGGAATGCAGAAGGATTATTATCCTAGGAATCAATGAGCTAAAATGAGCTGATTTTGGCCATTTTGAATTAAACAAACATGGACTAATATGCTGGGAATGACAAATTGAAGAAAAATGGTGCCACATTTATTAGCAATAAAAAGTATGTTTCAAGATTTATCCTAAAGTACAACTGCCATTGGTAGGATAATACCTATGAACCTACAAGGAAGATCAGTGAATACTACTATTATTCAAATTTATTCACCAACCACTAATGCCAAAGATAAGTAAAAAAAT
The DNA here is from genome assembly GCF_000296735.1 of Chrysochloris asiatica. NCBI lineage: Eukaryota > Metazoa > Chordata > Mammalia > Afrosoricida > Chrysochloridae > Chrysochloris > Chrysochloris asiatica. Next base: position 12,603,530 of record NW_006408577.1, read on the forward strand.
TTTTGCCAATGACTTATGTCTGAAATTGATCAAATATACATTCAAGATTTATTGACAATCACTAGTGCTTGGAAAGCAAACATTAGAAATAAAGATAAAAGGATCAGCATTGGAAAATACAATACAAGGGTACTTCAGAAAGTTAGTGAAAAATTCCATTATCTTTAAATTCTATTTCCCATGAACTTTTAAAAGTCCCCTTATATGTATTTGGTGACAGAAATAACAACAAGCATCACATGATAGAATTCTGTAAGAGCAATGACATGTTTGTTCATTGAAAGTACCTTTTTTTCAACAACATAAATGGCAACAATACACATGGATCTCATCAGATAGAATGCACAGGAATCAAATGACTCCATCAGTGGAAAGAGATGATGGAGATGCTCAATATTATCCGTCAGAAGATGGCCAGAGGTTGACTGTGGAACTACAGACCAGCAATTGTTCGTATTCAAGTTCAAGTTGAAGCTGAAGAACATCAAAAGAAGTCCACAAAAGTCAAAGCACAGGTTTGATTATGCCTCAGTTGAATTTACCAACCATCTCAAGAATATAATTGTTGTATTGAAGTTATGGGGTGATGTGAAGTATATATTATGTGAAGAAACCATAAGGTTATTTAAAAGGCAAAAATGAATGAAAAGACCAAAACAAATGCCAGAATAGACTCTGAAATTTGCTCTTGAATATAGATGAGCTAAAGCAAATGGAAGAAATGATGACATAAAAGAGATAAACAGATTTCAAAGGGAAGCTTGAGAAGACAAAGTTAAGCATTATAATCAAATGTACAAAGACCTGGAGTTAAGAAAAGCAAAATAGGAGAATACATTCAGCATTTCTCAAGCTGAAAAACTGAGGAAAAATTCAAGCCTTGTTGCAATATTGGAGGATCCTGTTGTGGCACTTAGGATCTGCACTGGACTGCAAACCACAAAGTTAGCAGTTCAAACCTACCAGCTGTTCCTCAGAAACCTGATAAAGGGTTGCTATGCGTCAGAAATGACTTAGCAACACTTAACAATAACAACAGGGACAAAATATTTAATGACACAGGAAGCATTAAAAGAAGATAGAATAAATGCACAGAGTCCTTGTACCAAACAGAATTAATCAAGATTGAAGCATTTTAGAAAGTAGAACATAATAAAAAACTGATGATATTAAATAACAAAGTCCAAGTTGCACTGAAGACATTGGAGAAAAACAGGTCTCCAGAAATTGACAGAATATCAGTTAAGATATTTCAGCAAATGAATGTAACTCTGCAACTCCTCACTCATCTATACAAAGACGTTTGGAGGACAGCTACCAGCCAAATAAGATTTGATACAGACAAGTGTGGAATTGGGAAGACCACTTAAGAGACTTCTGTGGTAGTACCATAGAAGGATGATAATAACTTGAACCAGAAGACCATTTGCAAACTCTGGCAGAAGTGACAGGATTCTGGATATGTATTGAAAAGAGACCTGCTAGGGTTTACTGATGGATTAGATGAGAAATGTGACTGAAAGAGGCAAGGATGATTCTAAGAGTTCTATACTATGCAATGTGAAGGGAGGAGTTGGTGTGTGTGTATATGTGTGAGGGGGTGGTGTACAAAGAAAGGTTATCTAATAAAATCCACAAAATTATAGAACAATATAATCCACCACATGTAACATTTTGCTGAAGCATGTAAAATAATGTGACAGCAATACATTGACAGGAAACTTCCAGAAATCCATGCCAGATTCAAAAGATATGGAGCAAGGATCTCATTGCTTATACCAGATAAATCTTGGCTAAAAACAGTGAATACCAGAAAGATGTTTATCTGTATTTTATTGACTATGCAAAAGCATTCAGCTGTGTAAAACATAATAAATTATGAATAACCTAATGAAGAATGGAAATTCTAGAACATTAAATTTGCTCATGTGGAAACTGTACATAGGTTACAAGGCAGTTGTTTGAACAGAATAAAGGGATACTGCATGGTTTAAAATCAGAAAAGATGTGCCTAAGGGTTGCATCTTGTTCAGTCAGTATACTGAGCAAATAAGCTGAGAAACTGGACTATACGAAGAAGAATGCTGCATCAAGATTGGAGGGAAACTAATGAACAGCATGTGACATGTAGCTAAAACAATCTTGCTCAGTGACAATGAAGAGGACTTGAAGTACTTACTGATGAAGATATAAATAAGACTACTGCTTTCAGTATGAATTACACCTCAAAACAATCCTCACAATTGGACCAATAAGCAACATCATGACAATTGAAACATTTTTGAAGTTGTCAAGGATCTGTTTTCTTGGATTCATGATGAACACCCAGGGAAGCAGCTGTCAAGAGGTCAAATTATGTGTTGTATTGGGAAACTCTGATATAAAAGACATCTTTATAGTTTTAAAAAGAGTCCTAATGTGGCGTGATAGGATGAACTCTGTTCCACAAGTCAGTTTGAACCACAAGATAGTCAGTTCAAACTTATCAGCTGTTCCTCAGAAACCCTTTACAGGGTAGCTATGAATCGACTCAATGGCGCTTAACAACAAAGAACAACGAAGTGTTAAAAAGCAAAGATGTCACTTTGAGGGTTTAGGGGTGCCTGACACAACACTTAGCAATCCTGTAAGACAGAATGAACTTGCCTCAATAGTAATAGATAGACTTTCAGGTTATCTATTATTGCCAAAAAATAGCTATGATAAATTTACACAGGCTATTTCTATTTGAAATTTTTTTCTGGACACAGCCTTGATATTGCTTGTAGCCACTGTATTCAGTAGCCTCATATACATGCAACAGCTGAAGTGACATCTCATGGGCTTTGGACATGTTATCAGGAGGGACTATTTTCTGGAGAAGGACATCCTGCTTGCTATATTAGAGGGTCAGCATAAAAGAGGAGCCTGGTGTGGCGCAGTGGGCTAATGTGTCAGACTGCAAAGTCATTTAACTGCAAGGTTGGTGGTTCAAGCTCACCAGCTGCTCCTTGGAAACTCAAAACAGGGTCACTATGGGTTGGAATCGACTTGACGGCACTTAACAACAACATAAAAGAGGAAGACCCTCAATGAGATGGGTTGACACAGTAGTTGTAACAATGGCCTCATACATAGCAAGATTTTGAGAACTGCATAGGACCAAGCAGTGATTTATTCTGTTATATAGAAGATTGCTATGAGTCAGAACTGACTATGTGGTACCTAAAAGCCATAAGCACTGCAGTTCTGGTGTGGCATTGCAGGATAAGTACAAGGCAGTTAACTGTAAGCCACTCCTTGGAAGCCCTATAGAGTGTTGCTATGAGTCCAATACCAACATGATAACATCTAACAACTATATATATAATTTATATACAAATGGAAGGGATTCATAATTAGAAAATTTACTTTGAATATTTCAAAATAATAATCATGTATAAAAATTGGACAAAAAAGTCCTGATGTTCCAATCCTAGGAGATAGTGGTACAGGCTGGAATACTTCAATTTTACAGCTGTGTCCATTAAAACAACTTTGGATATATCTTGGAAAAAGAATAGCCCTGCCAGGAAGTCCATCAGTAAAAATTTTAAGTTACAGTAAAGCTTTTAGTATTCGATTTCTCAAACAGTTGGAACATAGTAACAATACAAGGTAGTTTATGAAACCACATACAATAGAAACATAATATAACTATCTAAACCTTTATCAACTTTAAAGTGAAAATAGTTAATTCTGCTGTTTGAACATCAGTATGCCTTTTAGCTCATATTGTACATCTTCAGCAAAGACCAAAGTTTCTGAGATTAAGTTTAAGAAATGCTGCCAAATGGAGAAAAAAAGGGAGAACTGTTTCCAAGTGAAACTAACCAGAACAGATTGTTGGTGTTATCTTGCAGACAGGAGCAAACTGTAAGTGATCTCAACATTCATTTCCTCTTTGCTGGTTACTTACCTCTGATTTACACTAAAACATTGCTTTTTGAGATGATACAATTGGTACAGACACTGACTACAGAAAGACTTTGAGATAGAGACAGGGATTTGGCATCAAAGGACCCCATGGTATTACGTTAGGAGCAGAGAAGAAGCTAATCCGCTACTAAGAAGGATGTGAATTCTTTAGTTCTTACAGCTATCAAAATCTTCATCATTACATGAAAACAGGATTATGTGGTTTTGTAGTAAACAAAGATTTTAAAAAATGTGCATCTCTGCTTGTAGCATCTGTAAAGGATCCAGGGCCCATCTTGTATCAAGGGAGAGATACTGGGGGTTCTTAAAAAGGATCCTGGAACTTCAAAAGCAGGCATTTCTTCAATGCTCAAGATAGCTGAGTAGCTGAAATCCCTCACTCAAATTTCCTGACTGCTAGTTGTGGGTTAATGCGCAGGACTCCAAAGTCAGTTTGAACCGCAAGGTCGACGGTTCAAGCTCACCAGTTGCTCTTAGGAAACCCTGTACAGGGTTGTAATGGACCAGGACCAACTCGGTGACACTTAACAACAATAACAACAACAACAGGGTCTTATTAGCTTAGCATACCTCACTTTTCACAAATGATTGATACTGGTTATCTCGACACCAACAGTAATGGAAGGACAAACCAAAATTTCATACAATATTTATACCAGTTGAGCCCTGTTGTAACACTGTAGGATAAACACTGCACTGTTAACAGAAAGGTCAACAGTGTAAACCCACCAGTCAGATTCTGAAACCCTATATAGGGTTGTTAACAGTTGGAACTCAATGACACACAACAAAAAAACAATATGCTAGTTAATATCAGGTAAGTTCCAACACATCATGATCTCATGTATTTTATAGGAGAACTGTAGTGATAGGTCTTTCTGTGGCTGAGACATTTTAGGAGTACATCACCATTTCTCTGAGATGCCTCTTGTCATTCTCAGGTATCATTAATTCTGACTCTTAGTGACCCTGTGCACAACAGAGAGAAATACTGCCTAGTCTTGCGCCATCCTCACAAGTGTTGTCACATTTGAACCCATTGCTGCTGCCACTGTATCAATTAATCTCATTTGGGGCGGGGGGTCTTTCTCTTTTTCACTAACCCTCTACTTTACCAAGCATCATATCCGTCTCCAGGAATTGATGGCTTCTAATAATATGTTCGGAGTCCTGGTGTGGTGCTGTGGGTTAATACGCCAGACTGCAAATGCTGTTTGAACTGCAAGGTTGGTGGTTCAAGCTTACCAGTTGCTCCTCGGAAACCCTATACAGGGTAACTATGGGTCAGAATCTACTCAATGGCACTTAACAACAAATAACAACAACAATAACATGTTCAAAGTATGAAAAGCAAAATTTCCCCATCTTGGCTACTAATGAGCATTCAGGATGTACTTTTTCCAAGACAGATTTGTTTGTTCTTCGTGCATTCCCTCTTATTAAAATATTCTTCTCCAACACCATAATTCAAATGCATCGATTCTTCTAAGGTCTTCCTTTTTCATTGTCTAACTACCACATGCATATTAGGAAAATGAATATATCATGGTTTGGGTTAGGCATAACTTAGTCCTCAGACTGATATCTTTTCTCTTTAACACTTTAAATATGTCTTTTGCATTTGATCTGCCTAATGCAATACATCCTGTGATTTCTTGACTGCTACTTCTATGCATGTTGATTGCAGATCTAAGTAAAAGAAAGCTTTGATAACTTCAATCTTTTCTTTACTTATTATGATGTGATTTTATTGGTCCAGAGTCACTGTACCAAAACGAAATGGTTGCGTATGGGAAGAATAGCTAATTGATAGGGAATCTTGAAGAATTTATGCTGTTGTTAGATGCCATTGTTTTGCTTTTGACTCACAGTGATCCCAAGAACAATAGAACAAAACCCTGCCTGGTTCTGCACCATCCTCACAATCATTGCGTTGTTTGATCCCATTGTTGTAGCCACTGTGCATCTTATTGAAGTTCTTCTTATTGAAGACCATCTTATTGAAGGTCTTCCACTTTTTCACTGACTCACTTTACTAAGTATGACATCCTTATCCAGGAGCTGATCTCTACAAAACTTTTTCATCACCCCAAAAGAAATTCTGTATCCATTAAGCAATAACTCATTTCTCACTATTCTCAGATGTTGGTAACCACAAGCTATCTATCTCGATGAATTTGTTCTATATATTTCATCAAATTGTGAAATGGCTGTCTAAAATGTACTGTTTAGTTTCCACAACTTTTTTTAATTTTGCAATTTTATTTTATATTATTTATTTCATTTTATTCCATTGTGGTTAGAGACCCTGTTCTGCATAATTTAAACCTTTGTAAGTGTACTGATACTTGCTTTGGGACTTGACATATGATTCATGCATTGCAGAAAACTGTATATCCTGCTTTTGTTGGGTTGTTGTTGCTAAGTGTCATCAAGTCTGTTCTGACTCATAATGACCCTGGATAGGGTTTCTAAGGAGTAGCTAATGAGCTTGAACCACCAATCTTGCAGTTCAAACCAACCCTGCAGTCTAGAGCATTAACCCACAGCACCACACCAGGTAGAGTATTCTGTATAAGTTGGATTTTAGTATGTTTCATGTTCTTTATTTCCTTATTGAACTATTGATAGGAGTGGTGTACTGATGCCTCTAAAACTGTACAACTGTCCAATTCTTCCTTAAATTCTACCAATGCCTGCGCTATATATTTCGGAGCTCAGTTGTTAGATACATATATATTTATAATTTGTTGTATTTTCTTTATGGATTGTGTCTTCTTAGTTTCTTAGAATTTTTTTTACTCTAAAATGAGTCATTTGTACACAGCATATAGTTGAATCTCTCTTTTTTTGTCTACCTTTGATCAGTGAGTTTAATTCATTTAAATTTAAAGTAATTTACTGATAAAAAGGAGTTAATTTTTTTATTGTGTTGAAATGAAAAAAAGTATGCCAGACAAAATGTCATTCTACAGGTAAATATATATAGGTCATTGTCAAAAAGGAATCCAATATTCAGATATTAAGATAAAATAACATTAGGGCCAACAAGAGACAATTTCAAAGCTTGTCAGTGAAAATGGATCTATCTCATAAAGTGGTGAAGTGGCTAAGCACTCAGCTGCTAATCAGTAGGTTAGCTGCTCAAACCCACCAATCACTCTGCAGTAGAAAGACATAGGAGTTTACTTACGTAAAGAGTATTCAGTCCTATAGGATCTCAATGAGTTGGGATTGGCCTAATGTCAATGGGTTTAGGTTGCTTTATTTTTTCATTATGTATTTTTTTAATTTATGGAGACTTGGTGATTCAGCGAGTTAGATTTTGGGTTACACTTTGGCTGCTAACCACTAGATCAGCAGTTTAAACCTACCAGCCCACCATGGGAGAAAGAATAGCGTAACCTTGTCAAATATATTACCAGTAAATGAAAGCATTGTGAATAACAGTAGAATATTGTCAGTGTCAAAAGATAAGCTCCTCAAAATACAACTATGGAAGAGTTGCCACCTCAAAAACGATTTGACCATAATGAAGTGAATGGAGCAAAGCTCTTGGGACCTTCATTTACTGATGGTGCAAAACTCAGAAAGGGAAAAAAAAAAACAGCTGCAAACATCTGTGAAGCATGAATCTAGGAAAATTTGAAGTTGTCAAAAATGAAATGGGACACATAAACATCAGTGTCCTAGGAATTAGTGAGTTGAAATGGAACTGGTATTGGTCACTGTGAATCAGACAATCACATGGTTTATTATGCCAGGAACGTCAAATTGAAGAGGAATGGTGTATTCATTGTTAAAAAGAATATTTCAAGATTTGTCTTGAAGTACAATGGTGTCTGCAATAGGATGATATCCATGTACCTACATAATAATAATACCACTATTATTCAAATTGACACAGCTGCTATGAAAGCTAGGGATGATGAAATTGAAGAATTTTACCAAAATCTTTAGTTTTAAATTGATCAACCATGCAATCAAGATGCATTGGTAATTACTGGTTATTGGAATGCAAAAGTTGGAATCAAAGAGGAAGGATAAGTACTTGGAAAATATGACATTGGTGATAGAAATGATGCTGAAAGTTGTATGTAAAAAGATACTTGCAAATAATAAAAAAGATACTTGTAAGACGAAGGACATAGTCATTACAAATACCTATTTTCAACAATAGAGACCTCACCAGTTGGAATGCACAGGAATCATGTTGACTACTGTAAAAAGAGATGGTGGAGCTCAACATCATCAGCCAAAACAAGGCTAGGGGCCAACTGTGGAACAAAGCATCAATTGCTTATATGCAAGTTCAGGCTGAAGCTAAGGAAAATAAAATAAATCCACCAGAGTCAAATATGACCTTGATTATATCCTACTTTAACTTAGAGATCATCTCAAGAACAGATTGATGCATTAGACAATAGTGAATGTAGGCCAAAAGAGTTATAGGATGACATCAAGAATGTCATACATGAAAAGGTCACTATAAAGACAAGAAAAAACAAAAACACAAAAAAGAATGTCAGAAGAGAATCTGAAAATTGCTGTCTAGCATTGAGAGGCTAAAGTGAATGGAAGAAATGAGGAAGTAAAACAGTTGAACAGGAAATTTCAAAGGCAGCCCAAGAAGACAAAATCAGGTATTGTAATGAACTGTACAAAGACCTAGAGTTAGAAAACCAGAAAGGAAGAGCACTTTCAGTATTTCTCAAGCTGAAAGAACCGAAAAGAAAATTCAAGCCTAAACTTGGAATATTTAATGATCCTATGGGCAAAACATTGAATGTTTCAGAAAGCAGCAAAATAAAATGAAAGGAACACACAGAATCACTGTATCAAAAATTAATGATGAAGGTTCAAGCATTTCAAGAGATAACATAGCTCAAGAATCAATGATAACGAAAGAAGAAATCCAAGCTGAAATGAAGGCAGGGGCTGATAGAATATAAACTGAATTCTTGCAACAAACTGATACAGCACTGGAGATCCTTATTTATCTATGCCAAGAAAATTATAAGGTGGCTACCTGGCCACTAGAATGGAAGACATGCATATTTGTGCCCATTTCAAATAAAGATGTTCAAATGAGATGCCAAAATGAGCAACATCATTAAAGTAAAATCTTGCTGAAAGTAATTTTTAAATGATTGCAACAATATATCAACAGGAAGCTGCCAGAAATCCAAGCCAAATTCGGAAGCAGACGTAGAATGAGGGAAATCATTATTGACATCAGATGGATCTTGACTGAAAGCAGAGAACGACAGAAAGATATTTACTTGTACTGCATTGACTATGTAAATACTTTCCAGTGTGAGGACCATGACAAGCTACGTATAACAATGTGAGGAATTGGTATTCCAGAACACTTGATTGTGCTTATAAGGAACCTGTGCATAGACCAAGCAGCAGTTGTTAGAACAGAATAAGGGATACCGTTTGATTTAAAGTCAGGAAAGATGTGCATCAGGGTTGTATCCTTTCACTATACTTATTCAGTCTGTATGCTGAAAAAATCATCTGAGAAGCTGGAAGCTATGAAAAAAAAAAAAAGGAAAAACAAAGCAGCACGAGGACTGGAGGAAGACTTATTAACAATCAGCAATATTCACATGATACAACCTTGCTTACTGGAAGTGAAGAGGATTTAAAAGCTGATAATGTTGTCTGTAAACCTTCACCCAATTGACAATAAAAAGTTAAAAAACTTATTGATGAAGATCAAAGACCACAGCCTTCAGTCTGGAGTATAGCACAATGTAAACAAACAAAAATCCTCCTGAGTGGATCAGTAAATAACATGATAAATGGAGAAAAGATTGAAGTTATTGAGCACTTCACTTTGCTTGGATCAACAATTGACACTCATGAAAGCAGCAGTCGAGAAATCAAAGAACATACTGATTCAGGCAAATCTGCTAGAAAAGACTTCTTTGAAGTTTAAAAGAGCAAAAATATAAATTTGAGAACTAAGATATGCCTGACACAAGCCTTGATATTTTCAATGATCTCATATGCATCTAAAAGTTAGATAACGACTAAGGAAGACCATAGATGAATCAATGCATTTCAATTCTGGTGTTGTAGAAGAATATTAAAAGTATTATGGATTATTAGAACAAACAAATCTCTCTTAGAAAAAGTCATCCAACATGCTCCTTAGGGGCCAGGATGGCTAGATTTTGCCTCTCATACTTTGAACATGTTATCAGCTGGGACCATCCCCTGGAGAAGGGCATCATGCTTGTTAAAATGGTGGGTGAGTGAAAAAGAGGAAGACTCCTAAGAAGATGGATTGACACAGTGCCTGCAAACCTAACAACAACTGTGAGGATGGCACAGGACTGAATCACGTTTCATTCCTTGATTCATATAGAGTCACTATGAATCGGAACTGGCTTGATGGCAGCTAACCACAATAATACAATATGGTGCTTTGGGTTAATGCGCTGGACGGCAAGCTTAGTTGGAAAGGCAAGGTTGGTGGTTCAAATTCACCAGCCACTCCTCGGAAACCCTACACAAGATCACTATGAGCTGGAACCGACTCAAAGGCACTTGACAGCAACAATAACAGCAACTGACAAAATCTCTTTCTGCATCCAAATTTTCCTTGCCCACCCAAAGTACATTTTAAAATATAATTTTTAAAAGAATTCTCTGTGTTTTTAAAATAATTTAATAGTTTCCAGCTTTGCTACATGAGTGATCTTGTTCCTAGGCATTTATAAGTGTAATACAGTTTGTTTGTTTTTTAAAATCTTTTGACCACTTCAGGAAAGAGGATGCTACCGTATTGAATACACCACAGTCCTTAATTACTGATTCTCTTCCAAAATTACTGTCAGACTTCTGGTGCAGGTTTAATATGTTATGCTAGATTTTTTGTGTAAAACTAAAAGAATATGGGATAGTCTCATTTACTTTTCTCTGCAATTAGTGAAGAAGTCTCATGCATCACTGAAAACCTGGAAGCAGTAAAAAAAAAAAAAAAATAGAGCTGTAGTATAAGGGGTATTTAATAAGTTCCCTTTTGCATATTGGTAATATCTCCCAACCAAAAATCAATTTAATGAGGAATGATTCCATGCAGTTCAGTCATGGCTTCATACATGCCATGCTGGTGGTATCCATTGTGATATAAAACATCTCTTCTGGCATGCTTTTTATCCCTATTAACATTTACTGGATACATATCAAATCCCTGGGTAGATGTCTACTCTGCATTTCCCACTATGGTTTCTCTTGACCCAGGCTCTAGGACCTCACTTTTTCAAGGAATAGTTAGAGAAGGGTGAAGCAGGAGAAATTTCAGATGTGTTTTGACACTACTGTGAAGGTAGAACTTTGATCTGCTATCCATATGCCTGGAAATGTGCCATTTATCCCCCATAGCTATCAGTTGTTGAAGGAGATTTCTTAGTAAGACTTGACATCTTTATGGACTGTATGTGACAAGTTAATTTTTATCTTTGACTTCTAAATGTAATGGAGGTTGTCTCATTTGCCACCCTTTCTTATGGAATAATCTATGACAGGAAATAAGACAACAGAAAAATCCTATTTGTATCAAATCCTCCTGTTTTTGCACCACAATGCTTTCTCCAACATTAT
>NW_006408577.1:12616467-12627503 GCF_000296735.1 Chrysochloris asiatica
CAGAGTCACTGTACCAAAAATCAATGGACAATGTTCTACTATTTCAAGATGTAACATATGATCAAGAGCCAATGATCCTGAAGGAAGAAGTCCAAGGTGCATTGAAGTCATTGGCCAAGAACAAGGCAGCAGAAATTGATGGAATACAAACTGAAATCCTACAACAAAGTGAGGCGGCACTGGAGACACTCATTCATGAAATTTGGGAGCCAACTATAGGGCCAACTTCCTGAAAGAGACCTGGATTTGTGTCCATTTTAATGAGAGGTGATCTAAAAGAATGCAGAAATCATTGGACAAAATTATTGATATTCCATATGAGTAAAGTTTTACTGAAAGTAATACAAAAACGGCTTCAACCATACATTGACAGAGAACTTCCAGAGGTTCAAACTGGTTTCAGAAGAGGATGTGGACTGAGTGATATCACTGTTAACATCAGACAGATCTTGGCTGAAAGCAGAGAATACCAGAAAGATGTTTGTCCATGCCTTATTGACTACGTAATGACTTTTGATTTTGTGGAAGGAGTATAAGTATGAGTATGAACATGAATATTCCAGAACACTTAATTGTGCTTAATTATGCTCAAGAGGAATCTTTATATGGACCAAAAGGCAGTTGTTCGAACAGAACATGGGAACACTGAATGGTTTAAGAGTGTGTGCCAAGGTTGTACTCTTTCACCATACTTATTCAATCTGTATACTGAGCAAGTAATACGAGAACCTGTGTTATATGAAGAAAAACGTGGCACCACGATTGGAGGAAGACTTTGTTAATGATCTGCAATATGTGGATGATACAACCTTGCTTGCTAAAAGTGAAGAGGACTTGAAATACTTACAGATGAAGATCAAATACCACAGCCTTCATTATGGGTACATCTCAATGTAAATAAAACAGAAATTGTCACCACCTGACCGATAAACAACATCCATATAAATGGAGAAAAGATTGAAAGGCTGAAGTTGTCAATGACTTCATTTTGCTTGGATCAGCCATCAACACTCATGGAAGCAGCAATCAATAAATCAAATGATGCATTGCATTAGGAAAATCTGCTGTGCAAGACATCTTTAAAGTGTTTAAAAGCAAAGATGTCAGTTTAAGTACTAAGGTGTGCCATGGTATTTTCACTAACTCATATGCATTCAAAAGTTGGACAGTGAAGAAGGAAGACTGCAGAATTGATGTATTTGAGTTATAGTTTTGGAGGAGAATATTGAAAGTATCATGAACTGCCAAAAGAAGAAACAGAACTGTGTTGGGAGAAGTAAGTATTTCTTGGAAGCCAAGATTACCAAAATTTGTCTCTTATACTTCGGACATATCATCAGGAGGGACCAGTCACTGGAGAAAGATATCATGTTTGGTAAAGTGAAGTGTTGGAGAAAATGAGATGGATTGACACAATGGCAGCAGAGATGGGCTCAGGCGTAGCAACGATTGTGAAGTTGGCCCAGGACCACAGTGTTTCATTCTAATAGCAAACCCTGAGACATTTTCTCATTTACTTCCAACTTCCAGTTAAGATTACTAACTGCATTTTGGCCTTTCGTTCAGGCACATAAATGACTGGAATTCTTCCTGCACTCATCAACATGATCAAGATGCACAATACAAAGTGAAGTGGCAGGAGATACTCCCTGTTCTTGTTCTTTGTAAAGAAAAGAGAAGCCAGGACTTTTTATCCTCTAAAAAGTACCTAAAAAGAACAGAATGTTCTGATGATCAGGACATTCTACTTGTGCCTGCCTTTCTTGTCATATGAAAGTCATGATAAAATAATTACAAGAATAAAACAATGCAGATGATCAATATTTTAAAAAGATGTCACATTTCAATAACCACATTTAAAATTCAAATGTCTATTGAGTGGTTTGGCAATATTTTCAGATGTTAGTAGCAGATAGTTCATTAATCTGCATGCCAGAGTAATCATTTTTTAAAATAAGGCTTCTATGCATATTTAGACTTGAACATTTTATTTTAAGAAGGTAAAGAAATATCTGTGAACACTGGAAATTCCTTTAACTGATAGTCCAAATCATTAGAGATGCAAGTTCTGGAAAGAGTGTCATTGAAATTTGCATAGAAATACACAAATTCTTGCACAAGATGACAGTAGCTTATGTAGAAATCTTGGAATAGTGTTATTCAGATCAATTTGGAGATTGTAGGAATTGCGTAAAATGCCATGATAACGCCAATGTTTTAGATTCATTGGCTTGTTAAATGGAAATTAAAATTAAACATAGGGAATAGTTTCCAGTATCGCTTAGAATTTGGCTATCATTTCTACACAACTTCTCAAGCAGTTTTACATTTTGTTTTGTACATGGGAAAAAATGTAAGAAATATTATACTGTTTGCATGATAAAGCTACTATGTATTAAGCTTGTAGTTGAATTTAGGTCCTGTGATTTAGATCAATCTTGATGCTTCAAGCATCTTCAGTTAAGTTATACGTTTTCTCATATAAGGGTAAGTTAAAAAGTATTGTTATTAGGCTTCCAGTTCATAAATGCACAGGTTTGTTCCAAACAAAACATGCTTAGATTTTTCTCTGTGATAAGTGAATGACTGCAGACAATGTCTCTCAGTCGTGCATGTGCCTTCATCTTAGTCTGGTTAGGGTGCCTTAAAAAAAACAAAAAAACAAAAAAGGTTAGTATTTGTGTCGTGGGAAAAAACAATTCTGAAGTCAGGACTAATATCAGATTTTTTAAAAATTCCAATGGGCATCTTTCCAATAATTGAAGCTTTACAACAAGTTTATGGGAATGTGGTTCCACAAAAATAAACAGTTTTTATATGAATCAAGTCAAAGTTGATATAATATCTTATAGATGAGCCAAAAGAGGGATGACTGTCACCCTCATTGATTGAAAATCTGGATAGATTCCAGAAACTGATTGAAGAAGGCTGTAAAATTACGATTCACGTGACAGCTACTGAATTTGAGATCTCACATGGTTTGGCATTTCCAATTAGAACACCTTGTCCTCAGTTAGTTTTTGGCTCAAAAAGCTGATTTTTCCATCAGTCTTTTAAGTAAGATCAAGGCTAATGAAGGAGATTTTATGGAATGAATCATAACCACATTTAAGTCTTCAATTGACCTATAAGACCCAGAGAGCAAGGTCTAGTCAAAGGTGGTTTCTAATGGAGTCACCTGGATCAACTAAATTCTGGCAGAGAGGTCAGCTCCACTTATAGAAACTATTTTGGGTTATTCCAAAGAAAAAAATCTTCATAATTTTTCTCAAAGGGTGCTTAATGCTCACAGGGCTTATTAGGAAGTTTTCAGAAACGTAAAAACTGTATTGGTGAGAAAAAGGGTCAGAGAAGTTTCCCCATCATGTCAGTGCACCTGCTCATTCTTCAAGGGTAGTGTCTTTGGCTGGTTTCTCTATAAAAGCAAAACCAGGGAAGCTTATATATGTATACATAAAGAGAGATTTATATTAAGGAACTGGCTCACACAATTGTAGAAGTGGTCAGTCCCAAGTTCGTGCATGGGTCAAAGGTCAGACTGGAGGCTTCTGACTCATGTAGCTGCATGGCTGATGGACCAATATTGGCAGGTCAGACAGCAGGCAGGCAGACATTCTGGCAGGTAAGAAGGCAGGTGGTTGGTGACTTCCAGAATTATCGGGTAATAGAGCAGGCTACTGGCTCAAATCCAAACAAACAGAGGTGAGAGAACAAGACAGATGCAAGATCCAGACTTAGTAGAGAGGAAGCAAGATTTCCCTGAATTTCCAATGTATTGGAAGCAGGCCACACCCCCAAGGAAACCTCTTTTCAATTTATTGGTTTCTCAATAAATCGAGATGAGTAGACCTCATCATAGAGTTATATTAGATCTTATCACAGGGAATAACTACATCTCAAGTGCCAAACCACTGATAATCTTAACACAGTAAAGTAGACTCAAAACCTTAACGATCACAGGTAGCAAGGACTTTCCTACAAAAATTTCCCTGGAAAACCTTATCCCATCCACCCTAAAGCCTTAACCTTACACCTTAGCCTCCTTTTTTTCCTCCAAACTCAAAAAACATTTGAATGGAATGTGATTTGAATCTCTTTAAAATGCCAAATGACCATTTGATATGGTGTAAATGGAAGAGAACAGAATTTTTCAAGGAAGCCTTTAGAGGTATGTTTACCTAGATGGGGAGTCCTGGTGCGGCACTGTAGGATAAGTACTAGACTGCTAACCTCAGAGTTGACAATTCAAATCCACCAGCTACTTCTTGGAAACCCTATATCTAGTGGTTATGAGTCAGAACTGACTCAACTGTACTAACAACAACATACTTAGATGGAGTATATGTCAATATACAATAGCTTTATATTTTGATGTTTTTACTTGATAAAGGTGTCTATGATTTTGTAGAAATTCACCTTATAAATTGACTTTAATAATTATGTGAATTTGATATAATCATTTATATTATTAGCAGGAATCAATAATAATTGAATATCTTTATGCCATTCTTAAATACATTCACCACTCATCTGAGATTCTGTCATACTGTAGTTGTGTATGTGTTGTTGCTGTGATATTGGCAGCAATGCTAAGGGTATTACAAACGTCAGCAGGGTCACCCATAGTTACAGGTTTCAACAGAGCTTCTCAACTAAGACAGAGTAGGAAGAAAGACCCTGTGATCTCCTTCTCAATATTGGTCATTTTAAAGCCTATGAATAGCACAGGAGCATTGTTTTTACATAGTGCTGGAAGATGCCCTCAGGTTGGAAGGCACTCAACATAGGACTAGAACAGAGCCACCTCCTCAAAGAGTCAATCTTAAAGAAGTGAGTAAAGTAAAATTTGTGGGACTTCCATTTGCTTATGTGGAATGACTCAAAATGAGAAGAAACAACCACAAACATTTATTAATAATCAGAAGGTAGGATGTACACCTATTAATCTAAGAAAATTGGAAGTCACAACGAATGATATGAAACACGTAAAAATTGATAATGGGTATTATTCAGTTGAAATGGATTGCCATTGACCATTGCGAATCAGACAACCATATGGTCTACTATTCAAAAAATGAGAAATTAAGAGGAAGTCATCACATCCACCATCAAAAAGAACATTCCAATATCTAGCTTGATGCAGAATGCTATCAGTGATAGTAGGTTTATGACTAGATATCTACAAGGAAGACCAGTTACTATGCCTGCAATTTAAATGTGTGCAGCAACAATTAATGCCACAAATGAGGAAATTTTTACCGATTTATGAAGTCTGAAATTGATCAAACATGCAAACAAGATGCACTGACAACTACTGGTGACTAGAATGCAAAAATTAGAAGCAAGAAAGAAGGATCTGTAAATCAGAAATAAGCAGGTCAGGATATCACATGATAAAATTTGGCAAGACCAATGATTTATTCATTGCACATACTTTTTTAAAAAAAACAAAACTGACAACTATATATGTGGCCCCTGTTGGGTGGAATACATCTGTGGAAATAGAGGAAAGAAGCTCAGTATCAACAGTTATTACAAGGCTAGGAGTCAACTAGAGAATAGAATTATTTGCTCATGTGTAAATTTAAGCTGAAGCCGAAGAAAATTAAAGCAAATCTATGAGGACCAAAGTATGGTCTTGAATATATCCCACCTGAATTTAGTGATCATCTCAAAAATAGATTTGACCCATTGAACACTAATGAATGAAGACCAGATGTGTTGTGGGATACCATCAAAGGTATCATACATGTAGAAATCAAAGAGTCATTGAAAAGATAGGAAAGAAAGAAAGAAAGGTTCAAAATGGATATCAGAAGAGACTCTGAAACTTATAGCAAATGGAGAAACTGATGAAGTAAATGAGCTGACCAGGAGATTTCAAAGGACGGCTTAAGAAAATAAAGCATTATAAAAATGAAAAATGCAAAGACCTGTTGTTAGAAAATAAGCAGGAAACAACATGCTTGACATTTTTCAAGCTGAAAGACCTAAAGAAAAAACTTCAAGCTTTGAGTTGCAACACTGAAGGATTCCATGGGCAAGCTATTGAATGAAGCATCAAAGGAAGATGGAAAAGTTACACATAGTCACTGTACCAAATAGAATTGGTCAATGTTCAACCATTTCAGAAAGTAGTATATGATCAAGAATAAATTTTATTGAAGGAAGAAGTCCAAGGTGAAAAACACCAAGAACCAAGAATAGGCAAATTATATATTGAGCTGTATCAATGAACAGATGCATCTCTGTTTATGGTTTGAAATCAGGAAAGGTGTGTGTCAAGATTGTATCTTTTCACCATACTTGTTAAATCTTTATACTGAACAAATATTCTGGGATGCTAGGTCATATGAAGAACACAGCTCAGATTTTGAGGAAGACCCATTAACAGCCTGTGACATGTATGCATATAACACAATTTTGCTTGCTAAAAGAGAAGATTATTTGAAACATTGATGAAGATAAAATATGCCTTAAATATGGACTACACCACAACCAAAAGATAATAAAAATCCTCCCAAATGGACCAATTAGTAACATCATGATAAATGGAGAAAATAATGAATTTGTCAAATATTTCATTTTACGTGCATCAATAATCAACAGTCCTGGAAGCAGAAGTCAAGAAGTCAAATTACATACTACATTGGAAAACTCTACTCTTTAAGTCCTACAAAGTGAAGATGGTCATTAGAGAACTAAGGTACTCCTGACCCAAACCATGCTGTTTTCAATTGTTTCATAGGCATGTGAAAGCTGGAGCAGTGGCTATAAGGGAGATCAAAGTAAAATTGAATCCTTTAAATGTTCTTGAAGAATATTAACTATGCCATGGACTGTCGGAAGAATGAGGAAATCTCTGTCTTGGAAGAAGTACAGCTAGAATGCTCCTTCGAAGCAATGATGGTGAGACGCTGTCTCATATACCTAGTACATGTTATCAAGAGGGACCAGTCCCATGAGAAGAATATCATGATTGCTAAAGTAGAGAGTCAGTGAAAAAGAGGAAGACTTTCAAGGAAATGGACTAACACAGAGGATAAAACAATCAGCTCAAATGCAACAACAGTGAGGGTGACACAGCACTAGACATTGTTTCCTTTTGTTACAAAGCAAAAGCAACCTGACAGTACCCAACAACAACAATGTAATTTTGCATAATTTCTGTATGTCACTAGCATTTTCCACTCATAGAACACTAACCGATTGAGTTCTGGTGTAGCACTGTGGGTTAATGCGCTGGACTTCAAGGTCATTTGAACTGCAATGTTGGCAGTCCAAGCTCACCAGCCACTCATCGGAAACCCTATATAGGATAGCTATGGGTTGGAACCAAGTCAACGGCACTTAACAAATATATTATTTTTAAAGACTGTTTTTGAAATCATAATCTAAAATATTAATTGCTTCACAAGACCTCTTTAAAAGGTTCAAGAACAAAGGTATCAGTTTAAGGATTAAGGTGTGCTTGACTCAAACCATGGTATTTTCAATAGCTTCATATGCATGTGAAAGTTAGAAAATGAATAAGAAAGACCATTAACAAATTGATGCATTTGAGTTATGGTGCTGGAGAAGAATACTGAAAGTACCATGGACTGCCAGAAGAACAAACAAAGCTGTGTTGGAGGAAGTACACTCATAATGCTCCATAGAAGCCAGGATGGTCAAACTTCATCTCTCATACTTTGGACATATATATTATCAGGAGAGATCAGACTCTGGAGAAGGACATTATGCTTGATAAAGTGGAGGGTCAGAGAAAAAGAGGAAGACCCCAAGTAGATGGATTGACATAGTGGCTGCAACAATGGGTTCACGTGTAAGATCAATTATGAGGATTGTGCCGGATCAGGCAGTGTTTAGTTCTGTTGTCCATAGTGTCTCTATGAGTCAGAATGAACTTGATGGTACCTAACAACAAACAAAAAGTCCTGATAACATGTTATTTGTTCAATGAAATACAATGTCTCAGCAAATAATAAGAAATTGGGGTTAGTTTCATAGGTGAAAGAGGATAGAAGTGAAATTAGGACAGAAGACAATAGAATTATTATATATTTTTAAAAAATTCAGTTGTCCATGAAAGCATTGTCCAAGAGGATTTACCAAGTGTTTCGTGGTAGTGATGAGGGTGCGGTATGATAAGATTAACGGGAGTTTTTATTCAGGCTAGCGTCTGACTGCGACTCAATTCCACTCTCTGTGGACCATGATTACCACATTACTCTTGGGTGATTTCTAAATTTTCTATATCTTCTTGACCTTTGAGTCTGCATAATTTCTTAATACTTTATTTTTTGTTCTATGACCCTTATGTCACCATATCCTCAGTGCCCAAATACCAGACCATTCTAAAAAAAACAACAACTTGAAATTTAAATATGTTCTGAAAAGGTAGTCTTCCCTGTATATTCTCTAAAAATCCAGAACTATCCTGATAATTACAATTTAGTCTTTTTATGAAAGTTGGAGTTAAAACAAAGACTGTTCTTTGAAGATTTCAAACACATGCAACTTTAAGTAGCAAACCTGTTTACATTCCATAATCCATAAGCTCTAGCTTCTAAAACCATTTGTTTGTTGTTGCAAATATTTTGATGTTCTGAGGGAAATAAAACATTTATTTAAAGTTGACATTGGTTCTTTCCTCTTTTTTCTAAACCAGATTTGGGGTTTACTGTCACAAGTCACACACAGGATGGCAGCATGATTATTTTACTAAGATGCTTAAGACTTTAATTTTTTCTTTTTCAATTCAATGTGCTGTGCCATTCTCAGATGCAACATTTTGAAGTAAAATTTTCTCTATGACTACTTTGGCAGAATTGCACATAATCAGAATACTTCCAAGTGTATTGAAAGTTTTTAGGTGTTCTCTACTTTCAAACATGTGAAGGTTGGACAGTGAATAGGATAAATCCTAGAGGGGTTGAGGTATTTGAATTGTGATGTTGGGCAGGAATGTTGAGGGCACCAGGGGCTATCGGAAGACTAGGCATGTCTGTGTTGGAAGAAGTGCAACTAGAATGCTCATTAGAAGGCAAGATGGCGAGACCCTGTCTTTCATATTTCAGACGTGTTATCCGGAGGGACCAGTCCCTGGAGAAAGAAATTATGCTGAGTGAAGTGGAAGGTTAGTGAAAAAGAGGAGGACCCCCAATTAGATGGACTGGCACAGTGGCATCAGAAATGAGCTCAAACATAACAATTGTGAGAACGGCTCAGGACCTGGCATTACATCATTCTGTTGTGCATGGGGTCGTTATGAGTCAAAAGCAACTTGATGGTACCAAGCAAAAACAATTTTTAGACATTGCTTTTGAGAATGAATCCAGCCTCTGGAGCCTGCTTCTGGACTAAGTCGATTGTTAGCTCTTAAAAAATTAAAACATAACTTGAAATTGAACTCTGAGAATGCAATGCTTTGTCAGGTGATTCCTAATTGATTTTTCTACTCTAAAATTACAAATTATATCCATAGGAAGTGGAGAGACTAGAGCCTTTGGATAATAAACTTTCTCTCCCACACCAGTCATCAATCTCCTTCCCACTTTGGAACTATTGAGGGAGCTTTGGTAGTGTAGTGGCTATAAGTCAGGCTGCTAACCTCAAGATCAGCAGTTCGAAACTACCATCCCTTCCACAGGAGAAGGATGAGACTTTCTGTTCCCATATATATTTACAGCCTCAGAAAACCTATGCAGGAAGGCTATGAGTCAAAACAGACTCCACGGCACATAACCAACACCACCAAATATTATTGACAATTTCTAGTTGCTGATGTTTGTTTGCTTTTTCTCTGTCTTTGTAAATTTATATCCATTTGAGTGTTATTGATTTTGTTATTTTAAAAAATTTAGGAAGAAACAGAAATATTTATGCTTTGAGTTTTTTATTTATAGCACTTTCAGAAAAGTGGTATAAATCCAATAAACAAATACATAAATTCTTAAATAAACCATAGGTCATCTGATAATGACTGTTAATAACATTTTTTTACTGTGATGTGATACACTTGACATAAAATTTACTATTTTAATCATTTTAAAGCGTACAACACAATGTGTGCATTCATAATGATGTACTTTCAGAACATTTCCATCACTCCAAAAAGAAATCCTGTGCCCATAAAGCAATGATTCTTTCTTCTCCCTCAGCCACTGGGAACTATTAATCTTGTTTATATCTCTATAGATTTGTCTATCTTGAGTATTTTATATAAATGTAATCATATATTATATAGCCTTTTATATCTGATTTATTTTACTTAGCATAATGTCCAAAGATATTGTAGCATTCCTTCTTATGGTGTGGAATGGTATTTCTTATATAGAAATACCTGTTGTTCTTTTTTTCTAAACCCATATTAATCCTGGTGTGATGCTGTACGATAAGCACTGGACTGTTAATTGTAAGATCAGTGGTTCAAACCTATAAGCTGCTCCTCAGAAACCCTATACAGGGTCAGTATGAGTCAAAGGCACTTAACAATAACGAAATTATTTGATGATCATTTCAGCTGTTTCTACCTCGTTACTATTATGAGTAATGCTGCCATGAACATTTATGTATATTCTGTTTATTTGTTTGAACACCTAATTTCAATTCATTCAAATTCATTGAAATCATATATCTAGGAGTAAAATTCTATGTTCAACATGTGAGGTCCCACTAAAATGGCTGTTCCATTTTAGAGTTCTCCAGTAACGTATATGGTTTCCATTTTCACAACTTCACCAACACTTATTATACCCCCCAAACCCTTTTTTTTTCTTTTAGTTTTAGCTACCTTAGGGAGTCCTGGTGGTGCTCTGGGTGGTATAAACCACAGGTTGGCAGTTCAAAACCACCAGTCTCTCTGTGGGATAAATATGAGGCTGTCTGTTTCCCAAAAGATTTATAATTTTAGAAAACTTTTATAGGGTCATTATGATCAGAAATTACCAGCTGCTCCGCAGGAGAAAGATGAGGCTTTCTACTCCCGTAAAGATTTACACCCTCGGAAACCCTATACAGGGTCGCTATGGGTC
>NW_006408577.1:12629918-12631118 GCF_000296735.1 Chrysochloris asiatica
TCATTCTTCTTGGATCAACAATCAACACTCATGGAAGCAGCAGTCAAGAAATCAAATGACATATTGCATTAAGCAAATCTGCTGCACAAGACCTTTTAAAAGTGTTGAAGAGCAAAGATATCAGTTTGAGGATTATGGTGTGCGTGACCCAAGCCATGGTATTTTCAATAACCTCATATGCATGTGAAAGCTGGACAGTGAATAAGAAAGACCATAGAAGAATTGATGCATTTAAGTTATGGTGTTGGAGGAGAATATTGAGGGACTGTTCCCTTCTGTTAACACTATCCGAAGTATGAGAGATGAAGTCTGGCCATGCTTATTCCAAAGAGCATTCTGGTTGTACTTCTTCCAACACAGAAACATAGGAAAATCTATATATGAGTGTAAAAATGAGTGGGATAAATTTAGAATCTCCAAGCTTTACCCCTTTCAGGCTGCTAATGTAATGAAATGGTCAGTAATACTTTAAAAAAGAAAAAAGAAAAGAAAGCATTCTTGGCTTGTCTTTACAGTTTATATTTTGGCAATGAATTCTGGTATTTGAAAAACTTAACAAATAGTCTGCATTCTTTCCTTAAGAGATCTAAGCCTCATTTTAATTAACAGGGATACACACTATCTTTTACAAATAAGAAAGAATTAGTGGCACAAATAGAGTCTGATAATTGATTTATGAACAGTGTTGTGTTAAGCAAGCTTAGATTTCAAATTTAGGTTCTGTGTTCATTGAAAAAGTGAAATTAAAGTCTGAATAATCCTTCCCTTAATTTAATTGTTGTTGTTGTTAGGGGCCATCAAGTCGTTACCAACTCATATCGACCCTATGCACAGCAGAACGAAACACTGTCCGACTCTGGGTCAACCTCACTACTGTTGCCCGATTGCTTGAGTCCATCAATGCGGCCACTTGGCCAGTCCTGTAGGGGTCTTCCTCTTTTTCTCTGACCCTCCACCTTACCAAACATGATATCCTTCTCCAGCGACCGTTCCCTCTTGACAATATGTCCGAAGTATGAGAGACAAAGTTTGGTCATCTTGGCCGCCAAGGAACATTCTGGCTGCACTTCTTCCAAAATGGATCTCTTGGTTCTTTTGGCAGCCCATGGCACTTTCAATATTCTCCTCCAACACCATAACTTAAAAGCATCAATTCTTCTCTGGTCTTCCATATTCACTGTCCAGCTTTTGCATGCATAT
>NW_006408577.1:12631480-12644284 GCF_000296735.1 Chrysochloris asiatica
ATTTTTGTTTTCTTTATAATGAGATGTAATCCATACCGAAGGCTGTGCTCTTTGATCTTCATCAGTAAATGTTTTAAGTCCTCTTCACTTTATGTACCTTAAATTTCACACTATGAGCCTAGTAGGTCCCAGTGGCTTTATCTTGAAAGACTGGTACTGATACGCTAAGAGAAAGTTGGTGTGTCTTCAGTTTCATTCCCCTGTTTGTTAGAAATTACTAGAATGAGCAGTTGCACTAATGGTTTAGCAGTTTCAGAAAGAAGTTATCTTAAATAATGTGAGGTCAAGTTATACTTTGCCTGGTAAATGTGGAAACAAGTGTATCATTCATCAAGTAGCCCTAGAGATGCTTTTTATTTGACAACACATCTGGAGTCCATAAAGATTATTTTGCATTTCTACTCTGCCTGGGAAGAAGATAACATTAAAATTTGCTCTGTCACCTAGTTTATTCAACATGAAATAGTTATAATCACACCCACTTTCTGAACATTTTTTTCCTCTATGATTAGTACATTCCACATGTGGAGTTATGGCAAACCTAATAAGAACGAATTTTGACTACTCCTTGATTTTAAAACTAAATGTTTCCAAAAAAGAACATAAAAATGGACAAAGGGATCAGTAAAAAATTCCCTAAAAGATAAGCACTTCAGGGTAAATGGCAAATAACAAATGAGATGATATTAAAATATTATTTTTTAAGTGCCACGGAGTCAGTAACCCTTATAGGGTTACTGAGCAGCAGTTGGTGGATTTGAACTGCCAATCTTGAGATCATCAGTCCAGTGTTTATAATTTAGGACCACACCAGGATTGCATATCAAAACGAGAAGAGTAAAAATGTGAGTATGTAAAAATGACGTAAAGGTATTAAGGTGTGGCACTGCTGAATAAGCATGGGAGTGCTAACCTCAAGGCTGCCAGTTCAAATTCGCCAGCTGCTCCTTGGGAACCCTATACATGGTTGCTATGGGTTGAAATGGACTCAATAACACTCAACAACAAGACCAACATTTATGTTGTTGTTGTTTTTAGGAGCCATTGAGTTGATACTGACTCATAGCAACCCTATGCACAACAGAACAAAACACTGCCAGATTCTGAGCCAACCTCACAATTGTTGCCATGTTTAAGCTCATTGATGTTGCCACTTTGCCAATACATCTAGCTTGGGGTCTTCTTCTTTGTCTCTGACTCTCCACCTTACCAAACATGATATCCTTCTCCAGGGACTAGTACCTCCTGACAATATGTCTAAAATATGAGAGATGAAGTTTGGCCATCCTGGCCTCCAAGGAGCACTCTAGCTGCACTTCTTCCAACACAGATCTGTTGCTTCTATGGGCAGCCCATGGCGCTTTCAATATTCTCCTCCAGTACCATAACTCAAAAGTACCAGTTCTTTTACAGTCTTCTTTATCCACCATCCCACTTTCGCATGCATATGAGGTTACTGACAATATCATGGCTTGGGTCAGGTGCACCTTAGTCCTCAAGCTGACATCTTTGCTCTTTAACACTTTAAAAAGGTCTTGTGCAGCAGATTTGCCTAATGCAATAAGTCGTTTGATTTTGTGATTGCTGCTTCTTTGAGTGTTGATAGTTGATCCAAGAAGAATGAAGTCCTTGACAATTTCAATCTTTTCTCCATTGATAAGAATGTTGTTTATTGGTCCAGTGGTGAGGATTTTTGCATTCTTAACATTGAGATGCAATCCATACCGAAGGCTGTGCTCTTTAATCTTCATCAGTACATATTTTAAGTCCTCTTCACTTTCAGCAAGCAGGCTTGTATCATCTGCATATCGCAGGTTGCTAGTGAAACGTCCTCCAATCCTGATTTCATGTTTTTCTTCATATAACCCATATTCTCAGATTATTTGCTCAGCATACAGGTTGAATAAGTATGGTGAAAGAATACAACCCTGTTGCACACCTTTCTTAATTTTAAACCATTTAGTGTTCCTATGTTCTGTTCAAACAACTGCCTCTTGGTCCATGTACAATATTTATAACATACCTAAAATGTATAGTATACATTTAGATCATTATTTCATGAAAAAATATCAGTGATAATTCATATGCTCATTTATTATAGAGCTAGACATAAACTGTCAAGTCAATGTCTGTTTCCTTATAATTTCATGTAATGATAGTATTTATATTACGTTGCTCTCACAATAAAGGAAAGGCTAACATAAGACTAAACTTATGGGGATATGTGGATCTTAAGTAAGATCCTCTAAGTATTTAGCAATAGCATACTAGAAAAAAATGTTAAAAATGTTGCATTGTTTTACTGTTATCAGTGACCCATGGACTGAAGGAATCTGGGAAGCTTTTTCACTCTGCAAGTACATATGTTCTCTCTCTCTCTTTTTTTTTTTAAGGTTTTTATTGTGGATTGAGTGAAAGTTTACAGGGCACATCATCAGTTTCACATTCAACCATTCATATGACTTGTTTCATTACATTGATTATAATCCCCTCCGTACATCATCAGTTAACAGTGTTTCTCTCTATCCTCTTTAGCTTTTTTCATATGTTCTCTTTTGATGTCAAACCTTTATTTGACCCCTTCATTGTATGCCTAAAAGACTTACATGGTGATCATTTTACTTTTTGTCTCTACCAAAATACACATAGACTGGACTTTTTAAAAAAAATTTTACTATTTAATTAGGTGTGGACTTGAGATGTGTGCATATCTAAAATATTGTTACTAAATGCAGCTGCCTCTGGGAATTATGACATATTCTTGTTGTTAGGTGCCAAGAGGAGTGGCTACAAAGTAAGAGTGGCTTGAGGGGGAAAAATAAAGAAAGTGCCTTTTTTCTGACAACAGGAAAAATCCAAATTTCCAACAGAAATATCCAAATTCTTAGTCAATTTTCACTCTTGTTGGAGCCAAATCACCACATGTTTAACACAGTTGCTAAGACTAAAATTTATTTAATCTCAAGGACAATGACTGTAAAGAATCAAAATATTGTTCTTTCAACATAATTAATTCTGATGGGAATTTAGTATAAACTGTAAACCATATAGCTCTTGTGTTTTAGTATCTTTGGGAGAGGCAGTATCTTACATGAATGGATTTTCCAAGTAAACAAAATATACTGTTACAAACACAAAGAAATTTCATAATTTTATACATCTTTGATCCTGGAAATCTTTTTGGAAAACACTGTTTCCTGTTTGATTAAAAAAAAAAAAAAAAAAGAATGTAGATGTTATTAAGGAATTTTTTCTAAATTGGATTTATAAGCATATTTAATAATTTAATAATAATAAAGACTATCTTGGTGTAGCACTGTAGGATAAACAATGGACTTGCTAACTGCCACGTCTGTGGCTCAAACTCACTAGTCGCTCCTGGAAATCCTATACAGGGTCTCTATGGGCCGTAAAGGACTCAACAGCACTAATATCAACAAACATCAATGGTTAGGTCATTTTGTGCTCCCTAGGGGTTATGCTGAGCAATTTACATGCATTGTTGTTGTTGGTTGTTATGTGCCATGGTGTCGGAACCAACTCATAACGACCTTGTATAGGGTTTCCGAGGCTGTAAATCTTTACGGGAGCAGAAAACCTACCTCATCTTGCTCCCGCGGAACAGCTGGTAGTTTTGAACTGCTGACCTTAAGGTTCGCAGCCTGATTCGTAACCACTATGCTACCAGAGTTCCTTTACATGCATTATGCCTCTTAATTCTTACTAACTGTATGACGGATGAGTAGAAGACATCTTGCCTAAGGTCATACTATGAGGAAGGAGACTGAGGCAATTGGAATATGCCTGGCCCCAGAGCCTTCTTTTATTTTATTGGTGGCTGTAAGTTTACGGTGCTCCCTAGGTTAATGCGCTGACTACAAAGTCGGTTTGAACCACAGATTGGCGGTTCAAGCTCATCAGCAGCTCCTCGAAAACCCTATACAAGGTCTCTGTGGGTCGGAACCGACTCGACGATATACAACAGCAGCAGCAACAGTCTGTATTAGCAAAATCCTTCTCCCTCAGGAGGCCTTCAACAACATGAATGAGGTTCACCCATGTTATGGATGGTAATCTGCTTTCCTTAAGCAGATTCTAATTAAACTAATTTGAATGTTTATCACATATAAATTGCTTCATAGCAACATCTAGACTAGTGTTTGACTGAGTCGCACACATGTGGTGACCTAAAGGCTGTCTCCAGGTCCAAAGTATCCACCAGAATATTCGGATGAGGCTTCCACCCAATGGTACCAACCACCTCATGAGTTTTGTGTCCATTTATCCTGATCAAGTAATACAAAGGGGACATGTATGTAATATTGGCAATAGAAAATGCTCTTTTTATTTCCGTACAACAGAAAAAGTCCCATCTTGTGCAATCCTCTGTAACTCAAAGTGGTTCTGGCAAGATAGAAAACGGTCATAGGGTCTCTCCCCACTCCTCACCCCTTGTCCTCTTTGCATTGTGGACAAAGGACCTCCACCTATCACCAAAGAGAAATTTGTCAGATATGGGGTGCCAGCTCAGAATTTCTAGTCTGGAGTTGTGTCTCTTTAACTGGGCTGATTATTTAGGCAAACAGTTTTCAAAAGTGCCAGCAGTTCAAACCCATCTTGAATATCCTATGGGCAGTTCTTCTTTATCCTGTCTGCTTCATTATAACTTTATGTCATTGGGTTTTTATGTTTTTGGTTATTTAGGCTGCCAAGGGGAAGATGCACTGATTTGTTCCAAAACCCAAACGTTAGCAGGGGTAAAAGATGATTGTTTGTGTGGTGTGAAGGAATGCACTGACCAAACAGCTAGGCACCTAGCTTATGCCAATCGACACATCAAATTAACCATCACACTATATGAATACATTGGTACCAGAGATACTTATTTTTGTTATTAAATTGCCTAATCTGATAATTTTGTAAGGAAGATATTATTATTTTTTTTCCTTCTTCCGGAAATTCAATTCCTGGGAGGAAAGTTGAGGCTTTTGCTTCTGTAAAGATTTACAGCTTTGGAAACTCTATATAGGGTCAGTATGTGTACGAATCGAGTCAACAGCACACAGCAGCAGCAGGAGAATTCATCATATATATTTCCCGTTTTACTGTGTGCTAGCTGTTTAGTATGAAACTTTGAGACATATCTCTGCCCTCATAGAGTTTTCAGTCATTGCTAAGATATTTGAATTTGCAGTGAGGAGAAAAACAATAATAATTTCTGCATTTATTTGAAAAGCAAAACGTCTAACACCTCAGCAAGTTATGTCAAATTTATCTTTTAAATGAGAAAATACATTTCTATATTCATATTTTATTAAATAATTCCTTCCTAACAAGGATGTTTCTTGGACTCTGTTTTCCTGGCCTGTGTTTTGGAAAATTACCTCATTGGGATCCATAGACCTCAGGCTAAGAATTATTTAAAAGCAAGCTTGTGTATTCATGTAGAACCAAGCCAGATTAAGTCAAATAGTTGAAAATATGAAACAATGTATTTGATATAAACAGATTTTCAATATGAGATTTGACTAATGTCTATGTGTTTCATGACAGTCAGAAAACATCTTAGCAGATTAAAATGGCCTATTATAAATTTATACCGTACAGCATGTGAGAAACTCTTAAAAATGTGGGTATTAAAATGTTTTAAATTATTTTTTTAAATGGTAAAAATATAATTTAAATGTTTAAATGCATGGACATTTCATCAGTTTTCCTAGTGAAAGCTTTTCTTCACTATGTTTTCAAAGAGCCTTTTGTTCATTGCAAGGACATCACAGAGTATTTACTGCAGTTCAATCCTAGTCTATATCCTCTAGGGTTCAACTGTGACTGATAGTCTGAGCACTAGTCCTGTTTGTTTTACATTTATAGTTTGGGAGAGAATTGAGAAAATATTATTATGGTGCAGATGTTTTACTAATGCATTATGGCACATGAGAAAGAACTTAAACATTTCTTAACTAATGTATTAGATAGTTTCTGTTAACAATACCCTTCGGAAAAAAAAACAAAACCTTTGCCATCAAGTTGATTCTGACACATAGTGACCCTAAAGGAGAGTAGAACTGTTATACATTTTTATACATTTTTGTGGAAGCACACTACCACATCTTTCTCCTGTGAAATGGATGGTGAGTTTTAATTGAGGCCCTTTTGGCTAGTAACTAAGTGCCTAGTCACTGTGCCACCAGAGATCTTCTAACAATATCCTACATGAATAAAATTAAAAGTATGAATTGTTGTTGTTGTTTTTTTAATGTTTTATTGTGAATTATGTGATAGTTTACATGGGAGAACGTTAGTCTTACATTCATTCTGTCGTATATTGTTTCATTGCCATGGTTACAATCCCCTCCATGCATCATCAACCAACCAAAGGGTATACCCTGCAAGCCTGCCCACCCCTCACCCACCTCCCACCCCCTTATCCCCCCAGTCATCAGCACACAGTCCCTCTCCGTCTCTGGATCTCAAGTCCCCAGCTGCTCCATCTCTCCACATCATCGTCTCTGCCTCCATCTCTGGCATCACTGCTTTTCTGGGTAGGGTCCCACTCTCAACTCTTCTCCTTTGATGGTCCTAGGGACTTTTGCTCCTAGACTGAAAAGTTAATCAGTCTCCTCCTTGCTATAAAACATCTACCTTTACATTTCCAACCCTCACAATCAGTCCTGATAACAATTATTCACTATTGTATCACAAGAGACCCATCTGCATTTCATTTCATCAGCTCAGATTGAATACTACTCACAGGAGATTCTACCTTCCTCCAGGCCCTCTGGATCCAGGTTCCCTCATGAAAACTTTAAGCCAGTCACTTCTTGCCTTTGTAGCTCCCCCCATTTTGGGTAGCCAATGTCTAAGGTGCCCATCCCTGTCTACTCTGTGTGTGGAGGGGGTTGGAATGATTCTTGCTATAAGGATTTGGTTTCCTCTTTTGAGCTACTGCATCCATAGGTGTAAGTCAAGTTCATCAAATTGTATCAGATTACTCTTTTTTTCCTCTTCTTTCTTCTTCTGGTTAAGCTCTGATCATCCAGTTATTGAAGCCAGGATAAGTGGGTATTATCTGCAAGTGTGGGTGTTCTTGTGCATATCCCCTTTCTTCTTATCAGCTGGATGCTTCACTCTCCATCCTAGTCCTCTGTGGCTATGTCATTGACTCTGGGCCCAAGAGTCCCCATGTCTTGCCACACTGCTGGCCGACCAGGTCTCCACCTGGCTTCACAGGAGTCTATTGAACATTGTAGGGCTTAGCTTACCACTTCATTGCTGTTTTTCCCTCACTTCCCTTTATGGATGATGAAGTGGTCACCAATCAGAGAGTGTTGAATTGGTGTTTTAAGGTTTTTTTTCACAATTTATGTAGCTTACATGAAAGTTCTTTTCTTCTTGATGTGTTTTAATACCACTTAAGCATAATTATAATTATAAGAATATCTATACTCTTAAATTTAGAAAAAAAGCCTTAAACTTTTTGTTTGTGTGTTTCTGTTTTTGCTCAAGTTAGACGTTATAAGATAGCAAGCATTCAAAGTATTTGACAGTTATTTCTTTTTGTGTTAAATATTCATTTCTATGTGAGTTGAATAATGTATAAAGAACCTATTTTAATCACTGTAAACAGTCTTATGACCTTGAATAAATTACTTTGCTTTCTTTTTCTTATTTTCTTTATGTCAGAAATGTCAAGGATTTTAAAGTTTTATAAAGTGTGCAGCAAATCTTAGTTCTGATTCAAAATGTGATGGAGAAGTGAGCAGAGCTCTGGAAAGAAACTATTGTCATAGTATTATAGCATATACTATACAATATGATAGTTATTAGGTAGTTATTATGTAGTTGACAAAAGTAAGATATTTAATTATCTCAAATTTTACTTTAAAATTTTATTTGAAAATGCTTTATGGTACTTTGTTATGCACATAACCCATTTGTTATTGGGAAATCAAAGATCAATGACTGTTTATGAAGGTTTGATGGCCCAACAACAAAGAGTTACAAGATACAGAATATTGAAGCTAAAATTCAAAATGGAAACTATTACAGCATAGAGAGCAGAGCTAAATTTCAAAGGACTGGAGGACTTCCAAGGATCCTTTGAAAATGCTCGAATACCACATACCATAATCTCCAATTTACAGCTGACTCACAAGAAAAATAATAGTCTGCTCAAGAACACATGTAGACAAAAGCTGTCCCACACAGTGGTAAGACTGGGAGAAAAGAGTTTTAAGCATTATTCTTCAAGCACTGAAAAACAAGGGAAAGTCAATGGTACTAAATACTCAAGAGTAGTTCATTTTGGATTCCTAGTGTGGTGCTGTGGGCTAAACACTGGACTTCTAGCAATGGAGATAATTTTACCCACCAATCTCTCTGCTGGAGAAACATGGCATTTTCTCCTCCAATTTAGAGCTTCAAAAATCCTGTGCAGAGTCAGAATTGGCTTGATGGCAGGCAGTTTGACTTTGATTTTGAGTTTATTTTGTTTAGCACCTTATAAAACTTTAAAAAAAATTTTTTTTTCTATGATTGCTGATTCAAGGTCATATATTGGCTCTTGTAGACTTGTTTTAATTTTCTTCAGCTTCAGACTGAACTTGTATATGAGCAATGGATGGTCTGTTCTACTGTGTGTCCCTAGACTTGTTTTGACTGAGCTTCTCCATTGTCTCTTTCCAAATATGTAGTCTATTTGATTTCTGTATATTCTACTTGGTGAGGTTCATGTGCTTAGTCACCTTTTATGTTGTTTTTTAAAAAAGGAATTTGCAAGGAAGCAGTCATTGGTCTTTACAAATTCTACCAAGAACAGATTTGATTAATTAGACACTAAGGAATGAAGACAGGAAGAGTTGTGGGATGACATAAAAGACATCATATATAAGAAAACAAGAGGTCATTGAAAAGACAGGAGATAAGAAAAGGCAAAAATGAGTATCAGAAGAGACTCTGAAACATGCTTTTCAGTACAGAGAAGTTAAAAGGAATGGATGGAAGAAATGAGAAAGAAAAAGAGCTGAATAGAAAATTTCAAAGAGCAGCTCAAGAAGACAAATTCAAGTATTCTAATGTGCAAAGACCTTGAGTTAGAACACCAACAGGGAAAAACATGCTAAGCACTTCGCAAGCTGAAAGAATTTAAGAAATAATACACACCTAGACTTGAAATATTGAGGAATTCTACGGGCAAAATGTTGAAAGATGTAGATAGCATCAAAAGAAGATGGGGAAAAAACACAGAATCATTGTACAAAAAAGAAATGGTCAATGTTCAGGCACTTAAAGAGCCAGCTTATGATCAAGAACGAATGATACTAAAGAAAGAAGTCCAAACTGTGCTGAAGGCATTGGGAAAAACAAGGCTCCTGGAATTAACTGACAGAATACCAATTGAAACCTTTCAACAAACTGATGCAACACTGGAGGCACTCACTCATCTATGCTCAAAGTTTGAATGAGAGCTACCTGGCCAGTGGATTAGAAAAAAATCATATTTGTGTCCATTCCAAAGAAAGTGACTCAATGGAATGTGTAAACCATAGAACAATATCATTAATATCACATACAAGTTAAATTTTGCTGAAGATAATTAAAAAGTCTTTGCAACAGTATATCAACAGGGAACAGCCAGAAATTCAAGTCAGATTCAGAAGAGGACAAGGAACTAGGGATATTGCTGACATCAGATGAATCTTGGATGAAAGCAGAGAATACCAGAAATACTTGTGCATTTTTGACTATGCAAAGGAATTTGACTGTGGAGATCACGAAAAGTGATGGATAGCATTGCAAAGAATGAATATTCCAGAATGCTTGATTGTGCTCATGAAGAACCTATACACAGAGCAAGAGGCAGATGTTAGAATAGAGCAAGTGGACATTGAATGGTTAAAAACAAGGAAAGGCATGTATCATGATTATATTCTTTCATCAAACTTATTCAATTTGTATGCTGAGGGATATGGTATCAGAATTGGAGGAAGACTCATTAACAACCTTAAATATGCAAATGATACAATCTTGCTTACTGAAAGTGAAGAGGACTTAAAATACTTACTGATGAAAATCAAAGATAACAGCTTTCTGTATGGTTACACCTCAATGTAAAGAAGGCAAAAATCTTCACCATTAGACCAATAAACAACATCATGATAAATGGAGACAAGATTGAAGTTGTCAAAGACTTAATTTTGCTGGATTCAACCATCATTGCTTCTGGAAGCAACAGTCAAGAAATTAAATGACAGATTTATACAGCAAATCTGCTGTACAAGCCCTATTAAAAGTGTTCAAGAACAGACATCAGTGTGTGGACTAA
The DNA here is from genome assembly GCF_000296735.1 of Chrysochloris asiatica. Taxonomy (NCBI): domain Eukaryota; kingdom Metazoa; phylum Chordata; class Mammalia; order Afrosoricida; family Chrysochloridae; genus Chrysochloris; species Chrysochloris asiatica. The sequence goes on from NW_006408577.1 coordinate 12,641,808, forward strand.
GGTGCACCTGACCCAAGCCATGGTGTTTTCAATGACCTAATATATGTGTGAAAGTTGAACTGTGAATGAGGAAGATGGTAGAATAATTGATGTATTTGAGGTTGGAGGAGAATATTAAAAGCACGATGGACTGACAAAAGAACAAACTACTCTGTGCTGAAAGAATTACAGCCAGAATGCTTGTTGGAAGTCAGAATGACCAGATGTCGTCTCTCATACTTCAGACATATTGTTATGAGAGACCAGTCCCTGGCGAGGGATATCATGTTTAGCAAAGTGGAGAGTCAGAGACAAAGAGGAAGACCCCAACTACAAATATCAGTGCAGTATCAGCAGCAATGGACTCAAACATAGCAACGATTGTGAAGTTGGCACAGGACTGGGCAGCATTTCTTTCATTTTTCCATAAGGTTGTTATGAGTTGGTACCGACTCAATGGCACCTTATGACAACAATAACAATCATTACTAATATTGCTAAAACACTCTCTTTGTCCTTTAGTTCTATAAAACTAAGTTTGTGAATTTGAACTCATTAAATCTTTATGAAAACTTTATGATGTATGGTTGTTATTCCTATTTTACAAATGAAGAAACTATGGCACAGAACAGTTAAAATTTTCCTCTCACTGAATTTGTAACTAAATCTAAAGTCATGACTTAGGTCATCTGTCTTCCACATCATTACTGTTCCTATTTCTAGAAAGGCTGACATTTTTTTCTCAATTGTTACAGCCACACTAACTTTCTTACAACTACTTAAGTGAACTGACCTATTAACTTCTTTATTGCTTTCATATATGGCACTTGCTCTTCAGGGCAATACTCTTCACACTTTTATAACTGGTTTCTCATTATTTGCCTAGCAGTTCAAATGTCAGTTTCCCAAAGTAGACTTCTCTAAAATCTACAGAAAAGTTTCTTCTCATTCAGCTTATTTATTCTTAGCAATATTTTATCATTTCCCTTCACAGCACTTTTTGGAACTTTCTATTATAAGTTTATTTGTTGTATATCCATCTTTCTCAATATAATCTCATAAGGGCAAAAATCGTGTCTACTTTATCCACTTCTAATACAATGCCTTCCATGTGACTTAGCAACTATTTATTGAATAATGAAAAAATATATTGTGAAGTGGAATTTTAAAAACTTTCCTTTACATATCAATCAGATGATAGCATGTTTCTATTTTGTATAAACACCTCACATTCTCCAAGAGCTACTTATAAACTTGTGTGTATATATATTTTTGTACCTAGTTGTTCTTCAATATACCTTCTTTCTAAACATAAAATTATATCTTTAACCATCTACTATTAACCTGCATAAACTCATCTACTAGCTTGTATGCTACTCAATTCAGATTTGATATCTAACCACTGTAGGGAATGTTCTAGACTGTCTGGGAATTTTTAGAACTAGAATCTATGTTAGTAGAAATGCATCCAGAATGCTCCTTGGAAGCCAGAATGGCCAGACTTCGCCTCTCATACTTTGGAGATATTGTCAGGAGGGACCAGTTCCTGAAGAAGGATATTATGTTTGGTAAGGGGAGGGCTGGAGAGAAAGAGGAAGACTCCTAATGAGTTGGACAGGCACGGTGGCACCATCAGTAGGTTCAAACGTAGCAACAATTGTGAGGTTGGCACATCACCAGGTACCTGGCTTCCCTGTTTCCATTTATCCTTCTTTTCTGGCCCTTCCTGCCTCTTAACCTTGTTTTTGGATAGATGCCACCATTGAGGGATCATATGGTTGATTGGAGAAGTACCCTCCTCCCTGGTGTTAGTGGTATACTCCCACTACAAGACAGACTTGGTAGGTAGCCTTCAGTGCAACATATTTTAATTTTTAAGATCAGTTTATAAATAAATTGAAAACATGGTGAGATATATTTCTAGAAAGAAAAAAATGACTATGGAACATTTCAAGTATTTGATTTATTTAGTGGCTATGTGCTGGCAATGCCCTTTTAAGAACAAGTGGGTAGAAATCTTGGAGGAGTTTCCACTGGCACCACACCATGCATTCACGTTCTTCATATGTTGTAAATCCAAGGGATTAATTAGATCACTTGCAGCTATTTTTAAACCTGCACTTGTATGCTTAATCTTGAAGGGTATGATTTAAAATCTAAAAGCAAAAGTACAGTTTCCTGAGATAAAGCTACAATCATTATGCCAGTAAAAGAGATGCAAATGTTTTGTCATAAGAAGTATTCTGGGATGCCTAGAAATCTGTCATAAGTAAAGTTCGGTAGGACTTGTCTTATTTTTTCAATTTTTATTATTATTTTTTATTTTGTTCTCCCATCTGCCTTGTTCTTCTATCCTCCTCCTCCCCCTCTCCCCCTTCTTGTGTATTGCCAGCCCCCAAGGACCCAGGGTCTCCTATTCCCTACCCTGTGCTCTAATTTCCCGTCCCTCCTCTCCTCTCATCTTATACATGCCGGTGATCAGCAATTATATATATATA
>NW_006408577.1:12644774-12646786 GCF_000296735.1 Chrysochloris asiatica
CCAGTCTTTCTGCTTCCTCACCCAGCATTTATTGTCCTCTGCTTTTTTGATCTTTGCTGTTACTGGTGATGTGAGATGATATCTCATTGTTGTTTTGATTTGCATCTCTCTGATGGCTAGAGATCCTCAACATTTCTTCATATGTTTGTTGGCTGCCCAGATCTCCTCCTTGGTGAAGTGTCTGTTCATGTCTGGTGCCCGTTTTTTAATTGGGTTATTTGTCTTTTTCTTGTAGAGGTGTTGTAGTTTCCAATACATTTTAGAAATGACTCCCTTATCTGACATGTTGTTGCAAAAGATTTGTTCCCATTCTGTGGGTTCCCTTTTTACTCTTTTGGTGAAGTCTTTTGATGCACGTAAGTTCTTAATTTTTAGTATGTCTCACTCATCTATTTTGTCTACTTTCGTTTGTGTACTTTTCAAAATGATTGGTAGTCTGTATATGCCCTGAATTAGCATCCTCACATTTGTCCCTATTTTTTCATTGATGATCTTCATAATTTGGGGATTCACATTTAGATCTTTAATCCATGTTGAGTTCATTTTTTTACAGGGCATGAGGTAAAGGTCTTGTTTCATTCTTTTGCATATCGCTTTCCAGTTCTGCCAGCACCATTTGTTAAAGAGACTATCTCCTTCCCATGCAATATGCCTAGGCACTTTGTAAAAATCAGTTGACTGCACGTGGATGGGTTAATTTCTGGATTCTTGATTCTATTCCATTGATCAATGTATCTTCCATTGTACCAGTACCAGGCTGTTTTGACCACTGTAGCCATGTAGTAAATTTTGAAGTCAAGGAGTGAGAGACCTTGCTCTTCTTCATAAGCAGTGCATTGATTATCCTAGGTTTCTTTCCTTTCCATATAAAGTTAGTAATTGTCTTTTCCATCTCTTTGAAGAATGTTGTTGGAATCTGGATTGGAATGGCATTATATGTGTAAATTGCTTTGGGGAGTATTGACATTTTCATGATGTCGAGTCCTCCTATCCTGGAACATGGTATGTTCTTCCACTTCTGTAGGTCTCTTTTGGTTTCTCGTAGTAGTGTTTTGTAATTTTCTTTGTATAAGTCCTTTGTCTCTCTGGTTACGTTTATTCCTAAATGTATTATCCTTTGGACAGCAATTGTAAATAGTATTGCTGTAGTTGTTGCTATAGAGGAATCCAACTGATTTTTGTATGTTGATCTTATACTCTGCCACTTTGCTGAATCTTCAAATGAGGTCTAGTGGGTTTTTGTTTTTTTTTTTAACTGAATCTTTGGGGTTTTCTATGTATAGGATCATATCATCTGAATGATATCATCATGTCAAGATAATTTTAATTCCTCTTTGCCAATTTGGATGCCTTTAATTTCTCTATCATGCCATATGTTGTTGTTGTTAGGTGCCATCGAGTTGGCACTGACCCATAAGGACCTCATGCACAGCAGAACGAAACACTGCCCTATCCTGGGTCAACCTCACCACTGTTGCCACACTTGAGTTAATCGATGCTGCCACTTGGCCAATACATCTCATTGTGGATCTTCCTCTCCTTCTCTGACCTTCCACCTTACCAAACATAATATCCTTCTCCAGCAACTGGTCCTTGACAAAATGTCCAAAGTATGAGAGACAAAGTTTGGCCATCTTGGCCTCCAAGGAGCACTCTGGCTGCACTTCTTCCAAAATGAATCTATTGGTTCTTTTGGCAGCCCATGGCACTTTCAATACTCTCCTGCAACACCATAACTCAAAAGCATCAATTTTTCTACTGTCTTCCCTAGTCACTCTCCAGCTTTCACATCCACATGAAGTTACTGAAAATACCATGGCTTGGGTCTGGGACACCTTAGTACTCAAGCTGACATCTTTGCTCTTAAACACTTTAAAAAGGTCTTGTGCAGCAGATGTGCCCAGTGCAATATGTCGTTTGATTTCATGACTGCTGCTTCCATGAGTGTTGATAGTTGATCCAAGAAGAATGAAGTCCTTGACAACTTCAGTCTTTTCTCCATTGATAAGAAT
>NW_006408577.1:12648978-12650528 GCF_000296735.1 Chrysochloris asiatica
GTACATTCCATGTTCTGATTTTCAATGGATGTTTACAGCTGTTTCTCTTCATTTTGAGTTGTGCCCCATCAGCAAATGAAGGTCCCGTGGGCTTTTCTCCCATGGGCTTTATTTCATTCGCATCATCACGGTCAACTGTATTTGAGAAGGCAGCTCTTCCCCGGTAGCATTTTGAGTGCCTTCCAACCTGAGGGGCTCATTTTCTGGCACTTTATCTGACAGTGTTTCTCTGGTATTCATAAGTTTTTCAGTGACTAAATTTTCTAAACTAGTTTGTCTCTCCTTCTTACTAGTCTGTCTTTGTCTGGAAGCTCATCTGAAACCTGTCCACCGTGGGAGACCCTGCTGGCATTTAAAATACCAGTGGCATAGCTTTCAGAATCACAGTAACTCACAAGCCACCACAGTATGACAAACTGACAAACGAGTGATGGATCATGCCATATAGCTCTTGCTAAAACTTCCAGCACAATATTGAATAGGAGTGGTGACAAAGGGCATTCTTGTCTGGTTCCTGTTCACAGAGTGAAGGCTTTCAGTTTTTCTCCATTGAGAGTGATGTAGGGTGTTGGTTTTGTGTACATGCTCTTGATTATATTGAGGAATTTCCCTTCAATTCCTACTTTGTTGAGTGTTTTTATCAGGAATGGATGTTTGATTTTGTCAAAATGCCTTTTCTGCATCAATCAATATGATCATGTCGCTCTTTTCCTTTTTCTTATTTATATGGTGGATTACATTGATTATTCTTCTAATGTTGAACCATCCTTCATCCCTTTTATGAAACCCACTTGGTCATGATATATTATTTTTTCTGATGTTCTTCTGGATTCTCTTGGCTAGGATTTTGTTGAGAATTTTTGCATTTGTGTTCATGAGGGATATTGGTCTATAGTTTTCTTTCTTAGTGATGTCCTTCCCTGGTTTTGGTATGAGGGTTATGCTTGCTTTATAAAAAGTATTAGGGTGTTTTCCATCCTCTTCCATATTCTGGAATAATTTGAGTAGAATTGGTGACAGTTTTTCCTTGAATGCTTGGTAAATCTCACCTGTGAAGTCATCTTGGCCTGGAATTTTTTTGGTTGTGAGTTTTTTGATGACCTGACCACTTTCTTCTTTTGTTATGGGTTTGTTGAAGCTTTTTACTTCACTCTGAGTAAGTTTAGGTAGGTCATGTTTTTCTAGAAATAAATCTACGTCTTCTAAGTTTTCAAGTTTGTTGGAGTACAACTCTTCATAGTATTCTGTTATTATCTTTTTGATTTTGTTTCCTTTCATTGTGACATCACCCATGTGGTTTCTAATGTGAGTTGTGTTCTCCCCCTCTTTTCTTTTGTTAGTTTTGCCAATGGTTTGTCAATTTTATTAATCCTTTCAAAGAACCAGCTTCTAGTCTTGTTGATTCTTTCTATAGTTTTTCTGTTTTCCATCGCATTTATTTCTGCTCTTATCTTTATTATTTCCTTTCTTTTGGTGATTGTAGTTTCCCTCTGCTGGTCTGCTTCTAATTGTTGGAGATGCTGTGTTAATGTGTTAATTTTGGTTCTTTC
>NW_006408577.1:12651317-12657497 GCF_000296735.1 Chrysochloris asiatica
GTGTCTCTTGCAGGCAGCATATTGAAGAGTCTTGTTTTCTTATCCATTCTGCCACTCTGTCTCTTCACTGGTGCATTCAATCCATTGACATTCAATGTAATTATTGATAGGTACAAATTAATTGCTGCTATTATGTTACTTTTTTAGTAGTGCTGTTCATTCTTTTGTTCTGCATGCCTTCTTGTGTTGGGTTTGTGTTTCTTGTACTATTTCTTGTTGGTTTCTTCTTAATTTTCATGTTTGCTTGTTCTATTTGGAAGTTCATTCTCATGGTAAGTTGTGATGTATTAGCTTTCTTTGGGGGTTACCTAAGGAGCTCTGGTAGAGTAGTGGTTACGAATCAGGCTGCGAACCTCAAGGTCGACAGTTCGAAACTACCAGATGGTCTGCAGGAGAAAGATGAGGCTTTCTGCTTCTGTAAAGATTTACAGCATCAGAAACCCTGTACAGAGTCACTATGAGTTGGAACTGACTCCATGGCACATCACAACAATAATAGTCTACTAACTTTTCTTTCCATTTTAGAGAAAAAATTTTATCCTGTAATTAACCTGATGTCCTCATCACCTGGATCTCTGTTGTTACATTTTTCCCTTCTTTGACATTGATATAGTTTTGATTTTTAGTTGACCTCCCAGCTCCTTTGAATTTGTTGTAGTCTTGTTATGGTCTGGATTTTGCTATCTGTTGACTGATTTCTAGGTGGCATTGCCACGCCTGGCAATCTCTGGTTGTTGTCTGTTCTTGTTGGTTTTCAGTCCTCAGAACTCTGTTTCAGATGTTTTGAAGTGATGGATTGGTTTTGATAAAATCTTTCAGATTCTGTTTATCATGGAATGTTTTGATTGCACCATTGTATTTGTTTGATAGTTTTTCTGGATAGACGATTCTTAGTTGGCAGTTTTTTCTTGTAGAGTTTTGTATATGTCTCCCCATTGTCTTCTTGACTGTATGGTTTGTTCTGAATAGTCAGAGCTTAATATGATTTACTTGCCTTTATAAGTTACACTTACCTTCTCCCTGGCCACTTTTAGTATTCTCTCCTTATCTTTGATTTTGGAGAGCTTGATTATTATATGTTTTAGTGACTTTCTTTTGGGGTCTATACTTCCTGGAGTACGTTCGGCTTCTTGAATGTTTATCTTCTCATCCTTTAAGATGTCAGGGAAATTTTCTTCCAGAAACTCTTCAACTAGCTCCTCTGTGGACTTCTCTGAGTCTTTCTGTTCTGGAATGCCAATAATTATTAAGTAGCTCCTCTTCATGTTATCCAGCATGAGTCGTAAACACTCTTGAGAATTTTTAATTCTTATTTCAGCTTGCTCTTCTCTCTTAGCAGTATTGAGAACTTTGTCTTCCAGCTCACTAGTTTTGGCTTCCATCTCTTCTATTCTGCTCCTTTCCCCTTTCAGTGTATTGTCCATTTCTGATATTTTATTATTAATAATCTGTACCTCTTTCTGAGGTTTTGAATTGTTTCCAATGCTGTAGCAATCTTATTTGATTGCTGTTGTAGTACTATCTTGACTTCTTCCTTGTTTTCCTCCACCCCTTTTTGGAGCATTTGAATTTGTTTCCGTATCATTCTTCTGAATTCTTTCTCAGGCATATCCAAAACTTGCTCTTCCTCTTCTAGAAGCCTTTGTCTGTCTCCAGCTCATTTGTCTCAGATACTCTTTTCTATTTTTGGACATGTTTTGATATCATTTGTTGTTTCTTTGTTCATCATTTCTAATAGTTATGTGGTTTTTTAATGCTTGAATGGATGCTTGTTGTTGTATTATTAAGCTCACTGGGTGTCTCCTAGTGGATATAATCAGGAGATAGACTTTTCTTTTCACATGTAATGTTTAGCAGCTGTTATTGACTCTTGTCTCAATGGTGGAATATCATGGGGTATACTTGTAGCTTGGTTATATGGCCATGATTGCTGTCACTTCTTGGGTAACGTAGAGAGAAAAAGCTCCCACCTCCAGGAATAATGTGTAGTCAAAAGGTCCAAAAGTAGAAGCAATATAAAAGCAAAGATAAGAACCTCCCTGCTTTTAGGGCAGGTGCCCTTTACTGGTCTGTCTGTAGTCCTGCCCTCTGCCTTCCTTCCAAGTGGAATGGCTGCAGAGGGAGTCCCATGTGATAGAGCTCTTTCTCTCTATGTCATGGGAGAGCTAAGGTCTCAATGCTGGACCTTTTTGGGGGGGTGCACACCGACCTGCCTGAAGGCATCCGGGATGGGCAAAAAGAGCATGACAGGGAAGAGGTAGAATAAAATATGTAGAATGTCTCCATGCCTCCTTTCACAGGACTTGTCTTATTTTGTACTTTGCCTTGCCTTGCATGTAATACACATCAGAAATTTTGAAAGATAGCCTTGGTTATTCTATATGCCTTTTCCTTTCTGGTGAAAATTACTCAAATCATCCAGGATATTTAATTAATATTTTGAAGAGAGAAATAATCAATCATTAGATTATATTCAAATAGCTGACAAATTGTGCAAACATAAATATCTAAATGACTGATACACTTTCTACTTATCATCAGACATCACCTCTACTATAAGGATGATCTCAGAATGTGAAAAAATAAATTAATGAAAAAGAGGTAGTTATATTTAATTTAAGGTTTCATCTGATGTGATATTGGGTTTCTAGAAGTGACTTGTGGATTTGAACTGCCAACCTGTGGCTAGCAGTTTAGTACTTACTCTACAGTGCCACACCTCACATGACATAAAATAGTAAGACTTTTTAAAATGTATGCTAAGAGTAAAAAAAAAAAAACAAAACCTGGAGTTAAGGGAAGGTTCACAAAGTAGTAAAAAATTTTCTTAAAGATTTGAAAGAAAATACATGATTTCATACTGAAACTAAAGTAGGCAACCAACTTTAAATTCTGTTAATTATAAGGCAAAATATAAAATGTCAAATAATCACAATTTAAATGATAAAATTTTGTCCTAATTAGGAGATTCCTTGCTTCAAATTGTTGTTGTTTTTCCTGTTCAGTTAGATCATTAGTTTGTTACTGAACAACCTTGCTGCTGCTTCTATTCAGATTCCTGGTTTCTCTTGGCAATTAGTCTTGTTTCTGGTTTTTGTTTGTTTGAAATTTGCTACTACTGCTTGGCTGGGTGAGATAATATCTTTGTTACTTTGATTTGCAACTATCTAATGGCTAATTACCATGAGCATTTCTTCATGGTTGTTGACCACCTAGAGAACCATCTGTTCGTGTTTTCTGGAAATATTTTAATTGAATTTTTGTCTTTTTGTTGTTCAAGTGTTGAAGTGTTCTATAAATTTTAGAGATTAGCTCTTTAAACCGATAAATTCCCATTACCACTAACCCTAGAATTATTCATGGTAGAAACCACCAGGATTCATATAAATGTTAGCAAGTCAGTCCTTGTGAGATACTAAATAACAACAAAATCTGTTATTGTAATTTGGATGAAAGTTTACAGAGAAAATTAGTTTTTCATTCAATAATTTATACTTATTTGTTTCATAATGGTATTAATTGTAATCCCTTCAATGTAATAGGACTCTTGTGAGAGAACATGAACAGACAGTTCACAAAGAAAGACATTCAGTCAGTTGGCCAGGTAGTTGTCTTTCAAATTTCTTGGAGTATATGAGTGAGTTCTTCCAGTGTTTCATCAGTTTGTTGAAAGATTTCAATTTGTAATCCATCAATTCTCAGAGCCTTATTCTTTGCCAATACTTTCAATAAAACATGGACATCTTCCTTAGTATCACTGGCTTTTGATCATATGCTACCTCTTGAACTGGTTGAACATCAACCATTTCTTTTTGGTACAGTGACTCGTTGTATTCTTTCTATCTTCTTTTGATGCTTACTGAATCATTCAATATTTTACTGATAAAATCCTTCAATATTTCAAGTCAAGCCTTGAATTATTTTTTCAGTTCTTTCAGCTTAAGAAATGCTGAGTGTATTCTTCTCTTTTGGTTTTCTAACTCCAGGTTTTTGCACATATTGTTGTTTGTCTGTGCTTTATTGACTATGCAAAGAAAGATGTTTACATTTGCTTTATTGACTACTCAAAGGCTTTTGATTGTGTGCATCATGACAAACAATGGAGAATATTGCACAGAATGAGAATTCCAGAACATTTAATTGTGCTATATATAGACCAAGAGGCAGTTAGTTGTTCTAACAGAACAAGGGAACACTGAATGTTTTAAAATTAGGAAAGATGTGCAACAGGGTTGTATTCTTTCACCATACTTATTCAATCTGTATGCTGAACACATAATCTGAGAAGCTGGATTATATGAAGAAAAATATAATCATCCGATTTGGAGGAAGACTCATTAGCAACCTACAATATGCAGCTGATACAACCTTGCTTGCTGAAAGTGAAGAGGACTTGAAACATTTACTGATGAAGATCAAATAACACAGCCTTTGATATGGGTTGCACATCAATGTAAAGAAGACAAAAATCCTCACCACTAACCCAATATACAACATCCATATAAATGGAGAAAAAAATGAAGTTGTCCAAGACTTCATTTTGCTTGGATCGATCATCAACACTCATGGAAGGACCAGTCAAGAAATTAAACAATGCATTGAATTAGGCAAATCTGCTGTACAAGACCTCTTTAAACTATTCAAGAGCAATGTCAGTTTGAGGACTAAGGTGTGCCTGACCCAAGCCATGGTATTTTCAATAGCCTCATGTGGTGGTGGTTGTGTGCCGTGGAGTCAGTTCTGACTCATAACGACCCTGTATTGCATTTCCCATGTTGTAAATCTATACTGGAGCAGAAAACCTCATCTTTCTCCAGGGAACAGCTGGTAGTTTCCAACTGCTGACCTTCAGGTTAGAAGCCCAACTCATAACAGCTACACTACCAGAGCTTCTTTCAATAACCTTATTTGCATGTGAAATTTGGATCGTGAATAAGAAAGACTATAGAAGAATTAAAGCATTTGAGTTATGGTGTTGAGAGGAATATTAAAAATACCATGGGCTTCCAAAAGAACAAACCATTCTGTGTGGGAAGAAGTGCAGCCAGAGTGATCCTTGGAAACCAGAATGGCCAGACTTCATCTCTCATACTTTGGACCAGTCCCTGAAGAAGGATATCATGTATGGTAAGAGGAGGTTTGGAGAAAAAGAGGAGGACTCCCGATGAGATGGATTGGCACAGTGGCACCATCAAAGGGTTCAAACATAACAACGATTGTGAGGTTGGCACATTACCAGGCATTGCTTCTTTCTGTTGAGCATAGTGTCCTTATGAGTTGGTACCGACTCAATAGCTTCTAACAACAACAGCACTCTTATGTCTTCCGCCCTGGGTTCCCTGTTTCCATTTATCTTTCTTTATTGGCCCTTCCTCCCTCTTAGCTTTGTTTTTGGATAAATGGTACAATTGTGGGATCATATGGTTGACAGTTTGGAGAAGTACCTCCTCCCTGGTGTTACTGTTCACTTAATAGGCCTAATGTTTAACTGAAAATTGACCATTGGGAGTAGGTTCAGTTTCAAGACTAAAGGATGTATTAGGGTCACAGTCTTAGTGGTTTCACCAATTTCTATCAGACCAGTAAGTCTGTTCATTTTTATGATTTTTGAATTTTGTTCAACTTTTTTTTTTTTTTTCTCCATTTCTGTCCAAGACTTTCTATTATGATCCTAAAAAGAGCAGTTGGTAGTGATAGTCAGGAACGATCTAGTGTTTCTGGTCTCAGGGTAGTGAAAGATTGGTTTGTATGCTCCAATAGTTCTTGTGACTGACTGTTTCTCATAAAGGAAAATTTGAAATACACTGACAAACTTTTTCTCTAACAACAATAGAGTTCCTGTTGAACATTAGTTTCAGTTGCTTATGAAAACTACTTCTTATCTTGATGTACCATCCAACATAACATACTCCACATGGCCTGTATTTTCAGTTGTTATTGTAGTTAAGTACTGTCTAGTTGGTTCTGACTCATAGGGACCCTGTATAGTGTTTCCAAGAAGCAGCTGGTAGGTTTGAACCTCTGACCTTGTGGTTAGCAGCCCAGTGACTATCCTACAGTGTCATATCAGGACTCCCTATTTTCAGTGTTGTTGTAGAATTGGTTCTAACTCATAATGACCCTATATAGGGTTTCATATGAGTAGCTGGTGGGTTTGGACTTGTGCTTTACAGTCCAGTG
>NW_006408577.1:12657597-12659508 GCF_000296735.1 Chrysochloris asiatica
AATTGAATGTAGGTTTAGAGAGTAAGTCATCAGTTTTACATTCAACAAATCATGTACTATGCTTCATTAAAATGATTGCAATATCGTCCATGTACCATTTATTAGTTAACACTATTTACCTCTATTTGCTTTAGAGAGTCTTCTTTTTTGCTGAACTTGTACTTAACCAAGCATGATGCCCTTCTCAAGGGACTGGTTCCTCCTGAAAGCGTGTCCAAAATTTGTGAGACTTACCATCCTCACTTCTAGGAGCATACTGGAAGTACTTTTTTCAAGACAAATTAGTTCATTCTTCTGGATGATGTTGGTATGAAGTGCCATTATCAAAACAGTTCTAACTCATAGGGTTTCCGAGGCTGTAAAACTTTCCAGGAACAGAAAGCCTCATCTTTCTCTCACAGAGCAACTGGTGGGTGCGAGCTGCCAAACTTGTGGTTTACAGTCTATTGCTTATCCTATAGAGCCACTGTGCTCTTCTGGCAGTCCTTTGTGTATTCAATATTCTTTACCTCCATGTAATTCAGCTGAATCATTTTTTCTTTAGTCTTCCTCATTCATTGGTCTCTTTCCCATGCATATGAGGTGATCAAAAGCACCATGGCATGGATCAGGTGCATCTTATATCTTATGTCTTTACATATTGTAATGCGAGAGGATTCTGCCATCAGTTATTTTCCTTTCTCTAGTCTCGAAAAATCCCTAAGAAATGCCATTTTAATTCAAGGTAAATTGCATTTTCAGTCCCAAATTCTTTATTGAGTTTTAGATACAAATATCTGGATATCTGCTTGCTATCTTTCTTTAGGTGTCCTTGGAGCATTCTAGAACAAACATATTCAAAATGCACTTCTAATTTCCATACTCAATCCCACTTGCCCCCTAGTTTTCTCCTTCTTAGCAGGTGATCTTCCTCTCAGTGTATTTCTAAAGCCAAAATCTAGGTGTCATTCTTGACCATTCTCTTTCTTAAACTCTCTATCAATTCCACCTTCAAAATTTATTTAGTGCTATACTGGTATCGTAGTGGTTATAAATAAGGATGCGAACTTTAAGATCAGCATTTCGAAACTACCAGCCACTCCGTGGGAGAAAGATGAGGCTTTCTGCTCCTGTAAAGATTTACAGCCTCGGAAAATCTGTGCAGGGTCGGAACCAACTCGACAGCACTTAACAACAACAAAATACTAATGAAAAGATGGGCAAAGATATCAAAGATATAGAAGATAAATTTTAGAACTAAACTTACATGTGATCACTTGATTTACTACTAAGTTTAAACTTGATTCAGTAGGGGAAAGATGGTTATTTCAACAAGTGACACTGGCTAATCTAAATCTCATACACTATGCAAAAAACAAACAAACAAAAAAAACCCAACAAAACAAAACATTGAATTGGGCCATTGAAGAAAGCCTTGCGGATGACTTCAATTAAGAAATAAAGACAGGGAATCCTATGTAAGGCAATTTTCAAGATTTCCAATTTTCGAATTTCCTGATGCATATATGTTAGCATGATCCAGTGTGAACTTGACGCTGAGCTAGTATTCACCCATTAAACAGTAACAAGAGCTGCTATACAGATGTGTTTCAATTTCATATGAACAATTTGAACAACTGTTATTCTCACCCACCATTCATCTGTCCGTGTGTTGTACCGTGGTGGCTTGTGAGTTGCTGTGATTCTGGAAGCTATGCCACCATTATTTTAAATACCAGCAGGGTCACCCATGGTGGACAGGTTTCAGATGAGCTTCCGATGAAGGCAGACTAGGAAGAAGGAGTGATGAACTACTTCTGAACATTTAGTCACTGAAAACCTTATGAATAGCAGAGAAACACTGTCAGATATAGTGCCAAAAAATGAGCCCCTAAGGTTGAAAGGCACTAAAAATGAGACTGAGGAAGAGCT
>NW_006408577.1:12660448-12673772 GCF_000296735.1 Chrysochloris asiatica
TAGGGTTGCTATGGGTTGGAATTGACTGGATGGCACTTAACAAACACAACAACAATAGCTAATGGACTCCTGGTTTGGTGCTATAGGGTAAGCACTGGACTGTGAACCACAAGATCAGTAGTTCAAACCTACAAGCTGCTCCTCAGAAACCCTATAGAAGGTCATTATGAGTTGGAACTGACTAGATGGCACTAACAATAACAAATAACTAGTGAATAGCCCTGGTGGTGCTTTTAGATAAGCATTGGACTGATAATCACAAGGTGGGCAGTTCAAATCCACCAGCTGCTCTGAGGGAGAAAGATGAAGCTTGCTGTTCCAATAAAGATTTACAGCCTCAGAAACCCTACCAAGAGTCAGAAATGACTTGATGGTGATGAGTGAGTGAATGAAAGGCTGATGATCATGAACATTTCTTCATGTATTGCTTGGCTGCCTGAATGTCTTTTTCAGTAAAATATCTGTGCATGTCCTCTGCATTTTTAATTGGATTGTCTTTTTATTGATGAGGTGTTGAAGTGTTCTATAAATTTTAGACATTAGTGCCTTGTCTGATACGTTGTTGTAAAAATTGCTTTTCCAGTCTGGAGTTTATCTGTCTACTCTTTTGGTGAAATATTTGAATATGCACAAATGTTTAATTGTTAGGAGGTCTTAAATGTTTAGTCAGTCTTCTGCTGTTGTGCATTTTCATTTATGCTTGATAGTGTATTTATGCCATGTATTTGGTCCCTTACTTTCCAATGCCCTTTCACTCATGGTAAACATCAAAGAGTGTGTCTTTCTGTATGCAGATCTTTTCTTGACTTTTTATAATAGTGAACCTAGAGGACATTATGTACAAAAAAAAAAAAAAAAAAAAAAAAAAGCACAAATATTGCATGAGAAAACTATTACTAAGAATCCATAAAAGGTTTATACACACAAAGAAACACTTTGAAGCTTATCAGTATTAGGAAGGTAAAGGAAAGTTAGGCATGGAATACAGAGTTGACACATATTAACCTGAGTGAATGAAAAGGCAATATATAAGAGGAAAGAGATCACAAAATTATCAAGGCAAAGGAAGATACTGGAAAGAGTACAAGAGTAAAAGGCAATGAAGGCAGATACTATTACATACATAGTCCTGCTAGAATAGCAATAACTATAATTTGTGAATGGATCCATAGATAGACACACAAGCTGAGCCGGTGGTGTAGAAAGGCAAATGAAACTATACCCACATATATGTATAGGTTTGGCAGAGGATATTTCCATATATGTCTTTACATGTGTGGCAAATATATCCATAATTATAGTATAGCACACTGGTGACAAAGTTATGAAAACATCTTTTCCATAAACAAATACCTTGAGGGAATGAATCACTGAGCCTGGGATCTCAGAACCATAATCCTGGGGAACAGCAAAGTCAATTGATATAGCATAGACCACAAAGACAGTGTGCTACTTCCTGCTCTGGTGAGTAGCATCTGATGTCTTAAAAGCTTGTTAGAGTCGTCCTAAAGAAAAAAGAGTGAAGAAATTAAAGATATAAGGAAACAATTAATCCAAAGGATGAATGGACCACACAAACCTTAGCCCCCACTACCCAGAAACTGGACTTCTGATACAGCACTGTAAGATCACCACTGGATTACAAACAACACAATTTGCAGTTCAAACCCACCATCTGTGTCTTAGAAACCCTATACAGGAACGGACTCAACAGCCCTTAACAACAATGACCCTGAAACTAGAAAAACTAGATGGCATCCAAGTACTACTACCAACCACTCGAAAGGAATTTCAATAGAAAGTCCATGATAGATTGGAACCAAATAGTGGAACAAACCTCAAAATCTTAAAAAGATCAGATATAGACTGGTAGAAATTCCAAGCTTATGGCCTTCAGCCATCTTTCAGTTCTAGAATTGAGCTCTCCTCCATTGCTCAACTTTCAGCCAAATAATAGACTGGCTTATGTGGCACTGTAGGATCAACACTGGACAGCAAACCACAAGATCAGCAGTTCAAAACCAGAAGCTGCTCCTTGGAAACTCTGTACAGGGTCATTATGAGTTGGAATTGACTCAAGAGCACTTAACAACAACATGAGGGCAACAATAACACCAATGAGATAAAACACTTCACCATGGAAGACATTTGGGCAGCCAACAAACACATGAAGAAATGTTCATGATCATTAATCATTGCTGTTGTTGTTGTTAAGTGTTGTTGAGTCAGTTCTGACTCATAGCAATCCTGCATAGGGTTTCCAAGATTGTTATACAGTGAATTTATTACATAACTTTTCTATCCATAGTCTTTGTATCTCGCCAAATGATTGCATGGGACAGTGCAAATAGGTTGTACAAAACTCTAATGCAGGCATTGGTTGGTTGACAGTGGCAGCAGCAGCAGAATCAAAAGCATGAGACAGAGCAGAACAACACACTTCCTGATCCACAGAGAGAGTAAAAGCTGAGCATTTATTAATAGCATTTATCAATAGCACTAAAGGAGATTTGTAAGGAGCTCCGGTAGCGTAGTGGTTACGAATCAGGCTGTGAACCGCAAGGTCAGCAGTTCGAAACTACCAGATGGTCTGCAGGAGAAAGAGGAGGCGTTCTGCTCCCATAAAGATTTACAGCCTCGGAAACCCTGTGCAGGGTCGCTATGAGACGGAACCGACTCCAAGGCACTTAACAACAACAACAGCAAAGGAGATTTGTAGCGCTTGCCAGAGTAGAGCAGAACTCCAGAGCCATGTGTCTGAGAGGCTGAGTGTTACAGAAAGAAGCTTACGACTGAGAAAAGGTGCTCTTGACCTGAGAACTTCTGTTGCTTCTGATCCTGAATTATGACATATTTATCGTTAATTTCCTTAATAAACTCCATAATTATGAGTATTGCTTGTGAGTACTATGTGGTCATTGCAATGAATTATTGAACCCAACAGAGAAGTAAAGTGCCATAGGAGGGATGACTGGTGTCAGAATAGGATAAAAGTTTGGAGGGTGTATATATGTCGGACCTCTGCCTCCTAAGAATGTTCCTTATTCTGGTAATTCTCCTCTTTGCCCCTTGTACAGCTAGAAGAGGTCAGATGCCATCTTCATGCCATTTATTCCACAGATGATGCACATAGATTACTCTTTCTCTACTGTTACAATAAAGAGAAACATATTCTGGGAAGAGAATAGTTCAGTTTTTTGGTTTTTTCCCCTTCCTTGAATCTTTAGAAAATATATGTTTCAAATTTTTGTCAATTCTTCGAAACAACTAATTAATGAACAAAGAGAAAAAAAACCCTGAACGTTCTTAAGAAAGAAATAAGTAGGAATTTTCTACTGATACAGGAAGGTATTTGTAGTTGAACTTTGTATCTTAGGGAATCTCAGCCCAAAAATATTTGGGTAAGTATTAAAAATACCTGGCTCTTCTAATGACTTTATACAGTTACATGAATGGGCATGTACCAGAGCAACATGCTTATTTAGGTGGCCACATGAAAAACCTGAGTCACACCTTTATTGTTGGGATGATAATTCAACTGGAGTTTGAGCCCAATAATTTAGATATACAGTGGTAAATAAATGATGGCTTCTTAATTCTTTTTGACCAAAAGCTATTCATGTGTAATTCTTTTCTTGTGTTTGGCATTTAAATATCAAGTTACTAGCATCAATGGCCTTGTGGGTAAAGAGGAATCAGTGGGGGTTGATTGACAGAGTGGAAAAAAGAAGTAAGAATGTTGACAATGCAATTTCATTTGGTAATTTGGATAGTGAAAAAATAGTGTGCGGATATATAAAAATGTCTTTTGATGTGTGGCTATGGTTTTCTCTTACATCGGCTGCTTTTGTAGCTCTGACTCAGACTCATGTGCTTCTGAAGATTCTTTTTCAAAAGAGATCATTCCATTTTTCATTGTTATATACCAGACTACTTTCTCCACCAGTGGTTTGTTCCAGAGGTTCATGGCTCCATTCCATTGCTGGGTTATATATCTATATTTCTTCAAACCATTTTATTCTTCTATGATATTATTACAATTTTGTCTATTTTCTTCAGAGCTGCATTGCCTTAGAGAATCCCTTAAGAAGGGATTTCATACATTTCATTGATTGAGTGAAAAAAAAAAAAAAAGTACAAATCATTATAGCTGTTTGTGCATCTGGTGGTAAATATTTTCTATATGTACATTTTTGAAGAGTATTGAATCATAACAAAAACTACCTCAATATCTAAACTCTTTTTGATTGTGAAGTCATTCCATCAAACTATTTTAATTGTGATTATTCTGGTCTAATTGCCCCAGAAGTTTGATGCAAGATTTTGGTAGATTTATGACTTGTTGAAATAACAAAGATTGGATTTTACTTTCCTTAAATAAAGGATATATGAGGTCTTTCCTTCCATTTTTTATAATTTTCAAGTAACTAAATATTAGTGATTAGAATGTTTATCACCTTTATGTTTTGGAAATTGTCACTTGTAGAAGATTTGACAAATGGTGACATTAATCTTAAACCCATCCTACCCACCCAACTTGCCATTTACTAAATCAATAATAGAATTAGAGCAGCTAAGAAAAAGACATTGTATTATTTCAAATTTTTTTCCTAGTTTTTATTTAAATGATTCATTACTTGCTTGGCTATGAAAAACATAAAAATCCAAAATTATCTTTGGTTATTGCTTTCTTAGCCCATCACAGAAGACAGAAAATGCAATCAAGTGTGATGCAGGTGTGCATTACTAAAACTAATAATTTATCATTATTCCCTAATGGACAGATGCCAGAATGTATTTTGCCTAAAGTAAAAATACATTGAAATTCCAGCCCAAAATTCTATTTAAAAATCAAATTGAATAATCCACTACTTGAATTCTTTGAGTGTATAATTCAATGTTTTTTGACATTTTTTGGAAGTATGGCTAAAAGGAGTCCTGGTGTGGCACTGTGGGTTAATGTGCTAGACTGCAATGTCGGGTTGAAGCTCACGATCTGCATGTCAAGCACACCAGCCACTCCACAGAAACCCTATATAGGTTGCTATGGGTCGGAACCGACTCTACAGTACACAACAACAACATGGCTAAAATAATAACGTAAATAAACACTTTCATTGATATTGTTGATTTCCTATCCATTTACCCCGTTCCATTTGAAACCTCATATTCTGTCAGATATCTAGCCTTCACTTAGGCATCCATTACTCTTTACAGGAAGCTGATTCCATTTTCTTAGTAATTCTTCTGTTCAAAATGTAATTATCTGTTTCAAAGGTAAGTCCATCTTCTATCTTCTGTGCTAGTATTTGGAGACCTAGTCTTAAGTTAAATCAACATTTTGATAGTTCCCTGAAATTTCCTAGTAGGTCTGATAAAACACTTGGGGAAATTGGAAATGTGCTTCTTTGACAGACTATCAGTTTATTTTTAAGCCATAGTAAATGAAAGAGAGGTAATTCATGTTCTAGGGGAAAAAAAAGAAAAACGCACTATGATCTGATTTAAAATTTTTTTCCTCACATTATTTTTTGTAGGAAACTGGTTCTTATACATTGGGGAGTTTTAATCAGAAATATGCCAATAAATTTCCAATGCATACAATCCATCAAAATAAAGGAATATTGTTGTTGTACAGTGTTGTCGAGTTAGTTACGTCTCATAATTACCCTGTGTAGGGCTTCCAAGAAGCAGCAGGTAGATATGAACTGCAGGCCTTGTGGTTCGTAGTCTAGGCTGATCATACAGTGCCACTCCAGAAGTACAAGATAAATGAATAGACATAATCAAAAGATGAAGATGGCATATCTCCAGAGAAATTACTCCTCCAGGAATTAGGAAGACATAGAAAAGTATATTTTATAAGAGACTGGGTGGTACATGCCATTTGGAATAGGCTACTAGCATAAACATTAGCAGATCAAACCAACCAGTGTTTCCATGGAAGGAAGCTGTAGTTAACTGCTTCTATAAAAACTATAGCCAAGAAAATCCCATAGCAGAGACGCACAAGAATGCCCAAACTTGCAGATAGTACCTATTTGACCTAGCCTCAATGGCTTGATAATCAGAATAAAGGAAGATAAAAAACAATTTTTGATGAAGGAAAACAAGTGTTAATTGCTACAACTTGATGAACCTGACCTATTATGACTGTAGTAGTTCAAAATACCAACTGAGAGGGAAGGAGTCTTCATATCAAGTATTAGTGCTATCCCCTCTGTACATAGGGTTGATAGGGATGGGCAACTTGGACATTGGCTACCTAAAATGAGGGGATAAAACAGACACGATGGGACTCGCTTACAAGTTTTCAAGAGGAAGTTTAGTTTAAGAGTGCGCGGGCGGAAGGTAGAGTGTTCATTGAATAGTTTTCATCTTGTCTAGATGGGTCTGGTGAAAAGAGATGGGGATCAGATTCTTATGATTCAATAGTGAGTAATCGTTATCATGACCAATTGCAACTGTCACAACTATAAAGGTAGAAGTTCTGTAACAAAAAGGGGTAAGTAATTAATCTTACGACAGGAATAGAGGATCCTAGGACCATCAAGGGAGAAGAGCAGGAGCGGAATGTGGGACCCTATCCAGAGAAGCAGTGATACCAGATAGAGTCAAAGATGAGAACATGGAGAGAGAGAGCAGCTGAGGACTCTAAACTCATGGAAAGAGAAAGACTGAGTGCTGTCAGCTAGGAGGCAGGCCTGCAGGATGTGTCCTTTGGTTGTTTCAATGATTAAACATTCCTGAGTCTTTTTATGTACTCCCCCTCAAAAAAACAAAACAAAAAAACATAGGGGATAGAAGCAAATACTGTTGAACGATGATGCACAGAGGGGATTGTAATAATTGGAATGAAACGATGAGTGTAAAACTGATGTTTGCTCATGTAAACTACCACTCAATTCATAATAAAAGCTTAAAAAAAAAAAAAAAAGAGAGAGAGAGACACACACACGCAAAAGTAAGTACCATAGCTACAGGTTTATAGGCTCAGTATAAAATAACAAAACAAAACTTTTTTTTTTTTTTTTTTAAGCAAACAACTTTACTGTTTTTTCTCTTAATAAGGTTGATAAGCTAATAAGGCTAATTTAAATAACATGTCAATTAAAGACACTAGTGCCTGGCACTTACAATAGCTGTAATACACACATATTATTTACCACATCAAGCACAAAATGCTGTACACATACTAACCCCATCTTTTATTTTTTATTGTGATTTAGGTGAATTGACTTTATTATACAGAAACTTGACTTTTCCATTCAACAATTGATGTACACTTTATTTTGTGACATTGATTGCAGTTTCAACAATGTGACAGCACTCATTTCACTTTTTCTGTCTGTTCACCCAACCACTCATCTGTAAGTTTGTCATACTGTGATGGCCTGCATGTGGCAGTGATGCAGGAAGCTTTGCCATGGGTATTTTAAATACTAGCAGGGTCAACCACAGTGGACAGGCGTCAGTTGAGCTTCCAGAAAAGACAGACTAGGAAGGAGAGGTGGCCTATTTCTGAATATTTATTCATGGAAAAACTTATGAATATCAGTGGAATACTGTCAGAGCCAGAATTCTGAAAACTAAAATATGGTTAATAGCACCAGATTATTGTCAGATACAGTGCTGGAGGTCGAGCCCCTCAGGTTGGCAGGCACTCAAAATACAATTGAGGAAGATTGCCTCCCAAAATAGAGTTGACCGTGATGAAACAAATGGAATAAAGCTTTTAGTACCTTCCTTTGTTGATGGGGCACCACTAAAAATGAAGAGAAAGAACTGTAAACACCCATTAATCATTGGAATATGGAATGTAAGAAGATTGAATTTACGAAAATTGGAAATTGTCAAAATTGAAATGGAACAAATAAATATCTATATTTTAGGCATTAGTGAGTTGAAATTGACTGGCATTGGCTATTTTGAATCTGACAATCACATGATTTACTATGCCAGAAATGTCAAATTGAGGAGGAATAGCATCACATTCATCATCAAAAAGAACATATCAAGATCAATTTTAAAGTACAGCACTGTCTGTGATAGGATAATATCATATGCCTACAAGGAAGACCAATTAATACAACTATTATTCAACTTTACGCACCAACCACTAAAGCCAATGATGATGAAATTGAAGAACTTTATCAACTTCTTCAATCTGAAATTGATCAAACATGCAATCAATCTTTTCTCTGTTTTTCTAGCTTACTAGAATTGAGATATTTAGCTTCAAATCCACTAATTCAGTATTCCATTGATCAAAATCTACTCCTTTGCCCTTTCAATGTATTTACCATTTCTAAAAAACCTTTATTAATATTCTGAATACATACTTGCAGGTTTTGTATTTTTCCATATGTTTATTTACTTTATTTGATCTTGCAGTGTTTTTCTGAATTCTTCTGAAGTTTTCTTTTGTGTTTTCCCTGCTTTCCTTAGTCTTTCTCTTCATCCATTGGAGATAGTGAAGTGTTACTCTTCGGAATTCTTCTCAGGATACAGAGCCGGAATACATTTCTGAGGAAGAAAAAGTCATGGAAATCCCTGAGAAATAATTCAGAAAAGTAATTTCTCTTTTATAGTGTCAAATCAATTTAAAAATATATAACAATTGTATGGAATTATACCAACATGCAAGCTGGAAAAAATCATGAAAATTCAAATGAACACAGCCAGAACTTAGTGTCAAAAACAATTGATTTGAAAGGTAATATTATGAGTAAAGATTCTTTCTAGCTTCATTATATGCATGTCTTTAAATCCCACAGTCTTGCTACCAGTTTTACCACATGCTTTGAGTATGCTTTAAAAAGAAAAAGCTGTGTTGAAAGAAAAGGTCTCAACTCCATACCTGACAGGAAAGAATCAGCATGAAAGAGAAATATAAACAATCTGCGATCCGTGGCTACAACTAAAAGCAAAGTTAAGAAAGAAATTCCAACTTTCTCCTCTCTTCTTGTTATCTCAGCTGCAAAACATGAACCATAAATTTTCATTGAGAAATGAGCACTGTACTTTCTTTGTTGTTTGAGAACATTCACACTTAACACATAAAAACAGCATTAAGAGATAACATGAGGGAAAATAAGAAAAATAGGAAATATTGCATTCAAAACTTGAAGAAAAAAAAAGTTCACATGAGAAAGATGTTTGCTAAGTCATTATCAGAAAGTGCTTTACCTCACTACTTAAAAATTAGTGTCCATATGTAATAGGATTTATATGTTATTGTTGTTGTTGTTAAGTGTCATTGAATCAGTTCTGACTCATAGCAATCCTACATAGGATTTCTGAGAAACAGTTATATTGTATTAGCCTAGAATTAAAGGTACCCAACCTCATATGCATGTGAAAGCTGGACAGTGAATAAGGTAGACCTTAGAAGAATTGATGCTTTTGAGTTATGGTGTTGGAGGAGAATATTGAAAGTGCCATGGGCTGCCAAAAGAACAAATAGATCTGTTTTGGAAGAAGTGCAGCCAGAGTGCTCCTTGGAGGCCAAGATGGCCAAACTTCACCTCTCATACTCCGGACATATTGTCAGGAGGGACCAGTCACTGGAGAAGGATATCATGTTTAGTAGGGTGGAGGATCAGATTGAAAGAAGAAGACCCCAAATCAGATGGATTGGCCAAGTGGCAGCATTGATGGTCTCAAGCACAACAACAGTAGTGAGGTTGGCCCAGGATCGTACAGTGTTTCGCTCTGCTGTGCATAGGGTCGCTATGAGTCAGTACTGACTCTATGGTACTTAACAACAACAACAACTTGCTGTAAGAAGATTTTGTATTAATGCTCTACGCTACTTTCTGCCATGTTACAGGCTGTCATTACTTTCTCAAAATTTTAGTATACAAGCTGTTACAAATGCAGCATGACTATTAAAGATTTACACAATTATAAACTCATGAAGGAGTGCTTTTTTTTCTTAAATGGTATGCAGTAAGCACCCCCCTGAAGAAGCCTTACTTCAATTCACAATGAAATACAATGAGGCCATGACATCAGAACTATGACTGATGTGCAAATTAGTCTCTGAATACAAAAGAAATATCATTTAAAATATAGGTGACATAGTAGTTTAGGTTTTCAAATGTCCAACTAGTGGTTGCTTCATGACAGATCGAATCTTAAAAGAGACAAGTGACAACCTAAACAAAAGAGATGAAACACAGGTCCAATTTTCTTGTTATTTACTCAGACCTGGGCCTTTTAATAAAAATAAAAAATTTTGTTCAACTTCTTTGTTGTTATTGCTAAGTGACACTGAATGGGTTAAGAATCATAGCCATACTGTAGGTTTCTGAGGAATGGCTGGTGTGTTTGAACTGCCCATCTTGCTGTTTAAACTGACCTTGTAGCCCAGTGCTTATCCCACAGCACCACACCAGGACTGTACATGAGGGAAAGTGTTGAGATTTCATTATAAAAACTTTTTTAAACAAAATGGTTTCTCTTTGGTGTATTTTTTCCACCGTATATGTTTAACTCACGTAAGTTACAAGACTCTTGAGTGTCTAGAATAAATTAAATTATTCTTCATATCTTTAAATTTTTATTATGTGCTTATGTAATTACTTGCAGAATGTAGAATTTCTTTAAATTTAGTGTTGTGTAAGGAGCTCTGGTAGCATAGCCGTTACAAATTGGTCTGCTAAACCTCAGGGTCAGCAGTTCCAAACTATCAAGGGAGAAAGATAAGGTTTTCTGGTCCTGTAAAGACTTACTGTCTCGGAAACCCTGTATAGGGACTTTATTAGTTGGAACCGGCTCCATGGCACATAACCACCACCACCACAGCCTTCATGGAGTCCTGGTGTGGTACTGTAGGTTAATGCACTGGATTGCAAAGTTAGTTTGAACCACAAGCTAGGCAGTTCAAGCTCACCAGCTGCTCTTTGGAAACCCTATACAGAGTCGCTATGGGTCGGAAACGACTAGACAACATGTAACAATCCTGGGATAGTATTCCCTTTGAAGTTAGTTATTTTACTTCTTATTTTTTTGTATTGTCATCAGTTCTTCATTGAAGTATTTTGAAGTACATCCTAGTGTATCCATTTACAGAGAAAAATGTTCACAGGGTAAAGAGCAACAACCCTAGGTATCCTGACCTTGAGTCAGTAGGATGTGACCTGGAGGTCAGATGCTAGCTGCTGGGTAAATGGCTTCTAAGATGGATTTGTGTAGAATGAAAGAATTCAGTTAAGAATTCGAAGAATTATTAGGAAGTGAGACTTGGTTACAAGAAAATCTACATGACTCTCAGGCCTCTAAGTTTTCATCATTACTAAGTGCATAAACCCATATACTGTTGTTTTAGTTGCCATCGAGGTGCTTCTGACTCATGGTGACCCCATGTGTGCCGAGTAGTACTGCTCCTTAGGGATTTTAATGATTATTACCTTTAGGAAGTAGATTACTAGGAAACAGATCATCTAGGGATCTCTGGGTTGGTTCAAACTACCAATCTTTTTGGTTAGTAGTTGAACACTTAACTGTTTGCACCACATAGGGAACATTTAAACCTATAAACTATTGAAGTTTCAAAGAAAATACTTAGAATGACATGTTGTTTTGTTGTCATGTGCCTTGGAGTCGGTTCTGACTCATAGCGACCCTGTACAGGGTTTCCGAGGCTGTAAATCGTTACGGGAGCAGAAAGCCTCATCTTTCTCTTGTGGAACAGCTGATAGTTTCCAACTGCTGACCATAAGATTAGCAGCCTGATTCATAACCACTAAGCTAACATAATAGCCATTTATTTACTTCTCTAAATACTCTCTTCAGTTATTTGGTTTTCCTAAAAGTTGTGAAATTGGTGTGTAAGTGCTACAATAAGTGATTAAAACAAAACTGTACTAACTTGATTTTATTCATGACATTCCCCATTCAATGAAAATGTTGTCATTGCCATCCTAGACTTCTCTTTATCATCCTCCTGAACTTGTAAAACTTCTTTGTTACTGAAGATCAAGTTGACTGATTTTCATGATAAAAGATTAGGGAGAAAGGAAATGGAAGGAATACAAATAAATGCTTGTTGGGGATGGAGAAAGAGAAATGGTTAGATATAACAGGTTGGAGGTGGATGAGGATGTTACAAATGTGACTGAGAGTTATGCATTTTGATTAGCTTACCAGGTTGTGAAAAATATGTTAGCCATTTTTACTGTTTGAAAAATATATTGATTGTTAAATAGTATTTATTCTACTTCTACAAAGTTCAGGCACATCCACAGAGGCAAGTAATATTGTCAATTTAAATTCACAATACCAAACTGTTCCTAAGCATTGCTATATTATGCCCACAATAAAAATTAAAGAACTGCTATACATATTTTCTGAGAACATGTCTATTTTTTAACAATTATATTTTAACTTTGGATGGAAAATCTAGATAAGAATTTAAAAGCATTTTAAAAAATACAAGTTTATCTGATAAACATAAAGTATATAATATTTTAAATGATTCTAGGTTAATTGAGTCTATTTCTGTCTTGAAAATGATGATTTGGGAATGATACACAGTATTCACTTTTTAAAAAATACAGAGGGAACGTTTTGCATTCCAGAGCACTTCTACTCCAGGATAGCTTAAACATTGTTTTCATGAAATTTGACTAATAGTGGGCAAATGCTATCCAATTTGAGCATTAATATCATCTAGTTCAGTATCTTAAATTCAATGGTTCTTATAATTTTAGCACTCTGTTATAACTATCATTATCATACTTTACTAAAAATTAAGGTACAAAACATTTATACCTTCCAAGTGAAATGCTCAATGAAATGTTTAATGTAAATGTTGTTGCTGTTAGGTGCCATCTAGTCAGTACTGACTCTTAGTGACTCATGCACAACAGAACAAAACACTGCCCAGTCTTGCACCAACCCAACCATCTTTGCTAGACTTGAGCCCATTGCTGCTGCCACCTTGCCAATCCATTTCATTGGGGGAGGGGCGTGTCTTCCTCATTTTTGCTGACCCTCCATTTTAGCAAGTATGATGTCCTTCTCTAGGTACTGGCCCCTCCTGATAATATGTCCAAATTATAAGAGACAAAGTCTGGTCATCCTAGCTGCTAACGAGCATTCTGGATGCACTTCTTCCAACACAAATTTATTTG
Organism: Chrysochloris asiatica; assembly: GCF_000296735.1. NCBI lineage: Eukaryota > Metazoa > Chordata > Mammalia > Afrosoricida > Chrysochloridae > Chrysochloris > Chrysochloris asiatica. The sequence continues at coordinate 12,673,588 of NW_006408577.1, forward strand.
TTCTTTTGGTGGTAATAGTACTTTAATATTCTCCTCCAGTACCATAACTCAAATGCTTTAATTATTCCATAGTCTTCCCTATTAATTGTCCAACTTTCACTTGCATGTCAGGTTATTGAAAATACCATGGCTTGGGTCCAACACACCTTAGTCCTCAAACTAACATTTTTGCTCTTTAACACTTT
>NW_006408577.1:12674574-12675754 GCF_000296735.1 Chrysochloris asiatica
CTGACCTTAAGGTTCGCAGCCCGATTCGTAACCACTACGCTACCAGAGCTCTGCAAGATTGGACGTTTAAAACTACCAGTCACTCCTTGAAAATCCTACATAAGGCACTTTAAAATCAGCAATAGCAACAACTTAACTATTAGCCCACAATCAAATTAAAATCAAGCCTGTTGCAGTTGACTTGATTCCCACTCCTCGTGAACTAGAGTAGAACTGCTCCAGAGAATTTTCCTGACTGCAATCTTTACAGAAGCAGATCGCCAGCCCTTTATTCCACGGCATTGTCTGGTAAATTCTAATCACTCTCCTCAATTAGCAACTGAGCACAAATGTTTTCTTTAGCAATATGATTTTGATTTATCATAATTCAATTATTTGAGTTATCTAATATCTAGGAGTCCTGGTATGGTGCTGTGGACAAAGTACTTGACTGTAAGATCAGTTTAAACCACAAAGTTAGTGGTTCAAGTTCAACAGCCAATCCTTGGAAATCCTAAATGGGGTGGCTATGAGTCAAAATTGGCTCAATAGCACTTAGAAATAATAACAACAACATTCAATATCTAAATACAATAATCTACAAGTATTTCTTGTTTAGATATCTCTAGAAGAGTAGTAGTTGTTGTTAAGTGCTGCCGAGTCATTTTAGGGAGTATTTGTATGCTTTAAACTCTTTTGATGTTGACATCAGATTTGCTTTTCAGGAGTCCTAGAGATTTTTGAAAAAAATAGCAAAAATACTAAGCCATCTTGCACATTCTATAAGCTGTTAAATTACTAAAGAAAATTTCTCATTTCTAAAACTTCGAGTCCAGCTGTTTTCTATTTTCATGTTTCATGTTTAAACTTGCTTACAAGGCTCTAAAATGGAATTATGTGATCATAAGGAAATGTTTTCTCATAGTCTGAATATTGTTCAAAAATCATCATTTAACAAGACCAACCTAGCTTTTTGGTGAAGGAAGACAATTTTTGAAGTGATAAAAACCAAATGGGCACGGTTTCTGGAGACAAGACTCTAAAGTATACATAGCTTCATTGCCTTTCATTGACAACTTCTTATCGGCAATCAAGGAGAGACAGTGATGTTTCAGAGAAATTGAGTGAATCTGGTAACTGACAGTTTATTCCTTATTCCAACACACTTTCCAAATCCTTTACATTTTCTGTTTAGCTCTGT
>NW_006408577.1:12679803-12685810 GCF_000296735.1 Chrysochloris asiatica
TTCTGCTGTGCATGGGGTCGCTATGAGTCAGTTCGGACTCGATGGCACCTGACAACAACAATAACAACTTCCATTAAGATTATAAGATATTGTCGCAACTATGTGCCTTTTGGAGAGATGTGATATTGTAAGGTAAGCCCTGGACTGCTAACCGCAAGGTTGGAGGTTCAAACCCACCAGTCACTCTTTGCAAATCCTACATAGGGCACTTTAACAACAACAATAACAACAACTTTAAAATTAGCATAGAATCAAACAAGGTCTGTTTGAACTGCCCTCAGAAACCCTATACAGGATATCTATGAGCCCAAACAGACTCAAAGACACTTAACAACAACAACATATGCCATTTGGATCTTCCTTCGAGGACAACTTTACTACCCAATTTCAAAAAAGGGATAGTATCTGATGTGTCAAGCTCTTACAACCTTTGCGATCTGCCTTAGTTTTTGAGTCAAGGCCAAGTACTTCTTGAGCAGCTTAGTCAATGATAGAGCAGTGAATATAACAAGGTCTGGCCATTTCTGAACCATGGTAAACTTATCTGACTGGCAATCTTTGCACCAGAGCTCTCTATTGGATGGTTAAGAGTTTGCCATAAATACGTTGTAGTCTCAGCCTTCTACTACCCAATCCTGCTTCTAAACTTTATGTTCTTTCATAGATTTTTAGATCTTCATCAGTGGATAAAGGTTTCCTTTGCTAATTTTGTTTCCTAAAATGCTTCCCTTTCACATGTATGTGATCAACATTATAATCTACAGTCTTCCCTTGAACCACCCTGTTCCCTACTCACTTTCCTCTTAAAGACAAATCAGCATCAACATCTGAATACCTGCCTTGCCCAACCCAGCTTCCTCTGTTCACAGGAATTGCTGTTGTTGTTGCTAAGTGCTAGTTGAGTTGTTCTGACTCATAACAATCCTGTATAGACTTTCTGAGGAACAGTCTGTGGGTTTGAACTGCTGACCTTGTGGTTCAAACTGACCTAACGGCCCAATGCTTATCCTACCAGTACCTCACCAGGACTCCATCAATAAAGCTTTTGCACTCCTAACTCCATTTCAATGTCTGATTGGATATTATTACAGACTCTCTATATCTAGTAACAAAAAATGTACTTCTAAGCCTTTTTTTACAGTTGATGATGTGAGAGGAAAGGTCTTTGGACTGGAAGTCAGAAGATATGAGTTTCAATCTTGTTTTCTGATTTTTCATTTTGATGAAATCATTAACCTCTCTAGTGCTTGGTTTCTTCATCAATAACATTAATATAATAATATCCACATGTACTAGTCTTACAGTGATGTCAGAGTGGACAGAAATGGAGGAAGAGCAATTGGATGCTATTATAATGGCTCAGTTTGAAATGAAACAGTAGCAGTGATGATAGTTTTATGCAAAAAAGACAGATGTAACGTTGTTAAAATGTCAGTATACTCCAAATAATGCAATGCCAATCCAGATTCCAACATTTTCTAAAAAGGTAGAAAAATCAATCACTAAGTTTATATAATTTACAAAGAAGAGCAAAGTAGGAAGTCTCTTGCTTCCTGATCTCAATACTACACAGCTGCAGTAGTGAAAACAGCCTTGTAATGGTACAATGAAAGACAGAACAGAAGTAAGAACACAGAAGTAAATCCATTCACCTATACTCAGTTGATCTTTGACAAAGGGCAAAACACATTAAATGGGAAAGAAATAGTCTCTTCCACAAATAGTGCTTACAAAACTAGAAGTACATTTGCAGAAAAATGAAACAAAGCCCATATACATATACATCATATACAAAAACAAACCCAATGTGGATTAAAGACCTAAATGTAAAACCTAGAACTATAATGATGTTATTGAGTGCCGCTGAGTCATTTCCAACTCATAGAGACTAGTATAGATAGGGTTTCTGAGGAGCAGCTGGTGGGTTTGAACCACTGACCTTGTGGTTCACAGTCCAGTGATGATCCTACAGCACCCACCAGGAGTCCAGAACTATCACGATAATCAATGAAATACAGGGACAAATATAGGGGGCTTGTTACATGGCATAAATACACTTACAAACATAACTGAAAATAAACAAACATCAGAAGACAAAATTGATGACTGGGAGTTCCTAAATATTAGATATTTATGTGCATCAAAATATTTCACCAAAAGAGCAACATGAGAACCCATAGACTGAGAAAAAATTTTTGACAATGACATATCAAACTAGAGACTAATCTAAAATTTATAGAATACTTCAACGTCTCAACAAATAATCCTGTTACAAATGTACAGAGGACATCAAAGAAGACATACAGGCAGCCAGCAAATATAGAAAGAAATATTTCAGACCATTAGCCATTATTATTGTTGTTGTTGTGTGCCACGGAGTCAGTTATGACCCATACCAACCTTGTATAGGGATTCCGAGGAGTGACTGGTGAGTTTGAAACACCAACTTTGCTGTTCAAAGTGCCTTTGCAGTCCAGTGCCACATCAATTAGCCATTGTTGTTAAGTACCGTAGAGTCGGTTCCGGCTCATAGTGACCCTGTACAGGGTTTCCGAGGCTGTAAATCTTTACAGGAACAGAAAGCCTCATCTTTCTCCCATGGAATGGCTGGTAGTTTTGAACTGCCTACCTTGAGGTTAGCAGCCCGTTTTGTAACCACTATGCTACCAGAGCTCCTTCCATTAGCCATTAGAGAGATACAAATAAAAACAAGAATGAGACAACACCTTACCCCAGCATTAATAGCAAAGTTCTAGCACAAACAACTTGTAACACCTAGGAACCTAGAGTTTATTGCTTATCTTTGTTTTCGAATGAAAAAAATGAAAGAAAACTGCTGTTGCTTTTTAGGTGTCATTGAGTTAGTTCTGACCCATAGCAACTCTGTGTACAACAGAAAGAAACACTGCTCACTCCTGCATCATTCTCACAATTGTAGCTGTGTTTGAGCCCATTGGTGCAACCACAGTGTAAATCCATCTCTTTTTCACTTTGCTAAGCATGATGTAATTCTTCAGGGACTGGTCTCTCCTGATTTTATTATTGTAAAGCATCTTCGAGTCGGTTCCGACTCAAAGCAACCTTGCCTAGGATTTCTGAGGTTGTAAATTTTTGATGAAGTAAAAAAGTCTTATTTTTCTTCCATTGAGCTGCTGGTGGGCTCAGACTGGTGACTTAGTGCTTATCCTACAGATCCATCATTTTCCTGGTCCCTCCTAATAAAATGCCCACCAAAGGTGTGAGACAAAGTCTCATCACCTTCACTAATAAAGAGCATTCTGGTTGCTCTTCCAGTACAGATGTGTTCCTTCTTCAGACACTCCATGGTATATTCAACATTCTTTGTCAACATAAAATTTCAAATACATCAATTCTTTTTTGTTTTTTCTTATTCATTGACCAGCTGTCACATGAAGATGAGATTAAAAATTCCATGGCTTGGGTAGGTTATTGAAAACATAACAGAGGAAACATAGCAACTCTATGTACATCAGAAAGAAACACTGCTCACTCCTGCATCATTCTCACAATTGTAGCTGTGTTTGAGCCCATTGGTGCAACCACAGTGTAAATCCATCTCTTTTTCACTTTGCTAAGCAACTCGGTGGCACTTAACAACAACAACAACAACAAGCAACCTTCTCTGTGGTAAAAGGTAAATCCTGTTATCATTTAAAAAGTAAGAGGCAATTGTCCCTACCTAAAAAACTTTAACCATTATCTTACCACATTAGCACACAGTATTTTGTAACTGCTTTGAACTTTGTCCCAGGTGTTTCAAACTAGTAAACATCAGATATTGGATGATGTCTCACAGATAGTTGAAAAGAAAACTAGAACATTCTTATAAATTTTAGTTACTAGGTGTGGCACTGTAGGTTAATGCACTGGACTACAATGTCAGTGAACTGCAAGGTTGGCAGTTCAAGCTCACCAGCTGCTCCTTGGAAACCCTTTACAATGTTGCTATGGGTTGGAACTAACTCAACGGTACTAAACAACAACAACATCTACAGCATTTTTTTTTTAGTATGTATTTAAAGTCACAATTTAAATTATTTCAAAGTGAATGTGTAACTACTTTACAACCACTTCTCATTTACCAGCATGGGTATGTACCATGTGTAAAAAAAATCAGTACAAAGAAAGACCAGATCTAAAGAAAATCAGCATTATATGAAAATGGAGGATGACTATATCAACACTTAACTGCCAAGTTCAATCATTACATAGCTGTCAAACCACTGAGAATCATGATCCAACCATGATGACACATAATCCTAATCATCACTGTCACCACTATTCTCACCTAACACCTCAGTATCCATTACTGCTAGACATATGTAGTTAATGTACAAAATAGTAGGTTAGCAGATTTTTCGTTATTCTCATAAATGGGAAATGTTGGTTAACAAGATAATAGGTAACTGAGGACTACATACAATGTTAGATAAATATCTCCACTCAATCAATAAGAAAGAAATGCTTTTAGAACATAAATTTATACTGTTCAGCTCTTTGGTTTCAGCTAAATTGCCACCATTATTTCAAAATACAGAGGGCATATCATTTTCAGTCTGTACCAAGGCAAGCTGACAACTTATGTTTTGAGTTCTATTATGTAGTCTTGAAGTCTTTTAGAGAGAAATAAGTAAAAATAAAACAAAATGATCTTACCTCAATATAAAGAAATACGTAAGTTGTATTTAATTAACCTCTGCACTGACTTCCAACACAGTGAAAAATGATCAGATTTTCATATAATAGTCTAAAAAGATGGAAATATTTTCAAAGTGTCCCATTAGTGTTGGCTATGTGACATTTTTTCAAATGTTTCAATGTGTTTTGGCACTATTCTTTTAATAAACATTCTGTAATAGTGTGAAGAAAATTAAAGCTATTTTGGAAGTGTAAGGAATGCTTTGGGGAGAACAAACAAGATGGTGGATAGGGTAGAAATGTACTGAGGAGCTCTGTCAGCAACATCACAGAATACCAGACCTAGCAGGCTCAGGGGATGGTGCCAGAACTCTGAACCACATTTAAAGGAATATTTGGAAGGTTGGAAGGATTACAGATAGGGGAATTTGTAGCAGAAGCAAGACATCCATTGCTTTCTAATTCAAGATGCTCAGCTGCTCCCACAGCTACCATCTTGGGAGAGACCAAGAGGGGAAAGGGTCAGAGCAACCATGGATGCCTGACAGAACCACTGAGATAAAAGTGTGGACATTTTCTTGTTGTGTTTTTTTTTTGTTGTTTGTTTTTTTTTTGTAACTGTTCATTGGTCTCTCACTGTCTGTGCACATCCATTCTGGTGAGTAGAGAGGGTTCCTGAACAAGTGGACACACCCCACCACCACTGGCGGGCTCTACTACGCATGTGCACAGATATCCTCAAAATTTAAAGTGGCAGTTTCCTCTTAAAACCAAATGGCAGTGCAAAACAGCCACAGCCAACCCTCAACTGTTTATCACTAAGAAAAAGGCCTGAACGGGGATTGTGGATCAGGATAGGCAGACTACAAAGGACATAGTCTGAAAATTAAATCCTGAGTTATGTCATAAGGACCAACAGTGGCATCTTGAAATTTCTCAAGAAGAAAAGTAAAAAGAGAAGCCCATCTCCTGATCACATCTACCTAGAGGCAATAAGAAAGCATAAAAAATACCAAAATACACACCCATCTACGTACTAAGGCCACAGATAACTCCTGAATATGCCCTCAAAACAGAAACAGATGACCATATATGCACATGTCTAGAAACAAGATAAAGTGACTGAGGCAAAGGAGCTGGAAGTAGACCTATACTCCATACTGGAAGATGGGCAGTCTTTGGAAATGTCTGAGAAGGAATTCAGAAAAATGATTATAAAATGTTATAAAACATTATACAATGGAGTTGAGAAAAATGAGGAAGAAGTCAGGAAAGCACTACAGGAACAAACAAATAAGAAAGATACAGCATTGGAAACAATTCAAAACCTACAGAAAGAGGTCTAAAC
>NW_006408577.1:12690262-12705674 GCF_000296735.1 Chrysochloris asiatica
GACCCTGTGTAGGGTTTCCAAGGAGCAGCTGGTGAGCTTGAACCACCGACCTTGCAGTTCATACGGCTTTGGCTTTGCAGTCGGACACATTAACCCACAGTGCAAAAGGGATATATGCCAGTTATCTTATCTTTGGTTCTTAATGTCAACTTAATCCAAACATAAATCACCATAAACATGCCAAATTGAACATGGTTTACAAGCTTGAGTGATTTATTTTCTAGTATTCCCAGCTATATGACTCATTAGAAAAGAATGAATTGTATGAAGACGTTCAGGAGGTAGACATTATTACTGGAAATTAGAGTACTAAGGCAGTTGTAAAACACATTGCAATCTAAAAGTTAGATATTTTGAGAAAGCTCATCAGATGAAATACTATTTTTGAGGAGACTTTGTGCCAAAGTATGACAAACTAAGAATAGTTTTGTGAAGAATGGGTATCCCAAAACACTTAAATGTGCTCATGAGGAACCAGCACATAGTCCAACAGGAAATTTTTAGAACAAAGTAAAGGGATACTGAATGGTTTAACATCAGGAAAGGTCTGTGTCAGGGTTGTAGTCTTTCACTGTAATTATTCAATATGAGAAGCTAGATTATATGAAGAAGAACATGGTATAAGGATTGGAGGAAGACTCATTAAGAGTCTGCAATATTCAGATGATACAACCTTGCTTGCTGGAAGCTAAGAGGACTTGAAATACTGATGAAGAGCAAAGGCTACAACCATCAGTATAGATTGTACCTCAATGAAAAGAAAGCAAATGTCCTCACAATTGGACCAGTAAATAACATGAAAAACTTAGATAAGACTGATGTAAAAGACTGTTTTGCTTGGATCCACAATCAGCACTCAAGAAATAAAATGATGTATTGCATTAGACAATATGGTGCACAAGACCTTTTTAAAGAGTTAAAGAGCAAAGCTATCAGTTTGAGGGCTAATGTGAGCCTGAACCAAGCCATGGTATTTTCAATAGCCTCATATGCTTGTGAAAGTTGGACAATGAATAAGGAAGATCACATGAGAATCGATGATTTGAATTACGGTGTTGTAGAAGAATATTAAAAGTACCATGGACTGCCAGAAGAAAACCAAATCTGTGTAGAAGTATAACCAGAACTCTCCTTAGAAATCAAGACATGAAATCAAGAGTGACCAGTCCCTGGAGAACGACATCATGCTTAGTAAAGTGGAGGGTCAGTAAGAAAGAGGAAGTCTCCCTCTGAGATGGATATACACAGTGGCAACAACAACTGGCTCAAATGTGACAAAAAGTGTGAGGACCATGGTGCCAGACCAGGCAGTGTTTCATTCTGTTGATCAAGGGGACTCTAAGAGTCAGAACCAAATCAAAGGCACTTATCAAATATATTTTAGATTAATGCTGCTGTTGTTAAGTGGTATTGAGTCAGTTCCGACCCATAGAGACCCTGTATAGGGTTTCCAAGGAGTGGCTGGTGAGCTTGAACCTCCAACCTTGTGATTCAAGCCAAGTTTGTAGTCAGTACATTAATTTTAGTCCAATTATGTTTGCTGCTGTTGTTGTTGTTAAGTGCCATAGAGTCAGTTCTGAATCATATTGACCCTGTATATTGTTTCCTAGGAGCGGTTGGTGTGTTTGAACCACCAACCTTGTAGTTCAAACCTACCTTGAGATTGAGTGCTTATCCTATGGTGCCACACCAGTATAATGCCCCAAGACACTGACAATTTTGAGTTACAAATATAAAAAGATTTAAAGTAATGCAAACTGACTTTTTTTTTTTTTTTTTTTTTTACCACATTTCATTTTCTGAGCAGTTCAGTAAACCAGTCTCTCTTTCTCTCTCTCTGTCTTCTCTGCATCTTCCCCACTTCCCTAATGAAAAAGTCATAGTAAGTAGTGAGAAGAACTAAAACAATAAATCTGATGAAGGAGGGTACATTTTTCTACTGGAAAAAATAGAATCAACAAGAATTAAGGCAGAGTTTATGGAATTAATTTATACCTGGCCAGAAAACTAAAAGGATATCATTTCTTTTGTAAATATTTCCCACATTCATTCCAGCAACTTGTGTGTCATTAACATCTGTGACCAAAAAAAACCCCCCCCAAAAAAAACTATCAAAGCAAATCATAATAAAGAGAGAGAGATAGAGAGAATTGTGCATGAAGAAGATAGGAAGAGGGAAAGAGAGTAGAGAGGGAGAATTGCTTTGGTGAATCCATTTTCATTTAATCTGCAGTTTGCCCTGAATGGCTTCCTGGTAAAATAAAATCAGAAAGAAATTTGGGGTAGCTTGTTGTTGGTGTTAAGTGCCATCAGTCAGTTTGACTCATAGCAACCCAACCCTGCAAAGGTTTTCTGAGGAGCCACTGGTTGGTCTGAACTTCAGTCCAGCACTTATTCTACAGCACCACCCAGGACTACTGGTGTATTTGCTGTTGTTGTTCAGTATTGTCAAGTCGCTTTAGACTCACAGAGTCTCTGTAGAGGGTTTTCAAGGCGTGGCTGGTGTACTTGAATGGCCAGCCTTTCAATTAGAAGTCCTGTGCTGATCTTACAGGGCCACATCAGGACTATTGGGGTAGCTTAGGTATCGGGGGTCCTGGTGCGGCACTGTGGGCTACTGCACTGGACTGTAAGGTTGGTTTGAACTTCAAAGTCTGTGGTTCAAGCTCAGAAACCCTATACAGGGTCGCTATGAGTCAGAACCGACTCAATGGCACTTAACAAAACAACAGATACATAAAAATGTTTAAATAAATATGCATGCTAATGTGCTAAATACAACTTTATTTTCCAAGCCCTTTGAAAATAGGGTTGAAGAGTAATTCTTTGCATGATTTATTTGATTACAGGAATTTAATTTAGCATACTCACTTACTGTAACTCATCAGTCCTAATCGTCTTACTTTGTGTAACAGCTACTTATATTGCAAAAGTGTATCCTGTTCATTAGATAGAGATTATTTTTGTATTGCAACATTCCTACCAAGATAATATGCTCTTTCACATTGTTTACTTTGGGCAGTCAGCATTATTCATCCTAGGATGTAAAGGCAATACATTCTATTTTTTAATAGTGAAAGGTGTTTTTGTTTTTTGTTTTCCCCTTTCCTCTTGATTTGAGTTAAATTTTCATTGATTGCCCACATGGTAAACCTGAATTTGCTATGTCATGTTGTTGACAAAAAATATTCAAAGGGAGTCTCACCTGATTGACAAGCACATATTGACTCAGTCTGAATGTGTGGATGTTTGCTTTAAAAACATTATTTCAGCTGTAATTTTTTCAAGGTACAAACATAAATGCTCTAAGGAAATCTTATCTTTCTCTAAGCATTTCACAGGGACAAAAACAACAAAAAATCTGTTCAATTCAATTTAATTATTTTGCTTCAATTCCTACTATGTGTCATATAAATTTCAAACACTAGTAAAATAAAAAATATAATACATTCATTTTTTGCATCCAGTAGCCTGTTAGCCATCATATAAAACCTTTATTAAAAGTAATACTTTAATTTTGACGTGACCAGTCTTTTTTCTGGAATATTACAAACAACAAACTAATATAGTTTAGCAGAGGTCAGCCAGTCAATATCTTTGACAGCCAAACAATTTCAAACGTTAACCCAGGCTAAACCCACAAGATATGGACTTCACATCATATATCTTAGCTGTTTTCGAACAACACGAACCACAAAAATCTTCTCACTTTGATTACTTAATAATGTGGGCTAGAGATCATGACAATCATATTGAAATTACCAAATTAAAGTCATCACATGCATTTCTTATCACTGTGGAAACAGACTGCAATATTCACAAGGACACACATATACAGACATAAATTTTACTTATCTATGTGCCATTACAAGTTATTTCCAGACTCCTAAGAAAGGAAAATCAATGAAAAACTTTCAGCTGTTGAAACTAAAGTTCCAAAATAAGCATCAACACTCTATTGAATAATAAAGGCAGGAAATTAAGTTTATTAATGAGGAAAGAATAAGCACATCTGTAGAATCAAACTAGTTTGGTTTTAAATTATAGAGAAGTTTTATAGTGAAAAAAATAAGGGGCCATTCTGGAAGACGAATTCTGATTCTTATTCTCTCTCTCTAGCAAGCCTGTAAGGGTAGAGTACAACTTTTTCTTTGTGTTTCTGAGACTGTAAATCTTTATAGGAGCACTCAGGTTCAACTTTCTCTGGTGGAGTTATGGAGGATTTGAATGGCTGAGTTTGTGGTTAGCAGCCCAAATTTTCTAACTAAGTTTTTCACATGCAAAATTTAGAGAGCTAAATTTTGCATTTATGAATTCATTTGGTGAATTTACCATTTACCATGAGTATAAACTACAGTGTAGGCAGGTATGTAGCTAAGAATAAATAAATATATATACTTCTGTTTTTTACATAGTCATTTTCTAACAACCTAATATAATTCTCAAGTGATTAAACTAAGAAACTAATAAAACTCCTTACTTCTTGTTGTGTGGTAGGTGCCACCAAGTCAGTTCTGACTCTTTGTTTCCTGGTGTACAACAAAACAAAACACTGTCTGGTCCTGCACTATCCTCACAATTGTTACTTGGTTTAAGTGCATTCTTACAGCCACTGTGTCCATTTCTTAAATGTCCTAATACTAATGTTAATAGAAGATGAAGATAATAAATCTAGAAGAAACTTAGTCTTGAATAGCTATCTGGGCTATTATGGCTAAATTTCAATAATCTAGAGAAAAGCAAGCATACACTTGTCAAGGAGCTCTGGTGATGTAGTGGTTACGAGTTGAGCTGCTAATTTGAAGGTCAGCAGTTCGAAACTACCAGCTGTTTCACGGGAGAAGGACGAGGCTTTCTGCTTCCATAAAGATTTACAGCCTCAGAAACCCTGTGAAGGGTGGGTCAGAACTGACTCAAAGGTACACCACTATCACCACCATTAATACTGGGCTTAGTTGAAGATATCATAAAACTTTCTACTTACATGAACAATCTCACCTCCCACTATATAAGCAATATTCTATCTACTTTCTATATTTATGTGCATTCCTTTGGTATTTAAAATATGCAAGCATGATAGCATGCTGGTTAAAATAAAAATCACAAACAAAAGCAATTGGTTTGGCAAAAACACATTTAGCATAATACAATATTCCATTGTATTCAGACAAGTAAAAAAAAGTGTTGTTACAAAATCACAGAAATTTTTATTAAACAAAAATATCACAATTTGACACTATTGTTTCTTAACACATCCTCCATCTATGTCTTTATATTTCTGAAGGTAACGTTTCCATCTTTCTAATCCTTCTCCGAAGAATTCTGCACTCTTCAGTTTGCACCACGTCAAAATGGGAGTTTTGTCATCTTCAATTTGTATTCCTTTTAAATAATCTTTGAGTGTTGGGAATTCAAAGAACTCTGAAGCGACAAGACCAGGTCTGTTGAGTAGATGGGGTAAGGTTTCCCCATGAAATTACTGTACAATAGCTCTTGCTACCTTCAAAGAATACGCAGGTATATTGTACTTCCCTGGTCTTTTTCTCACCAATGCAGTTAACAATGATCTTAAAAAGTCTTCATAATAAATGCTGTGTCCATCTGTTAAGATGACCCCTTTGGGATTAAAAAAATAAATAAAAACAATCACCACATCCTTCCCCTGCACTACTCACCACCCCTGTAGTGGCCTCCTTTTATTCTTGTACTTCAGTTATGTGTCCATACTGTCTATTCCAAAGCAAACTAGTCTCATAACTCATATATTTTTTCAAGTTTCAAAGAGAAATAGGAAGAGAGCTCCAGATTTCCCCAGGTGACCATAATGTCATTTGTACCTGGTGTGGTGCAGTTGAAATACTTGGTATGGCTCTTCTAGCCATAGTCTAAGAACCCTGGTGAGGCTTTGTAGGATAAGCACTGGACCGCAAGGTTGGTTTGATCTGCAAAGTGGATGGTTCAAACTTGGCAGCTGCTCCTAGGAAACCCTGTGCAGGGTTATTATGAGTTGGGCATGACTCAATGGCACTTGGAAGCAACAACAGCCATAGTCTTTGTAACTCTCACAAAAAGATTGGGTGGGACCATGCAAATAGTGTGTCAAGAATTAGACAGTTTTCTCATTCTAGTTTTAAAACGAGCCATATCTTAAATGGAAGAGGGGGATCTCATTATCTTCATGAAAAAGAGCCAGGAGCCAGAGCTGTGACACCAGAAAAGTGGCAGCAGCAGAGCCAGCTGAACCATGAGCCAGAGCAGGAGACAGACTGGCAGAATTCCTGGTCTGGGGCAAAACCAAATGCCTTCAAACAAGAAGCTGTGTTGTAGCATTAGGTGCCCTCTGGGCTTTTATCCTCAGTGCTAAGGGAGCTTTGTAACACATGACCTGAGCATGGCAGAGGTGAAGGGGTCATGTGGTTAAAAGGTCAAACACTAGAGAGAGACCTGTCTGTGACACAACTGTGGAAAGATGCTTTTGACAGGAAGCATTGTACCATGAGCATTTCTGACCCTGAATTGTAACCTGTTAATTTCCCTAATAAACACCACAATTATGACTATTGTCTCTGAGTTCTCTGTGGCCATTGCAATGGATTGTAGAACTCAGGAGAGAAGTAGAAAGTATTGTGGGAGAGACTGTTGATATCAAAATTGGTAAAGAAGGAAAGAAGGCAGAGACACATCTGATCTACACCTCATAAGAATCTGTTTTGGAAGAAATACAGCTGGACTGTTTCTTGGAAGCCAGAATGGCGAGACTGTCTCTCCTACTTTGGACATGTTATCATGAGGGACCGGTTCCTGGAGAAGGACCTCTTGTTTAGAAAAATGGAGGTTCACCAAAAAAGACAAAGGCTCACAGTGAAAATATCACAATGGCAACAACAATGGACTCTAACACAATAATTGTGAGATTGGCACAGGACTGGGCAGTGTTTTATAATGTTGGGCATTGAGTCATTGTATCAGTGCCAACTCAATGGCACCTAACAACAACAAGCCTTACAGTACTCAATTAAGACCTAAAAGAAGTTTATGCATGAGATGATGGGCAGCGCAGATTTTGCAACAGCAAGAACGTTTAAGCGTTCTGGATATATGCAAACATGGCATGGGCATTGCTGGGTGGTTATTAACAGGAATCAGACCTCTGTGGTAAGAGATGATACTTGCAGGCTGTATGCATGTGGGCCTCAGACATTTGTCAGAGTGGGTGGCCAGTTTCTTTCCCCAGTCTCCTGTCAAAAAGAGAAGAACTAGTTGAATATGCTAGCCAAATTAATTCCATTTGATTTCACTGTTGTAAATAAAATGCTATCCTATTACCTAATCTTCCACCACTCATCTGTCACTTTGTCATACTGTGGTGACTTCCATTTGCTGTGATGCTGGAAATTACATCACTGGTATCTTAAATACCAGCAGGGTCACACATTGTGGGCAGATTTCAGCAAAGTCTCCTGACTAAGACAGACTTAGAAGGAAGAGAGGTTTACTTCTAAATGGTTAGTCACTGAAAACATTATTAATAGCAGCAGATCATTGTCAGACAAAGCGCTGAGAGGTCAAATCATTATGAATATCAGCAAAGCATGGTCAGACATAGTACCAGAAAATGAGACCCTCAGATTGGAAGTCACTGAAAATATGACAGGAGAGTAACTGCCTTCCCAAAGTAGAGTTGACCATAAACACTTGAATGGAGCGAAACTTTGGGGACCTTCAATTTCAGATGATGCAAAACACAACATGAAGAGAAATAGTTGCAAATATCCATTAATAATCAGAACATGGAATACACAAAGTATGAATCTGGGAAAATTGGAAATTGTGAAAAGTAAAAGATCTAAATCCTAGGCATTGATGAGTGAAATGGACTGGAATTGGCAAGTTTGAATCTGACAATCATGTTGTTGTCAGGCGCCATTGAGTTGGAACCGACTCATAGAGACTCCATGCATGGCAGAATGAAACAATGTCCAATCCTGGGCCAACCTCACTACTGCTGCCACACTTGACGCCATCAATGATCCATCTCATTGGGGGTCTTCCTCTTTTTCTCTGACCCTCCACCTTACCCAGCATGACATCTTTCTCCAGCAACTATTCCCTCCTGACAATATGTCCAAAGTATGAGAGACGAAGTTTAGCCATCTTGGTCTCCAAGGAGCACTCTGGCTGTACTTCTTCCAAAACAGATCTATTGGTTCTTTTGACAGTCCGTGGCACTTTTAGTATTTACCTCCAATACCACAATTCAAAGGCATCAATTCTTCTACAATCTTCCTTATTCACTGTCCAGCTTTCGCATCCATATGAGGTTATTGAAAATACCATGGCTTGAGTCAGGCGCACCTTAGTCCTCAAGGTGACATCTTTGCTTTTCAACACTTTAAAAAGTTCCTGTGCAGCAGATTTGCCTAATGCAATACGTTGTCTGATCTCTTGACTGCTGCTTCCATGAATGTTGATAGTTGATACAAGAAGAATGAAGTCCTTGACACTTCAATCTTTTCTCCATTGATAAGAATGTTGTTTATTGGTCCAGTGGTGAGGATTTTTGTTTTCTTGACAATCATATGGTTTACTATGTCAAGAATGACAAATTTAAGAATGATGTCACATTCATCATCACAAAAAATATCTAAAGATTCATCTTGAAGCACAAGACTCTCTGTGGTAGAATAATATGCATATGCCTGGTATAGTGATTACTAATCAGGCTGCTAACCTCAAGATTGGCAGTCTGAAACTACCAGCTGTTCCGCGGGAGAAAGATGAGGCATTCTGCTCCCGTAAAGATTTACAGCCTCAGACACCCCATGCAGGATCACTATGAGTTGGAACTGACTCCATAGTACTTAACAACAACACTGAAGATTAGTCAATACCGCTATTACTCATATTTATGCACTAACCACCTAATCCAGTGATGAGGATATTGATGAATTCTACTAACTTCTTCGTTATAAAATTGATCAAACTTGCAATCAAGATGAATTGATAATTCCTGGTGATTAGAACGTGAAAGTTGGAAGCAAAGAGGAAGGATAAGTCACTGAACAATATCATCTTATTGATTGACCTTATGTTGAAATTTGCATGACAGAATTTTGCAAGACCAATGCTTATTTATTGCAAATACTTTTTTTTGTTTTAAGCAACATGTTGTTGTTAAGTGCTGTTGAGTATGTTCTGACCCATAGCGACCCTCTATATAGTTTCTGAGGAGCGGCTGGTAAGCTTGAACCACCATCCTTTTGCTTCAAACCAACTTTGTAGCCCAGCACATTAATCCATAGCATCCCACCAAGGTAACTTTACACATACACCTTACCAGATGGGAAACATAGGAATAAATCTGGATACATCCATGGGAAGATATGATATTGTTGTTGTTGTTAACTACCGTGGAGTCGGTTCCGACTCATAGTGACCCTGCACGGGGTTTCAGAGGCTGTAAATCTTCACGGGAGCAGAACGCCTCATCTTTCTTCCATGGAACTGCTGGTAGTTTTGAACTGCTGATCTTGAGCTTGGCAGCCCAACTCATAACCACTATGAGAACCTTAATATCATCATTCAAAACAGGGCAGGGCAGGCTGTCGAATAGACCACCAATTGCTCATATTCAGATTGAAGCTAAAGAAAAATTTAAACAAGTCCAAAACACAGAAAATGTGATCTTGAGTATATCCCACTTGTATTTAGAGGCCATATCAAGAAGACCTTTGATGCATGAAACACTAATTACTGAAGACCAGGAGAATTGTGGGATAACATCAAGAATATCATCATCAGAAAGAATAAATCTATCAAAAAGACATGAAAGAATGAAAAGACCAAAACAGATGTCAGAAGAGAATCTGAAACTTGCTCTTGAACCTAGAGAAGCTAAAGTGAATGGGAAAAACTAGGAAGAAAAATCTGGACAGAAAATGTCACAAGATAACTCAAGAGGACAAAGTCAATTACTTTATTGAAATAAGCCAAGACCTACAGAGGAAAACCAAAATGAAAGAACACACTCATCATTACTCAGGATAAAAGAATTGAAGAAAAAAAATCAAGATTCAACAAGCCATATTGAAGGACTCCTGGTGTGGCACTGTAGAATAAACATAGGCCCAAAGAGTCACACCCACCAACTATTCCTCCGAAATGTAGAGGTCACTATGATTCTGATTCAATGACACAACAATAAGAAAACAGCATGTGCAAAACACAGAATACTACAGAAAGTATCAAAAGAAGTTGGAAGGAATGTGCAGAGTCACTGTACTCAAAAGAAATGGTTGATATTCAAGTATTTCAAGAGGTTGTAGTTGTTGTTAGGTGCTGTCAAGGTGGTTCCAACTCCTAGCAACCCAATGCATAACAGAGAGAAACACTGTTGAGTGCAGTGACACCCTCACATTCATTGTTACACTTGAGCCCATTGCTACTGCCACTGACACCGTACCAATCTATCTCATTGGGGACTTCCTCTTTATTCGTCGACACTTCAAGTCATCAATCATTACATTCTTCTTCAGGGACTGGTCCCTCCTGACAACATGCCTGAAACATGAGAGATGAAGTGTCACCATCCTGGCTTCTCAGGAGTATTCTGGCTCTATTGCCAACCCACATTTCTTTTCTCTCTGACAGTACATAGTACTTTTAATATTCCCCTACGACTCCATGGCACATAACAACAACAACAACAACAACAGCACCATACCTAAAATGCATCAATTCTTCTACTGTCTTCTTTATGCATTGTTCACATTTCACATGCAGATGAGGTTATTGAAAATACCATGGCTTAGGTCAGGTGCACTGTAGACCTCAAACTGACATCTTTGCTGTTGAACACTTGAAAGAGGTCTTGTGCAACAGATTTGCCCAATGCAATATGCCATTTTCTTTCTTGAGTGCTGCTTCCATGAATGTTGATAGTGGATCCAAACAAAATGAAGTCTTTGATAGCTTCCATCTTTTCTTCATTTATCATGATGTTATTCATTGGTCCTTTGGTGAGGATTTTTATTTTCTGTACATTGAGGTACAACCCATACTGAAGGAGGCAGTCTTTGATGTTCAACAATAAATATATATTTATACATTTGATTTGTGTTACTTTCCCCACAATTTTCATATTTTAAAAATTCATTGTAATTTTCCTATGTAATGCCAGTTTTATAACTGTAGAAACATTTAAGTGTATTTCTAAAATATATACTTGAACAGGGTACTTAAAAAATGTGTCCATACCACACACTGTGATAGGTGCTGGAGATAAATAGAGAGAAAATACAGTTCCACAAGGTGCTTACAGATGGTGTTGTTGTTGTTAAATGCCTTTGAAAAGTTCCTACATATAGGGTTTCTGAGGAGTGGCTGGTGGGTTTGAACCACTGACCTATCAGGTAGCAGTCAAGCACTTATCCTAAAATGCCATATAACCTAGCAATCTGAATGATTTTAGATGCCTTATTTTCTAATTTGGTAAAGTTGACTCGATTTACCAGCAAATTCTTATTTTTCTGCACATGAAACACAAGACAGGAAAACAGCATTAAAGAGGTGATGTTTTTAACAGTCAGATGTAACTGTATGCAAGAGCTCTTTATTCACCATTTAATTGGCCAAACTGGGCAAACTCCCTAACTTCTGCATAATTTAGTACCCTCATAATGAAAGTGCTCATTAGCTTTCTGAGTGACTTTACTTAAAAGTGGTAATATATGCAAATGTCTTAGCAGGGTATTTGGCACATAATGGGCATTCAGTGAATATTAATTATTAATTCCAGGGCATGAAATATTGGTATAAATGTGAATATCAATTAATGATATCATGTTTATTTTATATTTAAAATTTTGTTTTAAGTAGTCTGTCTCAAAATAGAATAAAATCTTGACAAATATGTCATTTTCATGATTGGTATAAAAGCATGACAATCATCATAAGAATTTGAATAGCACATGATAAAAAACGGTGACCTGTAGAACTTGCATTCTTAATATTCCTAATTATAAAATATTCTCTTGTTTCTAAGAATACAATCAATACAGTTATTGTCTTTGTTAACGTGGTTGTTAATTTTATAAAATATTTTCCAAATTCTCTTATAGTGAATAATAAAAAGGACCACTGTCTGCTTGTGTAAGTTTGATGTAAAATGAGGCTTCTTGTCAGTGGCACAAAATATGTTGTCATTATGTATAGAAACATGTAACCCATTATTCTAGGAAAAGCATGAATGGATTGGAAATGCTACTGGATTGAAAATGCTAAATATCCTGTGTAATAATAAATGCTCAAAATTTGATAAAAATTGTATAATCTAAGCCTGATAATGGTGAACTTGCTTAATATTAACTAAAGAAATTGCCAATTCAAGCAAGTAATGCTCTGTTAATGAAGACTACTTTACTGTAACTTTGACAGAACAATATAAAGCTGATGGGGGTAAAACAATAATTATAAAACTTTTAAAGTTATTTATTAATTTGTTTTAATTTGAATTACAAAACAATGAAAACTTGACTTTACCTTTGCCCCATGAAGTATATAAAGTACACATACACACACACACACATATATATATAAAACCCATGAATTATATATATTTTTATTGCTAAGTCCCTTCAAGTCAGTTCTGACTCGTAACAACCCTGGATAGGGTTTCTGAGGAGCAACTGGTGAGTTTGAACCACTAATATTGTGGTTCAAACCAATCTTGCAGTCCGGTGTTTAGCTCACATTGCCACACCAGGAATACATGAAAATCCATAAGCAGCTCTAAATTACATTATAAGAAAACATTTATCTTCTTAGCCAAGAGTATACTTTTAAATTTTATTGTTGTTGTTAGGTTTCGTTGAGTCCGTACCAACTATTAGCGACCCTATGCACAACAAAACCACTGCCCAGGCACAAGCATTGCCATATTTGAGTCCACTGCCTCAGCCACTGTGCCAATCCACCTCATTGGGGGTCTTCCTCTTTTTCACTGACCCTCCGCTTTATCAAGCATGATGTCCTTCACCAGGTACTGGTCCCTTCCAAAAATATGTCTGAAATATGAGAGAAGATGTCTTGCCATCCTGGCTTCTAAGGATATTCTGGCTGTATTCTTCCAACATAGATTTGTTTGTTCTTTTGGCAGTCCATAATTTTTAGCATTCTTCTCTAACATCATAATTCAAATGCAACAATTCTTCTATGATCTTCTTTATACATGTCCAACTTTAACATGCATATGAGGTTATTGACAATACCATGGCTTGGATCAGGCACACCTTAGTTCTCAGACCGGCATCTTTGCTCTTGAAGACTTTAAAGATGTATTGTGCAGATCTGCCTAATTTAATATGTCTTTTGATTTCTTGACTGCTACTTTCTTGAGTGTTGATGGTTGATCTGAGCAAATTGATGTCTTTGACAATTTCAATATTTTTTTACATTTGTGCTGATATCATTTATTAATACAGTAGTGAGAATTTTTGTTTTCTTTACATTGGTATGCTACCCATACCAAAGGCTGTGGTTGTATCATCTGCATATCTCAGGTTTTTAATGAGTCTTCTTACTATCCTGATGCCAAGTTCTTCTTCATATAACTCAGGTTCTCGAATTATTTGTTCAGCACACAGACTGAATAAGTATGCTGAAAGACTACAACCATGGCACACACCTTTCAATATTTTAAAACATCAAGTCTTCTCTTATTCTATTCGAACAACTACCTCTTGATAGGTTCCTCATGAGCACAATTAAGTGTTCTAGAACACTCATTCTCCATAATGTTGTTTGTAGCTTGACATGATCCACACAAAAGAAAGCTTTTATGTATTCAATAAAGCACAGGTAAACATCTTTCTGATATTCTCAGCTTTTAGAAAAGATCCATCCCTTGTTGCACCTCCTAGTCTGAAGCCATCTTAAATCTCTGGCAGTTTCCTGTCAATGTATTGTTGTAGCCACTTTGAATCACCTTTAGAAAATTTTACTCACATACAATATTAATGATACTGTCCATTGATTTCTGCCTTCCACTGGGTCACCTCTCTTTGGAATGGGAACAGATATGAATGTTTTCCAATCAGTTGGCCAGGTAGCTGTCTTCCAGATTTCTTGGAATAGGTGAATGACTGTCTTCCGTGCTGCATCAGTTTGTTGAAAGATGTCTGTTTATATTCTATCAATTCTGGGAGCCTTGTTCTTTGCCAATGCCTTCAATAGACCTTGGGTTTCTTCTTTCAGAATCATTGACCTTTGATCATATGCTACCTCTTAAAATTGTTGAACATTTCAACATTTCTTTTTGGTACAGTGAACGGGTATTCCTTCCATGTTCTTTTTATGAAATAAAAAAACATCATTCAATATTTTGCCCATTGAGTCCTTCAAAATTGCAAGGCATGATTTTTTTTCCTTCAGTTCTTTCAGCTTGAGAAATGCTAAACGTGTTCTTCCCTTTTAGTTTTCTAACTGCAGGTCTTTGCATATTTTATTGTAATATTTGAGTCTGTCTTTTTGAGTTGTCCTTTGAAATTTTCTGTTCAGCTCTTTTACCTCCACATTTCTTCCATTTGCATTAGCATCTCTATACTGGAGAACAAGTTTCAGAGTGTCTTCTGACATCAATTTTGGTCTTTTTCTTCTTTCCTATCTTCTTAATGACCTTTTGATTTCATCCCGTATATGTTTGATGTTATCTGATAACTCTTCTATTCTTTCTTAAGTGTCTAATGTACTAAATCTATTATTGAAATGTCTATAATCAGGTGGGATGTGTTCAAGGTTATATTTTGGCTCTCTTGAACTTGTTTGAATTTTCTTTAGCTTCAACCTGAACTTGCATATGAGCAGTTGATTGTCCACAGTCTGCCCTGGCCTTGTTTTGACTGATGTTATGGAGCTTTTCCACTGTCTTTTTCCACAGATGTAGTCAATTTGGTTTCTGTGTATTCATCTGGTGAGGTCCATGTGTGTAGTTGCCTTTTATGATGTTTTAAAAAGGTATTTGCAATCAGAAGTCAGTGGTCTTGCAAAATCTATCATGCGCTCTTCAGCACCAATGCCATATTTTCCAACTACTGATCCTTCCTCTGTTTTTCCAACTTTTGCATTACAACCACCAGTGATTATCAATGCAGCCTGATTGCATGTATGATTAATTTCATACAGAGGAAGCTAGTTGTTGTTAAATGCCATTGTGTCAGTTCTGATCCATAGCGACCCTGTATAGGATTTCCAAGTAGCCACTAGTGAGCTTGAACCACCAACCCTACGTTTCAATCTATCTTTGCAGTCCAGCACATTAGCCCACAGATTCACACCAGGACTCTGAACAAGTTGGTAGAATTCTTCAATGTCATCTTCACTGGCTTTAGTGGTTGGCGCATAAATTTATATAATA
>NW_006408577.1:12705946-12708364 GCF_000296735.1 Chrysochloris asiatica
TTGAAACGTTCATTTTGATGATGAATGTGATGGCATTCTCTTCAATTTTTCATTCTGGGCATAGTAAACCATGTGATTATCAGATTCAAAATGACCAGTACCAGTCAAGTTCAGCTTACTAATTCATAGGATATGGATGTTTATGTGTTCCATTTCAATTTTGACAATTTCAAATTTTCCTGGATTCATATTTTATGCATCCCGTGTTCCAATTATTAATGGATGTTTACAGCTGTTTCTCCTAATTGTGAGTTGTGCCTGATCAGCAAACGTAGGTCCTGCAAGCTTTATTCCATTTGAATCATCACAGTCAAGTCCACTTTGAGGAGGCAGCTCTTCCCCATTTGTCTTTTGAGTGCCTTCCAACCCGAGGGGCTCATTTCTTCCATCACAGAGTTGTTCTTTCTTTGGACGTTCCATGGCACTTTCCATATTCTTCTCCAGACCATTGAAGAAATGCATCAAGTACATCAAATCTTCTACAGTTTTCCTTATGCATAATCTACTTTTTCACATGCATATGAGGTAATTGAAACTACCATGGCTTGGGTCAGAGTTACCTTAGTCCTCAAACTGACATATTTGCTCTTTAACATTTTAAAGAGGTCCTTTGCAGCAGATTTGCCTAATGCAACACGGTGTTTGGTTTCGTGATTGCTGCTTGTATAAGTGTTGATTGTGAATCCAAGCACAATGAAATCGTTTCTCTGTTTATCATGATGTTATGTATTGGGTCACCTGTGAAGATTTTTTTGTTTTATTTATTTTGAGGTGCAATCCATACAGAATACTTCAGTTTTGGCTCTTCATCAGTAATTATTTTAAGTCATCCTCACTTTCAGATGGTTGTGCCATCTGTATATGGCAGGTTGTTAATAAGTCTTCCTCTAATCCTGATGCCACAGTGTTCTTCATATAATCTAGCTCATATCCTAAATTTACTTGCTTAGTATACAGATTTAAAAAGTATGGTGAAAGGTGCACATGTTTCCTAACTTTAAATGATTCAGTGTCCCCTTATTCTGTTCAAATTACATCTTGGTATATGTAGAGGTTCCTCATGTGTTCTGGAATACATATTCTTTGCAATGTTATCCACAACTATTCTGGTCTTTGGTAATTAGTATCTAAAGCCACAATTGGCTCTTGGCTTTGTTTTAGTTGATGATATTTCTCCATCGTCTATTCCCACAGATGTAGTCAATTTGGTTCCTATATCTTCCATCTGGTGAGGTTCACATGTATAGTTGCAGTTTATGTAACTGAAAAAAGGTATTTGTAATGAATTAGTTATTGATCTTGAAAATTTTGATCAAGTGGTCTCTTGCATTATTTCTACTACCAAGGCCATATTTTCTAACTACTGATTATTCCTATTTGTTTCCAACTTTCACATTCCAATAATTGGTAATTACCAGTGGATCTTGATCACATGTTTGATTAATTTCAGACTGAAGATGTTGGAGGAATTCTTCAATTTCATTTTCCCTGGCTTTAGTAATTGGTGGGTAAATTTTAATAATAGTGGTATTAAATTGGTCTTACTTGTAGGTGTATGGATACTATCCTATCACAGAAAGTGTTGTACTTCAAGATAGATCTCAAAATGCTCTTTTTGGCAATAAATGTGAAGCCATTGCATTTCAATATGTCATTCCTGACACAGTAACCAATAAAATTTAAAATGTCAAATAGCAGTTCATTTCAGCTCACTAATGCCTAGCATACTGATCTTTATGTATTCCATTTAATTGTTTATGACTTCAATTTTCCTAGATGTGTACATTCCATGTTCTGATTATTAAACGATGTTTGCAGAAGTTTCTTCTCCTTTCGTGTTGTGCCTCATCAGAAAATAAAGGTTCTGATAGATTTACTTGATTCAAGTCAATAAGGTCAACTCTTTTTTTAAGAGGCAGATCTTCCCCTGTTGTATTTTGAGTTCCTTCCAACTCTAGGGGCTCATCTTCCAGCACTTTGTGAGACAATGCCCCACTGCTATTCAAAAGATTTTCAATGTCTAGCCATTTAGAAGTAGTCTGCCTCTCCTGCTTCCTACTCTGTTTTAATCTGGAAGTTCCATTGAAACCTGTCCACCAAAGGTGACCCTGCTGGTATTTAAAATATTGGTGGCATAGATTCAAACGTTATAACAATATACAAACCACCACAGCTTGACAAACTGCCATATAAGTGGTGGACAGGTCATGCTAGAATGAGTAGAAGTTTGAAGGTGAAGGCATGTCTGATCTCTGCCTCATAGGTATCAGCCTCTGGCTAGTGATCTTTATTCTCCTTGTTGTTGTTGTCAGGTGCCACTCATAGCGACCTCATGCACAGCAGAATGAAACGATGTCTGATCCTGGGCCAACCTCACTACTGTTGCCACATTTGAGTCCATCAATGCTGCCACCTGGC
>NW_006408577.1:12733676-12735492 GCF_000296735.1 Chrysochloris asiatica
ATATAGAGGAGGATAGAAAACTTCCTAATGCATTTTATGAAGCAAGCAGAAACCTCATAGCAAAACCAGGGAAGGACGTAACTAAGAACGAAAATTATAGGCCAATATCCCTCATGAACATAGTTGCAAAAATTCTCAACAAAATCCTAGCTAGCAAAATCCAGCAACTCATCAAAAAGATAATACATCATGATCAAGTGGGCTTTATGTCAGGGATGCAAAGATGGTTCAACATTAGAAAAACCATCATTGTTATCCCCCATATAAATAAGAAAAAACAAAAGAATCACATGATCATGTTGATTGATGCAGAGAAGGCATTTGACGAAATCCAACATCCATTCTTGATGAAAGCACTCAACAAAATAGGAATTGAAGGGAAATTCCTCCACATAATTAAGAACAACCAACAGCCTACATTACTCTCAATGGAGAGAAACTGAAAGCCTTCTCTCTGCGAACAAGAACCAGACAAGGATGCCCTTTGACACATTCCTTTTCAATAGTGTGCTGGAAGTCTTAGCAAGAACTGTACGGCACGACAGGGAAATTAAAGGCCTCCAAATTGGCAAAGAAGTAAAACTCTATTTGCAGATGATATGATCCTATACGTAGAAAACCCCAAAGATTCAGTAAAAAAGCTACTAAACCTCATTGGAAGATTCAGCAAAATGGCAGGATATAAGATCAACATACAAAAATCAGTTGGATTACTCTATACCAAAAATGACAGCACAGAAAAGGACATTAGGAAAGCAATACCATTTACAATAGCCCCCAAAGGATGAAATATCCAGGAATAAATGTAACCAGAGAACCAAAGGACCTATACAAAGAAAACTACAAAACACTACTACAAGAAACCAAAAGAGACCCACAAAAATGAAAGAATCTACAGTGCTCCTGGATAGGAAGACTTAACATTGTGAAAATGTCACTACTACCCAAAGCAATTTACACATACAATGCAATCCCAATCCAGATTCCAACAACATTCTTCAAAGAGATGGAAAAATAATTACAAACTTTATACAGACAGGAAAGGTACTCAGGATAAGCAAAGCACTGTTTAAGAAGAAAAATAAGTTTGGAAAACTCATTCCCCGACTTCAAAATGTACTACATGGCTACACTGGTCAAAACAGCTTGGTACTGGTACAATGAAAGAAACATAGATCAATAAATATAATTGAGAATCCAGAAATTAACCCATCTACAAACAGCCAACTGATTTTTGACGAAACACTTAAATATATCACATGGGGAGATGATAGTCTCTTCAATAGATGGGACTGGCAGAACTGGAAAGTGATATGCAAAAGATTGAAACAAGACCTTCACCTTACACTTTTTGCAAAAATCAACTCAACATGGATTAAAGACCTAAATGTGAATCCCAGAATTATGAAGGCCATCGATGAAAAAATAGGAACAAATGTGAGGCATTAATTCAGGGAATACACAGACTACCAAACATTTTGAAAACTACACGAACAAAAGTAGACAAAATAGATGAATGGGACATACTAAAAATTAAAACTTACGTGCATCAAAAGATTTCACTAGAAGAATAAAAAGGGAACCCACAGAATGGGAAAAAATAATTTGCAATGACACATCAGACAAGGGACTTATTTCTAAAATATATAGGAAACTACTACAGCTCTACAAGAAAAAGACAAATAACCCAGTTAATAAATGGGCACAGGACATGAACAGAGGAGATCTGGGCAACCAACAAACATATGAAGAAATGTTCATGATCACTAGCCATTAGAGAGATGCAAATCAAAACAACAATGATGTATCATCTCAC
>NW_006408577.1:12737042-12738366 GCF_000296735.1 Chrysochloris asiatica
GTAGTGAGGTTGGCCCAGGATCGGACATTGTTTCGTTCTGCTGTGCATGGGGTCGCTATGAGTCGGTTCCGACTCGATGGCACCTGACAACAACAAATTTGCAATAGCAAAAAGATGGAGACATCCAAAGTGACTATCAACTGTAGAATGGGTAAACAAACTGTTACATATACACAATGGAATATTATGCTACCTTAAAGAATAATAAGGAAGCTGCAAACCACCGCATAACATGGATGAACCTTGAGGACATTATGTTGAGTGAAGTTAGTCAGTCACAATAGGAGAAATACTGCATAGGACCACTATTGTAAAAGAATAAGAAAAAGAACCCACACTAAAGGGTGTGGTGGTGGGGGGGATTCTTTGCTGGTTGCTGGGATGCGATGGGTGGGGTGAGGGGCGGAAGGGAAGGTGAATCACAGGGCAGGGAATAAACACAAGATAATTTGGGTGCTAGGGAGGGGGGCAACATACAAGAGGGGGCAGGAGAATGGAAGAACAAAGTGGATGGGAGAACAATTAGACAGATTTGCATGGGCTAAGGGGGACAGAGGTAAAGGATGATGTATGCAGAACCTTGGAACATCAGGGCTCTGGGATACAGGGATTGAGACATAATTGGAATGGGCAAAAGCTGGGGGAATAGTGTTAAGATGCTTGACTGTCTTTTGAATCTTGGTTTCCCTTTGCATACTATTATAAAACAGACACTGGAGTGGGAGAGAAAGGAATAGCCAGAAGCATCACCATAGAAAGCCTGTAAGTCCGTCTTCTGCCTATAACTGATTGGAATACCTAAAATGGAGCTACAACGTGCCTAGTGAAAGAGGCTTCCTGTGGAGCCTCTGCATTACATAAGACCATATGTGGAATCCTGAACAGCATCCAGAATCTTCAGAGTTGGGAAATTTCCACTTGAAAGGATGGGCAGACCAGCCTGGAGCGGCTAGAACAACAGAAGATAATTCTTGAAAGAAAGACCGACAGGAAAAATACAAAACAATATAGGCAGACTGACTGATTACTATAAGAACAAGCAAGTTGCTATCCCAGGAGACATCAAGGCAAGTGGTTGGGTCCCCTCAGAGCAAATCCCCTTCCAAGACTAAGATTCAATGGGAATACACGCTCTGATTGATGACCATGTTCATCACTGATAAGGCAAAGTGAGGGAAACACAGCAATGAAGCTAAGCCCTACAATGTTTAATAGACTCCTGTGAACCTGGGGGGAGACCTAGTTGGCCAGCAGTGTGGCAAGACCTTGGGACTCTTCAGCCCAGAGTCAGTGACATAGCCACAGAGGACTAGAGTGGAGAGTG
>NW_006408577.1:12738841-12747856 GCF_000296735.1 Chrysochloris asiatica
CAGAACTGATTGTGAGGATTGTGTAAAGGTAGACATTTTGTAGCAAGGAGGGGAGTGATTAACTTTTCAGTATAGATGCGGAGTTCCCTGGGACCATCAAGAGAGAAGAGCGGAGAGCAGGACCCTACCTAGAGGAGCAGTGATGCCAGAGATGGAGGCAGAGATGATGATGTGGAGAGATGGAGCAGCTGGGGATTTTAGACCCAGAGAGAGAGAGGGGCTGTGTGCTGATGACCAGGGGGCAGGCTTGTAGTGTGTATACCCTTTGGTTGGTTGGTTGATGATGCATGGAGGGGGTTGTAATCATGGCAATGAAACAATATGTGATAGGATGAATGTAAAACTAATGTTCTTCCATGTAAACGGTCACATAATTCACAATAAAACATTAAAAAAAAAGAAAGAAATTATATGACACATTGCATTAGGCAATTCTGCTGCACAAATCCTTTTTAAAATGTTGAAAAGCAAAGAAAAAAAGAGGAGGACTTAGTCAGCTTGAGGACTAAGGTGGTCCTGACCTAAGCCATGGTATTTTTAATAACCTCATATGTATATGAAAGTTGGACAGTGAATAAGGAAAACAATAGAAGAATTGATGCTTTTGAGTTATGGTGTTGGAGGAAAATATTGAAAGTGCCATGGGCTATATGTAGAACCAACAGATCTGTGTTTGAAGAAGTGCAGCCAGAGTGCTCCATGGAGGACATGATGGCCAAACTTCATCTCTCATACTTGGGACATATTGTCAGGAGGGACCAGTCACTGGAGAAGGATATCAAGTTTGGTAAGGTGGAGGGTCAGAGAAAAAGAGGAAGACCCCCAGTGAAATGGATTGGCCAAGTGGCAGCATCGATGGGCTCAAGTGTGGCAACAATAGTGAGGTTGGCCCAGGATCGGGCAGTGTTTCGTTCTGTTATGTATAAGGTCGCTATGAGTTGCCACTGACTCGATGGTACCTAACAACAACAAAGTAGTTTGATTAACTTAAAGTCAGGAACTTTCAACTAACCTGTTTTTTCATCAGGCTCCATTTTTGTGCTATGATATCCACATAGATCTGTGTGTTTTTATCTCTTTTCCCGTTTCTTTTTCCTCAAATTTTGTTTATTTTTCAGAGAACTTTAGTTAGTTCCTTATTAACTCTTCCCCAAAAGTGCAGCTTTTCAAAGGGCAACTTGAGTAGACAAAATAAGTATTATAATGAAATGTGCAAAGACCTTGACTTAGAAAACCAACGGGAAGAACACACTCAGCATTTCTCAAGCTGAAAGAACTGAAGAAAAAAAACTCAAGTGTCAGTTTGAAAGGATTTTATGGGAAAAATTTGGAATGATGCAGAAAATATCAAAAAAAAAAAAAAAGGAAGAAAGAAAAGATGATAGGCACTGAGTCACTGTATCATAAAGAATGGTCAATGTTCAACCATTTTAAGAGGTAAGATATTATTAAAACCTGATGGTAATAGAGGAAGAAATCCAGCTGTACTTAAGGCATCCGGAAAAAACAATGCTCAATGAATTGATGGAACACAAATTGAAATCTTTCAACAAACTGATGCAGCACCGAAGACACTCCCTCATCAATGCCAGGAGATTTGGAAGACAAATACCTTGTGAACTAATTGGAAGAGATCCATATTTTGCTCATTCCAAAGAAAGATGACCCAATGAAACACAGAAATCATTGGGGGATATCATTAATATCACATGCAAGTGTAATTTTGCTGAAGATAAATGGCTGTAACAGTATATCCACTGAGAACTTCCAGAAATTCAAGCCAAATTCTGAAGAGGTCATGGGATGAGGGATATGATTACTGACATCATTGATAACATCAGATGGATCTTGGATAAAAGCAAACCATATCACAAAGATGTTTACTTGTGCTTTACTTACTATGCAAAGGCTTTTAACTGTGTGAATCATTACAAGCTATGCATAACATTGTAAAGGACGTGTATTCCAGAATATTTAATTGTGCTCAGGAGGAACCTGTACATAGACCAAGAAACAGTTGTTCAAAGAGAATAAGGGGATACTGAATGGTTTTAAACTAGGAAAAGTATGTGCCAGGGTTGTATTCTTTTGCCATACTTATTCAATCTGAATGCTGAGCAAATAACCTAAGGAGCTGGATTATATTAAGAAGAATGTAGCATCAAGATTGGAGGAAGACTCCCTAACAACCTGTGATATGCAGATGTTAGAACTTTGTTTGCACCTCAATGTAAATAAAACAAAAATCCTCACCACTGGACCTATAAGTAACATCATTATAAATGGAAAAAGTTTTAAATTGTCAAAGACTTCATTTTACTTGTATGCACTATCAACACTCGTGGAAACAGCAGCCAAGAACTCAAATGACATATTGCATTTGGCAGATGTGCTGCACAAGACCTCTTTAAAGTGTCAAGAGCACAGATGTCAGTTTGAGGACCAAGGTGAGTCTGACCCAAGCCATGGTATTTTAAATAGCCTAATGTTGTTATAGTTAGGTACCATTGAGTCGGTACCAACTCATATCAACCCTATGCACAATAGAACAAAACACTGCCTGGTCCTGCACCAACTTCACAATTGATGCTACGTCTAAGTTTATTGCTGCTGCCACTGTGCCAATTAATCTCATTAGGGGCCTTCCTCTTTTTCTCTGACTCTCTACCAAACATGATATTCCACATGATAGCCTCAGATGCATGTGAAAAATGGAACCATGAATAAGAAGACAATGAAAGAATTAATGCATTTGAGTTATGGTGCTAAAGAAGAATATTGAAAGTACTATGGGCTATAAGAACAACAAAACATATCTTTCTTGGAAAAATTACCTCAGACATGTTACCAGGAATGACCAGTCCCTGGAGAAGGACATCATGCTTGGTAAATTAGAGGGTTAGTGACAAAGAGGGAGATTACCAACTAGATGGATTGGCACCGTAGCATCAGCAATGGACTCAAGCATCACAATTGTGACGATGCAAACACGGGCAATGTTCCGTTCTGTTTTGCCTATGAGTCGGAACTGACTGGAGAGCACCTAACAGGAACAAAAAGTACTGTTGTAACAGAAATACCACAAATAGTTGACTTTAAAGAACAGAATTTATTTTTATTCTTTCCTTGGTTCTTTGTTTTCTTTACATTGAGATGCAACCCAGCAAGTAAGGTTCTATGATCTGCAAATCACAGGTTGTTAATGAGTCTTCCTCCAATCTGGATCCTTACATGACATCTATCTTTTCTCTAGGTACATGCATCTCTGTCTAATGTGCTTTTTTTTTTCTTTTTCTTGTAACTCAGAAGTGATTAAATTTAGAATTTACTCTACTAAGAGATGATCTGAAGCCCTGGTGTGATGCTGTAGGATAAGCAATAAACTGCCATCCATAAAGTCTGCAGTCCAAATCCACCATCCATGCCTCAGAAACCCTAATTGTGGTTGCTATGAGTTAGAAGCAATTCAATGACACTAAACAACCAAAGCAAAGGAGATCATCTAATTAATATAACAAAGAAACTGGATTAAATCTACAAATATAGGGTTTAAGATTCCAACACATATTTTTAGGGGCATGATTCCATAACAGTCTATCAGAAACAAAAGAGGAAAGAAAAAATAAAAAACCCAGAAGGATTCTGGATTTATAATACAAGGCAGGAACAAAATTAATTATTAAAAATGTTATAATGGTAAAATGTATCCACAGGTAATATTTTCTTATCTATTTTAATAGAGATACAGAAATGTATCAGATGAGCCTTCTTTTTATGAATATATTTTATTACACATGCATATACATGGCACTATGAGTGTGTGTGCATGTGTTTATGTGTCTAACATGTCTTATTGTTATTTTTTTCTTGTCATTTATGTTTCCTTCATTTGGATGGTTATCAACTAGACAACTGCAGTGATTATTCAAAAATCTCTGTTTTGTCTTGCTTAGAATCCTTAATCAACTCATACATCTTGGGCTTACCTATCATTTGTTGTTGTTGTTGTTGTTATTGTTATGTGCCATGGAGTTGGTTCCGACTCATAGCGACCCTGTACAGGGTTTCTGATGCTGTAAATCTTAATGGGAGCAGAAAGCCTCATCCTTCTCCCACGGAACAGATGGTAGTTTTGAACTGCTGACCCTGATGTTCGCAGCGATTCGTAACCACTACGCTACCAGAGCTCCTTCTACCTATCATTTATAACATATAAAATTAAAAACAAGATAGTTCTTCCTTGGAACCATGATATTTCTGAGACTTGTATGAGTCAGAGTCAGAGCGCACTCATAGTGACACTATATTGGTCTAACAATGGTTGGTGGGTTTCAACCACTGATCTTGCAGTCAGCAGTTCAGTGCTTATCCTCTAGTGCCTCATCAGAAGAGCTTAATTCTATATAAACTCATACTACATTTATTTCCTAGATAGTTATTATTGGGCAATAGGAAAGCACCACAATTGGTCATATGCAATGAAATAATCAGTAAACTGACCTCAAGTTGTAAATATGTAATGAGGTTAATTAAAGTCAGTCATTGTTATTTTTAAATGTTATGAATCTAGTTCTTAAAAGTACAAGAGAGTTTAGCCACTGGCTGTTTTAGCTTGTGTAATGAACTAGACAGTAATGCTTTTGGCTTTGACTGAGCCTCTGAGAGAAGTGTATTAAACATCTGAACTGTTCCCATAGCTGGTGCATGATGCTTAGAATACATGTAGTAACTGAGGATTGTGTCATCATGGGGAGGGAAACTAAGTGTTTCCAGTGTCCTCACCCAAATTTAAGTGTGTGTTAAAACTACCTGCTAGGTTGTCATCGGTCTGCTAGTGTTTACAAAGCTCTCTGTGGTTATGTGCTCATGTCTATAAAAGAATATAAACTTTATTGAAGTTGGTTGGGGTTATTAATCTGTTAAGTGAAAAGAAAGAGTTTCAATGACCTCAACATTGACATATTCCAGAGACCGTTTCCAACCAATGCAAAAGTCATTTGTGATTTATAAACTGAACACACTTTTGAAAAGCAGACTGAACATAGTCGATGCCCGCCCACTGTGAACTATGATGAGTCCTACAGGGCATGACTATGGAAGCATGCATGCCTGGAGTCAGAAGCCAAATATTGATAGAATCCAGAAGGTAGTGCAGAGAATAAGAGCTAGAGAAATATCTTTAAATTCCTAGTTTGAAGCTAAAGAATCATGTAGCCAGAATGGCAGTGGAAAAGTAAAGAATTTGGAAAAAGACTCAAGATAACACTAAATCAAAAGTGTTTCCTCATGGCAAAGCTTTTATGACTCACGGAGCAAGCCCTAAGATGAAACAATAATAACAATGAAAAAGTTAACAGTTAATGACCTTTGCTATGTAGTAGCACCCAAGTGTGGCGCTGTAGGATAAACACTGCACTGTTAACCTAAAGGTTAGTAGTTCAAACCCACCAACTGCTCCTAAAACCCTATACAGGGTTTCTATGAGTTGGGACCAACTTGATGGCACACAACAACAAACAGAGTGGGCATGCAGCTCCTAACCTGAGGATTAGGGACTATTCATCAGGATTTTCAAAGGTTAGAAAATGTTTATCCTTTTTAACTCATGTCCTCTTGAATTCACGCTGCATTATTTCACCTTCTGAGTCAGATCTCTTCTTCTACTTTATGTCCCTTCTTTATTTCTATGAAGAATGACTTTTCTTATGTTTTATAACTACTTGGAAACCCTATACAGGGTTGCTATGGGTCGGAAGTGACTTGACGGCACTTAACAACAAGTCTTGATGCCCATCTCTAAAACTTACAACAGAATCTTTATTTTTTTCAAACAACACACGTTTAAAGAAAAAGAAAACTAAAATGTCACCGATTTTCCACATATAATCTTAAATTTAAGCTATGGCATTCTTCTATGTGCCTATTTTTGCAATTGTTAGTTCACCCTTTTGGGGACTGTTATTTTAAATACTATCTTTCTAATAGACATGCACAATTTCTTTCCATTGCTATCAATCTCTTAGCAC
This sequence comes from Chrysochloris asiatica, assembly GCF_000296735.1. Lineage (NCBI taxonomy): Eukaryota > Metazoa > Chordata > Mammalia > Afrosoricida > Chrysochloridae > Chrysochloris > Chrysochloris asiatica. Next base: position 12,744,868 of record NW_006408577.1, read on the forward strand.
ATCCAATGTCCATTTTTGTTTCTGTTAAGTGCCATCGAGTTGGTTCCAACCCATAGCGATCCTGTAGAGGGTTTCTGAGGAGCTACAGGTAAGCTTAACCTGCCAACCTTGAAGTTCAAACCAACTTTGCAGTCCAGCGCATTAACCCACAGTGCCATACCAGTACTCCACTGTGCTTCTTAGAGTTGAGTAAGTATCAGTAGATCTCATATTTTTATATTTTGTTTAAAATACTGTAACTTTCCAACTTAACAGTTTTCAAGGCTACACTTCTCAGAAGGATGTGCATCATCCTTTTATGATATATCTTTGAAACCTTACCTCTTTCTGTTCCTACCTTATACTTTGATTTAGTGAAAACAGCTTAACCAATTACAATGAGTTGTTTCATGACATTATGCCTTTGTTCATGTGTTAACTTGTCCTGCTTGCTTCATCTTACTGAGCTCTCCTTTTAGACATTCTCAGAATTTGTGCTAATTATCCGCTTTCTTTGAGCATCATTTTTGTAGCATGTATGCATATACATGTGTGCCTGTGTGTACATGTACACTCACATACACATATAAGTAAAATTATTTATTTATGCACCATTTTCCTCCCTAGTCACCCTAGTCCTTTGAGGAGAGACAGATTCTTATTTAATCCTGTACCCCCTGTGTTTATCCAAACCTTAGGACATTGCACAAACTAAATTAAAGCTCATCACATTAGTTCTATCTTACCTCATAGCTGTTTCTATGACAAAATAGAAAATATACATTGATGTGACTTTATTTTTAGTTTTCAAATCTTCAAATTCTATGTTAATGATATTGCTGTCACTTGCAAGTAACAGAAATGTCTACTAAAATTTGCAATAATGTGTGTGTCCCAGCTCATAGGAAATTTTTTGAAGTAGGGGGAATTTAGCCAGACCTTATCAAGGTTTCACAAGAACTCTGGTGGTATAGTAGGTTATGAGTCGGGCTGCTAACCACACGGTCAACAATTCAAATCTATCAACTGCTCTGCAGGTGAAAGATGAAGCTTTCTGCTGCCTTAAAGATTTATAGCCTGGGAAACCCTAAACATATTCACCATGAGTCAGAACCAACCTCACGACACATAACCACTGCCACCACCAATCAAGGTTTCAGCTTTATTTCTCAATGATTATTTCATCTTATTATCTCATGGATAGCCAGAAGAAAAAAACAAATCTGTGTTGGAAGAAATACAACCAGAATGCTCCTTATCAGGAGTGATTAGTCCCTTGAGAAGGACATCATGCTTGGTAAAGGGCCAGCAAAAAAGAGAGAGACCTTCAATGAGATGGATTGACACAGTGGCAGCAGCAATAGACTCTAACATAGCAACAGTTGTGAGGACGGCGCAGGACCGGGCAGTGTTTTGTTCTGTTGTACATAGGTTTGCTATGGGTTGAAACCAACTCAACAACACCTAACAACAACCTAACATCTCATATTAGATGTCATCCTTAGCCTTATGATATTTTCCATTAAGGTGACCAAATGGCTACAGCCTTCCCATGTCTTGCACATATGTTTCATACTGCCCAACAAAAGAGAGAAAAAGCATGCCTCGCCCCCAAAATTGACCATTCCTGTGGCCCAGTTGGGTTGAATTCAGTAGCCTCTATGATTGAAGTTAGTGGCGGACTCACAATTAAACCGATGAATCCTGACTCCAGCACTGCCTAATATGTGACTGTTCTCTTCATATACGCTGAACGATTGTTTTCTCTTTCTAAGTCAGTAAGTAGAAATCAATTTTTATTCTATATTATGCTATTCTTGACGTTGATCATTGATTAACAAAAAATAAGCTTTACCATTAAAAATATTTTATACAAGCTCATCCTCTCTGTTCTTCATTGTTAGCTGTTACTGAGGCTGTTCAATTTTGAAATTCCCAGGATCCAAATTCACTGCCATGTCCTCTGAGGAAGGGGAACTCTTTGTGGGAGATCTCAGTTTCAGTACTGATGAGCAGGAGTTGGAAGACCATTTCAGCAGCTTTGGACCTATATCTGAGGTGGTGGTGGTGAACAACCGAGAGACTCAGTGACCCCTGGTTTTGGGTTTATCACCTTTACCAATCCAGAGCCCAATCCAGAGCATGCTTCAGATGCCATGTCGGCTATGAATGGAGAGTCCCTGGATAGTTGCCAGATCTGTGTGGAACATGCAGGCAAATCAGCCCAGGGAACTAGAGGGGGTGCCTTGGTGCTCATGGGCGTGGTCTGGTACTCTACAGGTGGTGGGGACCAGGGCTTTGGGAGCAGCAGGTACGACATTCAGGCTGGAGGATATAGATATGGAAGGTCCAGAGACTACAGTGGCAGAAGCCACAGAGACAATTATGACCACTGAAATGAGGCATGCACATATAATGTAGATACACAAGGAATGAAAATTCATCTGATCCAGGATCATGCTTCCAGATAGCTGTATTTATAAAACGATTTTCGGAGCTGTGCTTGAACATCCTTGTTTTAGTACATCAACTTCAATTTTTAATTAAGCTTAAAATCCATATGCTTAAAAAAATTTTTTTTTCCTCCCACTTAAAGATGAATTCTGCAATGTTTGTAGTCTGGGTAGTTTTCCTTTGACCAGTTTTTTAGTTTGAACACTCAGGATTATCCTGGCAAAAAACTTAAGCCAGGCTGATTTTCTTTTCTTACCATTTTTTTTTTTAATTGAGTATCTAGGGACATTTAAAAATTTTTGCTACATGATATTTCTTTATTATGGTTAGAAAACAATTTCTGAATTAACCTATAGGAAACCTGCATCAAGAATATGATTACTTAGAGGTGTTTTTTACTCTACATTGAGATCAATACCCTGATTATATCTTAGATGTTCTTAAAAATATTTGTGGATGTAAATTTTTTTTTTTTTAATACTGTAAGACAAAATATTCTGTTGTGTTTCGTTTAGTGTTTAGAATGTACTTCTTAGAGCTGATTAAGAAAATGAAA
>NW_006408577.1:12752710-12758340 GCF_000296735.1 Chrysochloris asiatica
CTCGATGGCACCTGACAACAACAATAACTTATTGGAGTCCTGGTGTGGCACTGTGGGTTAACACCCTGAACTGCAAAGTTGGTTTGAACTGCAAAGGTTGTTAAGGCACTTAACAACAATTGCTGTCTAGTTAGTACCAACTTATAGCCAACCTGTATAGTTTCTTAAGAGCAATTGGTGGGTTTGAACTGCCGATCTTCTGGTTCTCAGTTCAGTGCTGATTCTACAGCACCACACCAGAAGTCCAAAGAAGAGAATTTTTTGTTAAGTGCTGTCAAGTCAGTTTAGATTCATAGCAACCCTGAATAGGGTTTCCTAGGAACAGTTGGTTAGTTTGAACCACCAGCCTTGCAGTTCAAACGACTTGTAGTTTGTGCGTTATCCTATAGTACCATTACAATGCTAAACGGATTTGTTTAAATTTTCCTTAAGGAGCAGACTTAATTAAATAATTAATATACACCTTTTCAGGGAAATGCCATTTTAATAATGGAAAATTATCAGCTGAATAATATAAATTACATATGCATTTTAGCAGATGGTAAAATGAGATACTGAAAGAAGGGACAGGAAGTAAGGGGGGGAAAAAGAGCAGAGTTCTTAATAATCCTTAAGCAATTGAGTCACATTTGGCTTGGATCCACTGGAGAGACTGTTTTAGAAATGTACTCTATGTCTGAAATTTTATGACTAGTCCTTAAGGTATAGAATATGTTCCATATTACTTATTAGCCTAGTGTGCCAAACTAATGAATTAAAAATCGTTAAATGTAGGAACTGAAAAAGAAAAAAAAAAGATCTTAGCCAAGTTGGAAAATGTAGATTTTGACAAGTCCAACACATAAGTAACAGAAACATCCATCATGCACCTCTGTCACTATGTGTGGGGGATATGTGGCAGGATACATAGATGGATAAATGTCGTCATTTACAACAGATGGTAAAGTAGAAATATACTCTAATTTAATTTTTATAGCAATATTACATCTAAAGGAAATGGCATCTTGCTAGTTGTGCTATATACTACTGGTATGGTGCTGTGGATCAGCATCAGACTGTGAACTACGTGGTTGGCAGTTCAAACCCAACCAGTTTCTCCTCAGAAATCCTATACAGGGTTGCTATGAGTTGGAAGTGACTCAATGACACTTAACAACAAGAAGTTATGCTATGCCAACAATTTTAATATATTTTATGAGCCCTCGTAGCATAGTGTTTAGACATTGGGTTGCTAACCTCAAGGTCAGAAGTTCGAGTCCATGACGTACTCCACAGGAGGATAAGGCTTTCTGCTCCCATAAATATTTACAGCCTTAGAAACAGGGTTGCTGAGTCAGAACCAATCTGATGGCTCACCACCTTCAATACTCTTTTTAAGGTGGAATATTTTTAAAGTGGTTAATTTATTAACAATATTAGCAAATTGAATATAAGCTTTATTGAGGTATCTGCTTGAGGTAGCACATCCTCACTCAAAGCTGAGACTGAGATCCACTAACATAACTGGTCTTCCACCATTTTATGTTCCTACTGCTTCCAAGTGGACCAGTGAATAATGCTGTCTGCTGTCAGAAAGGTAAATATAGCTCTCATAGACTTTTGTCTATTGTAATTCACATCAGTGAAACTTTAGAGAGTGGTAACTGATGAAAATGAAACAATGTTTGAGAATGGAACATTCTGAATTTTTAAGAATCTTACTAGGTTCAGCAGAACATACACCTGAAATATGAATCATCTTATATACTATGACAAAATTGGAGCCCTGATGATATAGTGGCTTAAGAACTGGGTTGCTAAACAAGAAGTCAGTGGTTTGAACCCATCAGCTGCTTAGTGAGAGAAAGATGAAATTATCTGCTCCTGTAAAGGTCTCAGAGTTCTTTTCTATCCTATAGGGTCACTATGGAGTCCTGGTGGATAGTGTAGGATAAGCACAGGACTGCTAATCACAAGGTTAGCTGTTCAAACCCACCAGCTGGTTGCTATGAGTCAGAATCTATTTGATGGGACATAACAACAACAATGTGAGTCAGAATCAACTAGATGGCTATCGGTTTTTGGGGTTTTTGTCACATCCAAATAACATGTACTGATTTTATTTCTTAATTGAATTTTGAGTTTACTCATCCAAACAAAGATACTCATTGTCTCTTATTACAGGCAAAATATTGAATGAGTCAGGAAATATCAATAGAAGGTGGAAGGGACACACATTGTCATTATACCATAAATAACTGGTTGATGTTCAACCATTTTAAGATGTACCACATAATCAAGAACTGATGATACTGAAGAAGTTAAAGCAGCACAGAAGGCATTGGTGAAAAACAAGCTTTCAGGAACTGGAATAAAATAAATTGAAATATTTTTACAAACTGATGCAGGGATGGAGGAACTCTCATCTATGCCAAGAAATTTTGAAGACATTTACCTGGCAAACCCAATTGGAAAGGATCCATATTCCCATTCCAAAGAATAGTGATACAGTGGAATTTGGAAAAAACCTGAGTAATATCATTAATGTTAAGTGCAAGTAAAATTTTGCTGAAGATAATTCAAAGCCACTTGCAATAATGTGTTGACAGAGAGCTGCCAGAAACTCAAGTCAGATTCAAAAGAGGACATGTAAGAAGAAATTTCACTGCTGATGTCAGATAGATCTTGGCTGAAAACAAAGATTATCAGAAAGATGTTTACTTGTGCTTTATTATCAGTACAAAGGAATTTGATTGTGTGGATCATAACAAACTGTGACTAACATTGTAAATAATGGGAATTTCAGAAAACTTAATGTGCTCATGAGGTACCTGTACTAAGATCAAGAAACAGTCATTCAAACAGAACAGGGGGATGCTGAATGCTTTAATATCAGAAAAGATTTGTGCCAGGGTTGTATCCTTTTTCCACATTCATTCATTCCCTAGGCTAAGTAAATAATCCTAGAAACTGGATTAGATAAAGGAGAACATAGCATCAGAATTAGAGGAAGATTCATTAACAACGGGCACTATGCAAATGTCACAACCTTCTTTTCTTAAAGGGAAGAGGACTTGAAATACTTACTGATGAAAATCAAAGACCATAGCTTTCAGCATGGATTGAACCTCAATGTAAAGAAAACAAAAATTATCATAACTTGATCAATAAATAACACCATGATAAACTGAGAAAAAACCAACATTATCTAAGACTTCATTTTTGCTTGGATCCACAATAAAAGATCATGAAAACAGCAGTCAAGCAATCAAATGGCACATGCATCAGGCAAATCTAATGCAAAAGACTTCTTAAATTGTTAAAAGGGCAAAGATTTTCCTTTGAGGACCCAAGTCAAGATGCTTTTAATCACCTCATATACATGTGAAAGCTGGATAATGATTATTAACAAAGACCAAACAAGAATTGATGCATTTGAATTATGGTGTTGGCAAAGAATATTGAAATTACCATGGACTACTAAAAGAACAAACAAAACTGCCTTGCAAAAAAAAAAAATACAGTCAGAATGCTCTTTAGAGGTGAGGACGTCAAAACTTGACTATAGCACTTTGGACATGTAATCAGGTGTTACAGCAGTTTTTAGATTCGAGAATGTCACACCAGCCCTGGGCCTGAGAATGTCACACCAGCTCTTGATCCATTGTCAAAGGAACCTAGGTCACTTGGAGAGGTGAAGCAGAGTTTCAGATTTTATTAAGCCAGCTGGCTCAGAGGAGCTAATTTTTCCAGATTCTGAGCACTGAATATAGGGCAGTGCAGACTTATATGGGGTCAGAATCAGGGAGGAGTTAGGTTGTGGACCTGTTTGAAGAGAGGAGGGATACCAGAGGATTGATTCCGCTCAGTAACCTGATTAACATTCTAGTTTGACTCCTAGACAGAGAGGAGTGGTCCCACTCAGTAACCTGATTAACATTCTAGTTTGACTCCTGGGTAGAGAGGATTGGTCCCACTCAGTAACCTGATTAACATTTTAGCTTGCCTTCTGGGCGGAAAGGTCAGTGAATATTTTTACCTTTTCCTGTTCAAGAAAGGACAAATTCCTGGAAAAGGACATCATGCTTAGTAAAGTGGACAGTCAGTGAAAAAAAAGGAAGACCCCAATGAGTTGGATTGACACAGTGACAGCAGTCATTGGCTCAATGCTCATTATCTTATGCATAGGGTTACTATGAGATGAAACCTACTTGAGGGTGCCTACCAACAACAACATGTTACTGAGTGTATAACATATCTTCAGCAAATAAGAAAGATAATTCAAGATAAAATAATGTTTTTATCTTCAATGTTTTTCCAAGATCTTATATTTCATTCATGTGCAAATATTTATATAATTTTCTTGTGTACCCTTCCAAAATGTTGCATGCAAATACAAATATATATTAAATAAAAGCACTCACTAATGTATTTGATTCATTATATAATGGATATCCCTTAATATATTATACATATATATGCAATATATACAATTTGTTAATAGATAAATGATACGAGTGAATTACTTTTTTGGTTTTATAACAAATGTATACAATATATACTCACATTCATATTACTTTGACACTACATTTATGTTATATTTAGTGCTATTGAGTCAGTTCCAATCCATAATGACCCTGTATAGGGTTTTCAAAGAGCAGCTGGTAAACTTGAACCACCAACCTTGCATTTAAAACTGACTTTGTAGACCAGCGCATTAACTCACAGCACCACACCAGGACTCTCCTTCCTCAGGGACTTTTTAATATGAATGAAATAGGTCTTTTTCTATCATAGATCCTTGTTTATTTTCTGTCTTTGTTTCTGGTTTTCATTTTTTTCTAAATGACATATATTTAAAAAATTTCCATTTTGAGAGTATATAATTTTTATTGCATTCCTTCAATTTAGAATGATACACCTCATTCACATAGCAATTTTATTGCTTCATGGTTTTCACATTTAAATCAAACAACTTGTATTTTTTAAAGGATAATTAAGTAATATAGTCAAACTATATGCTTTTACGTAGGCACTCAGCTGTACTCTTTATGAAATAATTCATTTCCCACAAAATTTATTGTATATTGATATCTACTAATGAACTCTCTGTTTGACCCCTTAAAATATTTTGTACCTCTTAAATAAGTTTTGGAGTCCTGGTGTGGTGCTTCAGGATAATGCACTGGACTGCAAGATCGGTTTGAATTGCAAGATCTGTGGTTCAAATCTACCAGCTGCTCCTCAGAAACCCTATACAGGGTCACTATGAGTCAGAATTGACTCAACTGCACTTAACAACAACAACAACAAATAAGTTTTATTCTAAATAAGTTTTATTGAGCTTTTAGTAACCCTCAATCATTTACTTTTTCAGAGATTTATTGGGATTTCAGAGATTAATTTTCTATTTGCTTCCCATGCATCCAGACTAATTTTTTCATCTATTTACAGGATGAGGACCAATAAACTACATTCTTATCAATGGAGAAAAGATTGAAGTTGTCAAGGACTTCATTCTTCTTGGATCATCTATCAACACTCACGGAAGCAGCAGTCAAGAGATCAGACCACGTATTGCACTGGGCAAATCTGCTGCACAGGAACTTTTTAAAGTATTGAAGAACAGAGATGTCAGCTTGAGGACTAAG
>NW_006408577.1:12758440-12760057 GCF_000296735.1 Chrysochloris asiatica
AATATGATTACTTAGAGGTGTTTTTTACTCTACATTGAGATCAATACCCTGATTATATCTTAGATGTTCTTAAAAATATTTGTGGATGTAAATTTTTTTTTTTTTAATACTGTAAGACAAAATATTCTGTTGTGTTTCGTTTAGTGTTTAGAATGTACTTCTTAGAGCTGATTAAGAAAATGAAATCTGAAAACTGAAAAAATACACACATATATATATTAGTTATACAAGGTTGCTTATATTCATTTTACAACTGAAATGTTTAAAAATAGTCCAGATTTCTAACCCAGGTAAATTTTGAGGAAACTCCCTCAAGCTTTCCAATATAAAATAAAACAGTGGACAAATAAACTATTATACTTTTGAGTATATAAAACATAAAATATGACATAAAGTAGTTTGAAAAATTAGAAAAATAGAATCATGCCATACGTTACAATGACATATATGTGATTTCATTTACAATGCTTCTTAAAAAAGAAATCGTTTTTAAAAACCCAAAAAGCTATTTCTTAGTTTTTTTATCAGCATGTTACTATAAATTCCAGTGAGAGAATTTTAAAAAATGTGTTCAAAATTTAAATTAGTTTAATTGGTAACTAAACCACAAATTGTTTTTCTTTTTAATCCAGCTGCTTATCAATACATTTAATCCAGATGTTATTAATTTAATAATATATTATTATTTTTGAGGCTATGTGAGATAAGAACTGAACTGCTATCCAGAAGGTCAGCAGTTCAAATCTACCAGCCATTCCTTAAGAGAAAGATGAGAGTTTCTGCTGCCTTAAAGACTTACGGCCTCAAAAACCCTATACAGAATTGCTATGCATTGAAATTGATTTTGTGACAGTTGGGGGATGGGGTGATAAAAGTAATAGGTAAAGTTGTAAGGTGTTTGCAAAACTCTATGGAGCAGATTGAATAAAATGTGTGTAGTGAGAATAAATACTGAAAAAAACTAATGAAAATTTAAATCTGAATAGCTATATATTATTGGATTCTGTTACTACAGTATGCATTTCAGAAAGAAATTTAATTTTAACATAATCCTTCCTTAAAAAATAGACATTTCAAAGCATATTTTATAACTATTCTATCTTCATTTTGGGTGTGCACTATAATTTATTAAATCTTTTGGTGGTGAAGTAATTGCAATCTTTAGTCCAAAGAGAGATTAGATTTCTTTTGAACTTTACAAGAAGTCATTTTTCAGTATTTTAACACTTCAAACCATGTCCTCCTCATTGCTGCCAGAGATATTTTTATAAAATGCACATGGTCTTTTCTGACTCTTCTTAAACTGGTTCAATGGCTCACATGGTCAGCAGAATTAGATCTGAACTACTAAGCATCCCAATCTGCTTAACAACTGCATTTCACTTCACACCATCTCTGTGGATCTGCATACTGTTGGCCTTTTTTTTTTTTTTTTTCCATTACTTTCTCCAATCATCTTTATAAATTATCTCTGATTATTTGCACAAACTGTCCAATGTCCTTTTCTGATTAGAACCATTACAAGTGTAACCTCCTTTGTGAAAGACCCCTAGCACCATATCCTGTTAGTTACCCATTCCTCTATTGTAGCTTGCAATTGTTGTTGTTGTTGTTGTT
>NW_006408577.1:12760157-12761399 GCF_000296735.1 Chrysochloris asiatica
TCATACTTTGGACACATTGTCCAGAGGAAACAATCATTGGAGAAGGATGTCATGTTGGGTAAGGTGGAGGGTCAGAGAAAAAGAGGAAGACCTCTAATGAGATGGATCAGCCAGGTGGCATCATTGATGGACTCAAGTGTGGCAGCGGTAGTGAGTTGGCCCAGGATCAGACATTGTTTCATTCTGCTGTGCATGGGGTCGCTATGAGTTGGTTCCGACTCGATGGCACCTGACAACAACAACAACAAAGTTCCTAAGGACAAATCATATATATTCAATAATATGTTTCTAATGGTTCCATAGTACATTTAGAATGAAGCAAAACATCTTAGAATCTTATCTAAGACTGCTCTTGTGTTTGTAACATTGATTCATAAGCTCTCTCCCATTTCTTGTGGTTTTCCCAATACCCCACGCTAGTTGAAATGTTTTTATTTTCCAAATTTATGTTCCACACTTAAAACGCCTATCAATATCATATAATTGGTTATTAAGGATGCATCTAAAGTTATATTTCTTCTTTAGACTCTTTCTGACTCCCTAGTTCACTGTCAAAGTTAGTATGATCTTCTTGGGTTATCTTATAACAAGCTAAATCATTTTCAAACAGCACAATGAATAACTTTCTTGACCATCTCTTTCAAAATGGTTTTAATTTTTAGGGTCATGTCAATCTCTACTGTTTTTCACTATCTGCTCTCAGCACAATGTCTGTTCATATCAGACATGATATAGTTATTTATTGAGAAAGTTGTTGAATCAGAATATGACTATGTCAGTGAAATGTATCAGATGTATTGTGGTACAAGAAGAATTGGATTCCATGATAGTGTCTTTTACATTTGTCAAGATAATAAGTTCATAGTATTATTTCTTATAATATTATTTGAGACAAATTTTGCTTATAATATTATAATATAGTCCATGAATATAGTTTTCTTAGAGTTAAACTAATAAGATCAAAAAAGATTTTCAATAATCAAACTCAACACAAAAAATAAAATTTATAGCATACTGATTAACAGATGACTATAAGTTCTACTACTAAAGGCAATACAGAAACTGCTGCAAGCATACATTGACAGAGAACTTCCAGAGGTTTAATCCAGATTCAGAAAAGGCTGTGGAATGAGGGATATTATTGCTGATATCCAATGGATCTTGACTGAAAGCAGAGAATATCAGAAGATGTTTACCTGTGCTTTATTTACCACACAAAGTCTTTTGATTGTGTGGATCATG
>NW_006408577.1:12761499-12761982 GCF_000296735.1 Chrysochloris asiatica
TACTCCCGTAAGGATTTACACCCTCGGAAACCCTGTATAGGGTCGCTATGGGTCGGAACCGACTCGACGGCACTTAACAACAACAACAACAATAAGTAAAATTATATAGAAAATTGATTATACTTTGTTCTTACATTGTTTTAATTTTAAACCATTCTCTGTAAAGATAGGTAATAATAAACTAATATCTATGGGTTAGAAGGAAGTGTTGAATTTTTTCTAATATTAGTAAACATTTCTTTCATTATAAGTAGAGTCCTATTTTTCCATTAACATTATTATTACTAAGTTCTGTCGAGTCAGTTTTGACTTTTTTTTGCTATAGATGCTATACCTTTTACCTTTGTTTCTTTTTCCTACTGAAATGTGGTGGGGGGGTGGGGTGGGGGTTGGGGGTTTATTTTGGGTGTTGGGGAGGGCAATACAAGAAGGGGGGAAGAGGTAGAAGAACAAAATAGATAGGGGAACACTGAGACAGGTTTG
>NW_006408577.1:12762082-12763081 GCF_000296735.1 Chrysochloris asiatica
TTCATTGTATATTACATCTCAATGTAAAGAAAACAAAAATCCTCACCACTGGATCAATAAACAACATTCTTATCAACAGAGCAAAGACTGAAGTTGTCAAGGACTTCATTCTTCTTGGATCAACTATCAACACTCATGAAAATAGCAGTCAAGAAATCAGATGATGTATTGCATTAGGCAAATCTGCTTCACAAGATCTTTTTAAAGTGTTGAAGAGCAAAGATGTCACCTTGAGGACTAAGGTGTGCCTAACCCAAGCCATGGTATTTTAATCACATCATATGCATTCGAAAGCTGGACAGTGAATAAGGAAGACCATAGAAGAATTAATGCTTTTGAATTATGGTGTTGGAGGAGAATATTAAAAGTGCCATGGGCTGCCAAAAGAGCAAACAGATCTGTGTTGAAAGAAGTGCAGCAGAGTGTTCCTTCAAGGCCAGGATAGCCAAACTTTGTCTCTCATACTTGGGACAATCAGGAGAGACCAGTTGCTGGAGAAAGATATCATGCTTAGTAAAGTGGAGGGTCAGAGAAAAAGAAGAACCCCAGCAAGATGGATCAACAAAGTGACAGCATCAATGGACTCAAGCATGGCAACAATTGTGAGTTTGGCCCAGGCACTGTTTCATTCTGTTGTGCATAGGGTCTCTATGAGTAGGTACCTACTTGATGGCACCTAACAACAACAACATAACTTGCTAAAAGTTAAGAGAGTTTGAAGCAATTACCAATGAAAATAAAAACTACAGCTTTCAGTTTGGATTACATGTTAACATAAAGAAAACAAAAACATTCATAATTTGACTAGTAAGCAATATTGTGATAAATGGAGAAAATACTGAAATTGGAAAGACTTTCATTTTACTTGAATTCACAATCAATACACAATGGCTTGATGATCAGAACTCAATTGTTGTTGTTAGGTGCCATTGAGTCAATATCAACTCATAGCGTACCTATGAACAGCACAATTTGATGAGAAGATTAAAAAAAATTATA
>NW_006408577.1:12763289-12768929 GCF_000296735.1 Chrysochloris asiatica
CTATAAAGGCATGAAGTGACTGGCTTACAAGTTTTCAAGACAGGTGTTTAGTTTCAAAGTGTATGGGGGAAGGTAGTATTCCAACTGAATAGCACTCATCTTGTCTAGACAGGTCTAGTGAAAAGAGATGGGAATAAAATGCTTATGTTTCAATAGCGAGTAATTGTTATCATGACTAATTGTGACTGTCACAACTGTAAAGATACAAGTTTTGTAACAGAAAGAGGGGAGTCATTAATCTTATAGTTCAGGAACACAGGACCATCAAGGAGAAGAGCATGAGATGGAGACAGAGATGTTGACACTGAAAAATAGAACCACTAAGGACTCTAAACTCATGGAAAGAAAAAGGCTGTGTGCTGATGGCCAGGTGCTGGTGGCCAGGAGGTAGTCTTGCAGAATGTTCCCTTTGGTTGTTTAAATGATTATATATGCCTGAATGTTTTTGTGTCTCTCCCCCCACCCCACCCCCAAATAGAGGGAACAAAAGCAAATACTGTTGAATAATGATGCATGGGAGAGATTATAATCATTGCAATGAAATGATTAGTGTAGAATCAATGTTCTCCCATGTAAACTATCACTCAATTCACAATAAAATTTAAAAAAAGAAAGAGTTCCCGCAGCAGAACAAAGAGCCAGAACATGAGGTAATAGTGGACTTGTTGGTTCACAGAGCAAGTAAAGTTTGAATGTTTTGGGGCAGAAGGCTCACTTAGTGGAATGGTGTTCATGACTTTGGAATAGGCACAGATAAAGATCTCTTCCCTCAGTTTACCACGTATAACTTCTGAGTTTCTTAGCATAGACTAGTGTGTGTTCCCAGAGCTGCATCAGTTTATTGAAACATTTCAATTTCTATTCTGTTAAAACTCCTGGAGCCTTGTTTTTCTCTAATGTTTTCAGTGCAACTTGGACTTCATCAAACTATTGGTTCTTGATCATATGCTACCTCTTGAAATGGATGAATGTTGGCCAGTTAATTTTGGTACAATGACTCTGTGTATTCTTTCCATCTTCTTTTGATTCTTCCTTCATTTTTCAATATTTTGCCCATAGAATCTTAGAAATAAAACGATGTATTGCATCAAGAAAATCTGCTGCACAAGATCTTTTTAAAGTGTTGAAGAGTAAAGATGTCAGCTTCAGGACTAAGGTGCACCTGACCCAAGCCATGGTATTTTCAATAACTTTATATGCATACAAAAGTTGGACAGTAAATATGGAAGACTGTAGAAGAATTGATGCTTTTGAGTTATGGTATTGGAGGAGAATATTCAAAGTGCCATGGGTTGCCAAAAAACCCAACGGATCTGTGTTGGAAGAAGTGCAGCCAGAATGCTCCTTGGAGGCCAAGATGTCATATTGTCAGGAGGGACCAGTCACTGGAGAAGGATGTTTGGTGTGAGAAAACGAGGAAGACCCCCCAGTGAGATGGATTGGCAAAGTGGCAGCATCAATGGTCTATACATAGACCATGATTTATTTGTTAGACAGAACATGGGGATACATGGTTTAATATCAGCAAAGGTGTGAGACAGGGTTGTATTCTTTCTCTACATGTATTCAATCTGTATGGTGAGCAAATAATCTGACAAAATGGACTATGTGAGAAGAAAGTGACATCATAATTGGAGGAAGTCTCAATACCAACCTGCAATATGCAGATGACACAAACTTGCTTACTGAAAGTGAAGAGGATCTTAAGCACTTGCTTATGAAGATCAAAGAATTCAGACTTCAGTGTTGATTATTCAATGTAAAAAAAAAAACAAAAAACAAAAAGGACAATAAACAACATCATGATAAACAGAGAAAAGATGGAAATTATCAACAATTTCATTTTTCTTGGATCCACAATCAATGCTCATGGAAGCAGCAGTCAAGAAATCAAATGACAAAATTGCACTGGACAAATCTGCTGTAATAGAACTCTTTAAATGTTAAAGAGCAAAGATGATGCTTTGAGGACTAACGTGCAATTGACCCAAGCCATAGTATTTTCAATGCATGTGAAATCCTAGCTGGCACTGTAGGATAAGCACTAGTCTTCTAACCACAAAGTCAGGAGTTCAAATCCACCTGGCCCTCCTCAGAAACTCTACACGAGGAACACTATAAGTCTGAATGACAGGAAGGCACTCAAAAACAACATATGCATTTGAAAGCTGAACTATGAATAAGCAAGACCTGAGAAGCATTTGTATTGTGGTGTTGATGTACAATATTGAAAATATTGTGCTTGCATTAAGTACACTGAGTAAATGAGTCACCAAGTAAACTGAATGATAATTCTTATTCTCTGTTACTCATTATCAATATAAATAAGCCACTTGATGAATACCAGAATGCTCCTTAGAAACAATAGTGGCAAAACTTGGGCTCATGTATTTTGGCCATGTTATCAGAAGAGACCAGTCTCTTGAATGGACGTCATGCTTGGTAAAGTGGGAGGGTCATTGAAAAAGATGACAACTCCAATAAGATGGGCTGACACAGTGGCTTCAACAAGTACTCACAGATAACAACAATTGTGAGGATAATGCAGGATAAAAAAAATGTTGCTTCCTGTTGTATACAGGGTTGCTATGAGTCAGAAAAGAGTCCTGGTATGGTGCTGTAGGATGAACATTGGTCTGCTAACCACAAGTTTGATGGTTCAAAACAACCAACCACTCCTCAGAAACCCTGTAGAGAGTTGCTATGTTTCAGAACTGACTCGACAGCACTTAGCAACAGCAATGAGTTGGAACTGACTCAACAGTACCTTAAGAACAACAGTAAACTTGGACAGAAGTTAACTTACAACCAGCTCATAGCTGAATTCTCTCAAACTTGTACTGCAGGTATTGTGTGGCTGATTATTATCCACTGTTGAAATCTGAAAATCAAATATTGATTGCTTGTATTAAGTACACTGAGTAAATGAATCACCAAGTAAACCTAATGATAATTCTCATTCTCTGTTACTCATTATCAATATAAATAAGCCACTTGACAAATAGTAAAATAAAGTTACAATTTGTAGCTTGCTTTTGTAATAAATACGCTGGATAAAAGGGGTATGGAGATTAAGAAAGTTATATCTTCCTCCTTGAAGACAATATTACTCTTCTTCCAACACCAAAAAGCCAAACCAAATCCACTGCCTTCAAGTTGATTTCATCTAACAGAGCTTCCAAGGCTATACATCTTTATGAGGGCTAAAAGCTTAATCTTTCTCCCATTGCACAAAGCAGGGAGAAGAAAATATACTTCTTCTATAGGCCTTGTTGAACTCCTGGTGTGGTGCTGTGGGTTAATGCGCTAGACTGCAAAGTCAGTTTGAACCTCAAGGTTCAAGCTCACTAGCTGCTCCTTGGAAACCCTATACAGGGTCGCTGTGGGTCAGAACCAACTCGACAGCACTTAACAAAAACATAGGCCTTGTTACACCAAGAATATGCTTCTTGAGGGAAATGATTATTAAACCACAACTGGCAGAAATTGTTTGATCTCATGAGTCTACCAAGTATCATTTTGATCTTTTTGGGTTGTTGGTTCTACATGGTTGAAATTAATTAGGTGATTAAACAGCATGAATTTTTTAATGTCACATGTTAAAAAGTAAATCCTCTATAGATTCTTCAGACTCCTAGTGAGGTGCTGTAGGAACTCATTGGACAGTGAACCACAAGGTCGGCAGTTCAAAGTCACCAGAAGCTCCTTGGAAACCCTATGCAGGGTCGCTATGAGCTGAATAGACTCAACGGCACTTAACAACAACAACATAGGTTCTTAAGACACAATGAATTTCTTCACAATAATTGGCAAGCAAAATAAAATGAAAATATGTGGATATCTTGAAATTTCTTCAGTATCCTAACATTGATGCCACTTTACTTTCTGAGCCTATGAAATTTCCAGATGAATCTTAAGTTTTATGTATAATGCTAAATTATGAAACTTCAGGGATGCTTACAATTTTGGTTAGTGCAATTTAAATTGTTATACTATTTTAGTAAGGGCTTGTTTTTGCAATTTGTGTGAGCTATAAATCTCAAAATCTTCTTCTGCACATGCATTATTGTGTGCTTTAATAACTTTTAGATCATCAGAAAATAACACAGTGTAACTTGGAAATTTAAGAAATTGAACATATGTTCCTGTACATACAATAAAGGAAAATAATCAGTGCTTAAAATATTAATATGAGAAACTTCGTCATAAATATTAGACGCAACAGACATGTTAATGCAGAAAATAAAATAGAAAATATAGCACGTGGTGAAAATAAGTAGCTAAGTACATTCTTTTGTGTCTGCTTACTAGAGAAGCAAGGCCTAATTTTAAGGAATGGAAAAGACTAGTGAATGCCAAGAGGATTTTTCCATGCATTATAGCTCTTCAGAGTAAAATCTATATGTATTTATCCAGATGTTAAGGGGGGAGGGATTGTGAGATTTAATGATGATTGGAAATCCATTTGAACTACTCAGTAATAATAAAATAAATATGAATAAGTTACATATATGTTGGTGCTGTGGGCTAATGGGCCAGACTGCAAAGTGGTTTGAGCTGCAACATCGGTGGTTCAAGCTCACTAGCTGCTCCTTGGAAACCCTATACAGGGTCTGTATGGGTCAGAATCGACTCAATGGCACTTAACAACAAAAACATATAGAGCATATATATTCATATTCATATATATTCACATTCAAATAAAGATGCAGCCAAAAATTGCTTTTCTTTGAAAATTCCCTAATGATAAAAAAATTGCAATAAATAGAAATTTCTAAAAAACAGTTTTGGTATGAACTAGCGATTTCTAATTGATAGCATTGTAATATCTATGTGCCTACAGAGAAGCCCAGTTAACACCACTATTATTCAAATCTACGCACCAGCCACTAAAGCCAGTGAGGATGAAATAGAAGAATTCTACTAACTTCTTCAATCTGAAATCCATCAATCATGCAATCAAGAAGTATTGCTCATTATCGGTGATTGGAATGCAAAGGTTGGGAGCAAAGAGGAAGGATCAGTAGTTGGAAAATATGGCCTTGGTGATAGAAATGATGCTGGAGAATGCATGACAGAATTCTGCAAAACCAATGATTTGTTCATTTCAAATACCTTCTTTAGACAGCATAGGATAGGACTATATACATTGACCTCACCAGAAATCAAATCGACTACATCTGTGGAAAGAGAAGATGGAAAAGCTCCATATTATCAGTGAAAACAAGACCGGGGCAGACTGTGGAACAGACCATCAATTACTCATATGCAAATTCATATTGAAGCTGAAGAAAATGAAAACAAGTCCATGAGAACCAAAATATGACCTTGAATATATACCACCTGAATTATTTGGAGATCATCTGAAGAACAGATTTGATGCATTCAACACTAAAGACCGAAGACCAGAAGAAGAGTTGTGGAATGACATCAAGAATATCATACATGAAGAAAGCAAAAAGTCATTAAGAAGACAAGAAAGAAGGAAAAAGTCAAAATAGATGTCAGAAGAGACACTGAAACTTGCTCTCTAGCATAGAGATGCTAAAGCAAATGAAATAAATGAGGAAGTCCAAGAGGTGAACAGAAAATTTCAAAGATCAGCTCAAGAATATAAAGACAAATATTACAACAAAATGT
>NW_006408577.1:12770734-12771399 GCF_000296735.1 Chrysochloris asiatica
AAAAGAAAAAGTGATTTCTTCATGAGTTCACAATTAATGGAAAACTGGAACATATAGGGACCTGACTCCAGACCCAGTTCTGTCATTTAATTTCAGAGAATGACTTATCACAACAATCTAGCATTAAAAATGTAGTAGTCATAAGAAGGAAAATAGTCCCTTGAATATATTAAGGAATAAATTAAGTATATGGAATTTAGTCATTTCCAACTCATAGCATCCTTGTATAGGTTTCCAAAGAGCAGCTAGTGAGTTTGAATGGCCGACATTGTGGGTTAAACTGATTTTGTGGTTGAGTGCATTATCTTGCAGCACTACACCAGTGGAGCAATGTTGTTGTTAAGTGCTGTTGAGTTGGCTCTGATCCATAACAACGCTGTATAGTGTTTCCAAGGAGCAGCTGGTTAGTTTGAATCTTGTGGTTCAAACTGACTTTGTGGTTGAGTCACACCAGGCCTTCATATATGGGGCAAAATGATGAAAACCTCTGATATTACCAAACATCTTAAGGTAATGTATTGCTCCACCTTGGGGGGCTCAGAACCATAGTCTCAGGGCACACTATGGTAAATTAGCATAACATAGTTCACAAAGAAAATGTTCTACATCCTACTTTGGCAATTTATTGTTGTTGCTAAGTACTGTTGAGGCAGTTCCAACTCATA
>NW_006408577.1:12794406-12798172 GCF_000296735.1 Chrysochloris asiatica
CTAGGGCCCTTACGTCCAGCTCAAAGGCGGGATTTCCATCCTCGGATGTCAATCAAGAGGCGGAAGCACAGCATGGGTGACTAGGTTATAGTGAGACGCTTTGGGTTGCACTAGTGGGTTGGTCGACCCTGCCTCAAAGCCATGATCCAAAGGTTAGGCTCTCGTAGACTTGTTTTCATTTTCTTCAGTTTCAATTTGAATTTGCATATCAGTAATTGATGGTCTGTTCCACAGTCTGCCCCTGGCTGGTGCTCTCGCGTCCAGGATAAGTAGGACAGCCTGGCCAGTCCCTGCAGTCTCTTCCCGTTAGGCAGCCTCTCCCCTTTGACCTGGTCTCCAGACACCTCTCACTCCGCCGCTCCATGGTCTGGGTTTCATTTAACACCTCCACCAGGTCTGTGCAGTTCTCGCACATAGTTTAACCGCCGCCCTCCACGTTGATAATATCTGTTGTACTATTGAAAAATATAAATACATGTTTAAATGCTGCAATATTACCTATGGATATATTTTGTTTCTAAATAATGTAACTCATTTAATGAATGATGTTTGATTGTTGTTGTTAAGTGCCATTTAGTTAGTTCTGACTCATCAGGACCCTCTTTAGGGCTTCTGAGGCTTAGAACCTTTGCAGCAACAGAAAGCCTCATCTTTCTCCTGTGGAACAGCTGGTGGACTTGAACTGTCGACCTTGTAGCTCAAAGTGCAGTGCTTATTGTGTACTCAATGGCACCTAACAACAACAACCCTCATAAACTTGTTACAAAACTGATGATTTGAAAAGATGTCTACTTGAATGTTGTTAAAAATCTGATATTAATCTTGACCTTAAACTAATTTTGTCCATGATACACAGAGTATTTTTTTAGACAAGTGTATTAAAGACTGGAACCCTGGTAGTGTATTGAGTTGTGAACTCAATTGCTAATTTCAAGGTCAGCAATTCGAATCCACCAGTGGCTTAGCCGCAGAAGATGAGGCTTTCTGCTTCGGTAAAGATTTACAGCTTTGGAAATTGATACAGGGTCACTATGAGTTGGAACCAACTCCAAAGCAAACTACCATCACCATATTAGAGACTAAGACAAGTATACTACTGAAAGAACTGTCTGCAGCCATCCATTGACTACAAAGTCATATTTAAACGTATTTTATTTGGAATACACCTAGGCATGCTTGAACTGAAACCCTAGAAGAATTTTAAAAAAAGCAAAGAACCGTATTACTCAGACTCAATATGATAAGCACTGGACTGCGAAACATAAGCTTCACAGTTCGAGCTACAAGCTGCTCCGTGGGAAAAGATGACTTTTATCATTTAAAGCCTCAGAAACCCTAGACAAGGTTGCTATGAATCAGAATGACTCAATGGTACTTAATAACAACAATAATTAATTACACTGGGATGAACTGATTTGTTCCCTGTGAATACCAGGAGTCCTTATTTGTGTTAGTCATATTCTCTTATTATTCTATGACAATTTTGTGAATATGTCTGAAGTTCCTCTCTTTTTGATGAACTATCTGGCAAGGATTGCTTTGGTTTTGCTTTTCTCTCTTTGCTTTTCATTGTGTCTTTCTCACAGCAAGGCCATTAAATAGCATCCTGGTGTGGCACTGCAGGTTAATGTGCTGAACTGCAAAGTTGGTTTGCACCTCAAAGTTGGCAGTTCAAGCTCACCAGCTGCTCTCCAGAAACCCTATACAGGGTCGCTATGATTCAGAATTTACTCAATGGCACTAATAATGACAAAACAATTAAAATGTTATATAAAACAATTGAAATGAAATGTGCCCTGTTTTCCTCGTTTGTGTTTTGCAGGCTGCTATTTTAAGAACTAAATATTAAATGTTCAAAAGTCACAGGATTTGCATTCTTTCATTATTAACCCAAACTGAAATGGTCTCATTTGCATTCATTCCCTTTATAGTCTGTGGGATTGTCAAATTCTAAAATCTGGTTCCAGCTAGAAGGAATAGATAATCCCTATATTTAGTGGTCTTGGAAGAGATAAAAAAATAAACAACATAAAACCATATTCCAATATCATTAGAAATATAAAGTCTGCTTTCTGAAGTGCTGGCTAACTGTGAACTAATCAGTGGGAGAATTTTTACCAATAAGTAGTCTCTTGATTAGTGATTTTATATATTACTTCAAACTCTGATTCTTGAACTTCTTGGAGTTTACTTTTATTTTATGGTGTGGCAGTCCTGGTATGGATTCACAAGGTAAGCATTCCATCTCAATGTCGGCGGTTCAAACTCACCAGCTGCTCCTCAGAATCCCTAAACAGGGTTGCTATGAGTGGGAATCGACTTGATGGTGCTTAATTTCTGGTGGGGCGCTGAAACAGAAGCACTGTACTATAAACCACAAGGTCGACAATTTAAACCAACCAGCTGTTCCTCAGCAACCCTGCACAGAGTTGCTATGAGGCAAAACTGACTTGATGGCACTTAACAACAACAACAACAACAATTCTTCCTATGTGGGGTCTCACTGTGGCACTGTATGATAAGCACTCAATCATGAAGTCTGTTTGAATAGCAAGATTGGTGGTTCAAACTCACCAGCTACTCCTTGGAAACACTTACAGGGTTGCTGAGTCAAAAGTGACTCAATGGCACTTAACAACAGCAATTCTTCATGAAAGTCCTGCCTTTTAAATACTTGTGATTAAACACACACACACACACACACACACACACAATGATTAAAATGAGTGAAGATGAATTTTCTTTTGAAATACTTTTAGAAATAGAAAGATTTGAGATTTTCATGACACTGTTGGAGATAATTTTGGACATCCTGGGTTATTGCATAAGCAGATTGAGATGTCCTGGTCTGAAACATTTACTGTTGTCAATTCCCCAAAAGAAACACATATGGTTCATTTTATAAACATCTGGACAGAATGAAACATGCAAACAGATACGATAAAATTGTCAGTATCTTTGAGTCCAGATTTAATGGTATGGTGAAAGGTCTGAGAAAACTTGGGGTTTGATTCACCTAATTCATTAAGTCCCCTAATACAACCTTGTTACATTTCCTATTAGCTGCTAAGATATTTGACATTTCCAATTTCATAAGTTTAAAGAACTCAAACAATGAAATTCACATCCAATGGCAATCTTTTTTTTGTCTAAATATCATTTTATTAGAATCAGCATTTGTCCTGCACATTGCTCTTTTACCCAGTGAACATTTGCATAGCACTAAACATTTGCTGTCCATGTTTTTGTGCTCAGAACCTCCTATTCTTTTAGCCCTCTTCCCTCTTACTCATCTGTTGGCCTAGCTGAAAAGATTTCATTCTTTTCATCTATTATGAATATATCAATCCCAGATTTTTAACAAAACATTTCTATTCTTATTCTTTCTTACATCCTCACCAGCTTTCTAAAAATCTTTTTTGATACAGAATTATACTTAATGTGGTTTTTCCAGAGAATTTTGTTTTAATTACACCTAAATTAATAATCTGAGGATAAAAGTGGCTTCTAAGAAGTGCTCCATTATTAAGCCATGTAATTAAGGCAAACCTGTTCTCTATTACTGTACAGGATTTGGCAAAGAAAGACTTTGAACTGTGAACTGAAGAAGAGTGAAGGAAGAATTCTGTATAGATAGTTTGCAGATGTGTCCACTACATTTTTGTTGGTGTGCCTAAAGTCCCCAGGAAAGAACTTAAAATTGTCCTTTGTATTACACGTGCTATTGTACATCAGCAAATGATTTCCATTTGCACAATTTATTTTA
>NW_006408577.1:12803357-12804360 GCF_000296735.1 Chrysochloris asiatica
AGAATGTTGAAAATGTTGAAAATACCATGTACTACTGATAGAATAAATAGGTCTGTGTTGGAAGAAGTACAGCCAGATTGCTCCTTGGAAGCCCAGATGGCCAGACTTCGTCTCTCAGGCTTCAGCTACATTACCAAGAGGGACCTGTCACTGGAAAAGGACATCACATTTGGTAAGTGGAGGGTCAGAGAAAAAGAGGAAACCCTTCAACAAGATGGATTTGCACAGTGACAGAAGCAATGGGCCAGGAATAGAAACGATTGTGAGGTTGGCACAGAACTGGGCCTGTGTTCTGTTGTGTATGGGGTCACTGTGAGTTGTTGCTGACTTGATGGCACCTAACAACAACAACAAAGGGCCAGTATGAGTTGTTCTCGGTTGTACTTTCATAACCCAGGGACTGACTATAGAGGAGAAAAAGGGGATGAGACAGGAAGTAGAGTTTAATGGACTGAAACTAAGGGAGTATAATGGGATATGAGTTAACATGGAAATGAGGTAACATAAATGGGTTTTGAGTTTTTGCAATATGTCATGTGTCCATAGTCAGAGTAAGACGATAACCAGCAGAGCACCAAAGACAAGTCTTTATTAATGGTTGGTAAAACAATACAGGGGTGGTATAAATAATTAATATATTGAATTGCTAACCAAAGGCTTTGAGGTTCTAGTTCATCCAAGGGTGTCTCAAAAAGAAAAAGACTGGCAATGTACAACTGAAAAATCAGTCATTGGAAATCCAGTGGCGTACAGTTCTACTCTAACACTCATGGGTCACAAGGAGTTGAAATCAACTTGATAGCAACTGGATACTGATGAAAACATCACATTGACAGGTCAAGAATATGGAGCAGCCCATGCAGAACCTTCTGAGGGTGGACATTCCCACTAGAAAGGCCAAGCAGACCAGCCTAAAACAGCAAGAACAATAGAAGATAGGTCTTCAAAGAAAGATCATCAGGAAAAAAGAAAAACAAAAATGGAAATATGATTGGAGTTGTTC
>NW_006408577.1:12804460-12805843 GCF_000296735.1 Chrysochloris asiatica
TTCTGTTGTGCATGGGGTCGCTATGAGTCGGTTCCGACTCGATGGCACCTGACAACAACAACATGGGAAGTCAAAATATTTTTTTTAATTGTGCTTTTAATTGTAGGAAATATTTACTGTGTATTATGTGAAAATGACAATCAACACAAGCATGTCTGATTCCATGTTACAATAATAAAAAATTATTTAAAACAAAAAAACGTGGACTTTATTATATAAAAGGCCTTTCTAGATTAAAAGACCTAATTAGATATAAACACATAGCTGGCCCTTATTTTAATATTAAGCAAAATTCACCCACTGAAGTGTACTTCCCTTTAGGCCTCTGCAAGATTGTTGGCTTGGGCTCTCACTTTTAAGAATATTTTCTATTAAAATAAATTATGATAATTGTGTGACACTTCTTTTGAATTTAGTTTTAATTGTTAATCCTTACCACATCTGTGAAGGAAGAACTTCCTATCTTTACAATATAGAGAATATACTACTAAGAATGGGAGGCATGACTATTGTTTTGCCATCAGTCATTTATTAAGCGTATTCTTTGTATGCATGGAGGGACATAGAATGATTTTAAGCTGAGGAGATAAATTATTCAATTGCAAGATCAAAACAGAAATTTATCACTTTCAGAAGAATATATTACAGTAGAGAAACAAGAGGAATTGTGTTAACCTTAAGACCTTTATGTCTTTTCTTCGTCGTTTATCTCAGAAAAAAAGAAATGAAATGAAGTACAGGCAGTTCCTAAGTTACAAACAAGATTCACTTCTACGTTAGCTTTTAAGGTGAATTTGTAGTTCAGTCAGAACAGGTGCATACAGTTTTTATTTAGCATTATTTTATTGCAGGGGTGGGGAACCTTTCTATTGCCAAGGGCCATTTGGATATTTATAACATCATTTGCGGGCCATGCAAAATTATCAACTTAAAAATTAGCCTGCTATATTTGGTCAAACATTTAATTAACTCACCCCTCCCATGATGGCTGGAAATGTAGCTACCTTGGGAAGACCAGACCAAATAAGTTCTCAAGCCTTATATGGCCCTCTGGCCAGATGTTCAAGAAAAGCCATGAAGTTTGTTCAATGATTTCAAAACTTTCTGTGCAGTAGTGAAAGTGATTGTGATGAAAATTGTTTTCTGTGATAAAGGTTCATTTAATCTTTTCCAAGTTGTTGACTGCTGTTGAATCAATTCTGATTCATAACAACCCTGTACAGAGTTTCTAAGGACTGACTGGTGGGTTTGAACCACTGACTTTGCAGTTAGCAGTCCAGTACTTATCACACTGCATCAAACTAGTGCAAATTTACATAACATTAAAGGGCCAGTTATAAAATTTTACATAACATTAATGGGCCTGTTATATAAATAAATGAA
>NW_006408577.1:12811826-12813004 GCF_000296735.1 Chrysochloris asiatica
AGGGGGCGATAAAGGCATGAAGTGACTGGCTTACAAGGTTTCAAGAGGAAGCTTAGTTTTATAGTGTGTGGGGAAATAAAGTGTCCCCAGTAAATAGTTTTCATTTTGTCTAGATGGGTTTGGTTAAAAAAGATGAGGATAAAATTCTTATGATTCAATAGTGGGTAATTGTTATCATGACAAATTGTGACTGTCACAATTATTAAGGTAGAAGTTTTGTAACAAACACAGAGGAGTGGTTGATCTTACAGTCCAGAACAACAGACCTTAGGGTCATCAAGGGAGAAGAGCACAAGTGGAATGTGAGACCTTATCCAGAGAAGCAGCAACACCAGAAATGGAGGCAGAGATGTGGACATGGAGAGAAGGAGCAGCTGAGGACTCTAGATACATGGGAAGAGAAAGACTAAGAGCTCACAGCCAGGAGGCAGACTTGCAGAATGTGCCCTTTGGTGGTGTGAATTATTATATATGACTGAGTGTTTAAAAAAGAGCTAAAGTGAATAGAAAGAAGCACTGTTAACTGATGGTACATGGAAAGCATTATAAACATTGTAAAGAAATAAGATGTATGATTTGTTTAATGCAAAACTGATGATATGCCCTGTAAACTTTTACTCAATCTACAATAAAAAAAAAAAAAAGACAGCACTTTAAGAAAACATTAAAAATAAAGAAACTCTTCACTTTCATCAAATATGCTCTCATTATAGAATATTGGTCACATATTTTAATAATATCAGTTTGAAGAGACACACAATCATAACCTTGTCTGTTCAATCGAAAGAGTGACTTGGCTGAGAAATAGTCATGTTTTAAGGACTTGCCTATGTATTTAGATACTTTGTCTTTCAATGGAGATGAGCAACAAGGGAATGCTAGGTCAAAAAAAAAAAAGAGGAAACTGACTAGCAACAACTAAGTGAATATTCACTTATCAGACTATATGAAAAATAGCTAGATTTCTTTTTATTGTCTCTATTTTTTTTCTTTTTATTATATTATTTTCATCTCTTTTCTCTTTTTGTATTCTTTTGTTAGCTGTTGCTTGCCTTTTCTTCATTTTTCTTCACTGCTCTCTTTTTTCATTGTTATTTGCTGGTTTGTGTTTGTCTTCCTCCCCTCTTGTGTTTGTGTATTCTCTTCTTGCCTCACCTGACAGAATACAGCAACTGTGG
>NW_006408577.1:12814254-12821207 GCF_000296735.1 Chrysochloris asiatica
AAAAAAAAAAAAAAAAGCCATCAAATATCATATACTCTGGAAAACTATCCTTTACAAGAGATGGCAAAATTATATTATTTCTAGATAATAAGAAATGTAATTTGTAAAAATTCATATCAACTTTACAAAATGCATTACAGGGAGTCCTTTGGGCTGAGAACCAACAAGAGTAGACAACACCCAGAGGTTGACATACACGGCAGCAATGTCACCAAGAACACAATCCAGATATAAAAGTATCCAAAGTAAAACAAACTTATACGACTGAAAATAGGGAATCAGAGATATCAATTTATAATCAAGACGATTACAAACAGAAAGAAAGAAATGAATAGTTACAGAATTTAAAATGGCAAAGGAAGTCAACTAGATATCAAGGTAAAACAGAGAAGAGCTAACACCAATTCTTTCAGAGGATTTACTGCTGAATTTTGTCAAACATTTAGAGAAGAACTGACACTCAAATTATTCCAGAACATTAGAAAAGGATGCAAAACTACCAAATACATTTTATGAAGCAAGCATAACCCTCATACCAAAACCAGGCAAAGATATCACTAAAAAGGAAAATATAGACCAATACCCCTCATTGAACGCATATGCAAAAATTATCAGCAATATCTTAGCCAACAGAATTCAACAACATTAAAAAAAAAAAAAAATACATCATGACCAATGAGTTTCATTCCAGGGATACAAGGATGGTTAAGTATTAGAAAAACAATCAAAGTAATACACCATATAAATTAAATAAAAGAACCACATTTGACAAAATACAACATCCATTCCTGATAAGAAAATACTTAGCAAAGTAGATATTGAAGGTAAATTCCTTAACATATTTAATAGCAAACACAAAAATCCAACAACCAACATTATGCTTAATGGAAGAATTGAAACCATTCCCTTTGCAAACAGAAACCAGACAAGGATGGTCTTTATTACTACTCCTATTCAATATTGTTTCAAAAGTCTGAGTCAGAGCTATAAGACAACAAAGGGAAATTAAAGACATCCAATTTGCTAAAGAAGAAGTAAAGTTCTTTCTATTTTCAGATGATATGATCCTAAATACTAAATACTCAGCAAGAAAATTATTTGAACTTATTGGAAGTTTTAGCAAGGTGGCAGTGTACAAGATCAATATAAAAAGATCAGTTGGATTCCTTTACACTAATAAAGACAATGCTGAAAAGGAAATTAGGAAAACAATACCATTGGCAATAACCACCCAAAAGATTAAATACTTAGTTATGTTACCAACAAGACCTATACAAAGAAAACTTCAAAACTCTACTTCAACAAACAAAAGAAATTACAAAAATGGAAAAATATACCATTTTTATGGATAAGAAGACTTAACATTGTGAAAAATTCAACACTACCTGAAAGAATCTATAAATATAATGCAGTCCCAACCCAGATTCCAACATTATGTTCTAAAGAGATGGAAAAAACAATCACTAACTTCATATGGAAAGGAAAGAGAACTCAGATAAGAAAATCACTGTTTATAAAGAAAATCAAAGTTGGAAGCCTCTGATTCTGTGATCTTAAAATTTATTACACAGCCACAGTGATCAAAACAGACAGGTACTAGCACAATGAAAGATATATAGATCAATGAAAAAGAATTGAGAACCCAGAAGAAAATCCATTCAAATATAGTCAGCTTATCTTTGTTAAAGGGCCAAAACACATTAAATGGGGATGAGATTGTCTCTTCAACAAATAGTGCTGGCAAAACTGGAAATTCACTTGCAGAAGAATGAAACAAGACCCACATATCAAACCATATACAAAAACAAACTCAGTATGAATTAAAGACCTAAATTTAAAGCCTATAACTAGAAAGATCATCAATGAAAAAAAATCGGGACAAGCTTAGAGGCACTAATGCATGACAACAAACATTACTAATACGAACAGCAGAAGACAAAATAGATGATTAGGACCTCCTAAAATTAGACATTTATCATATGCATCAAAAGATTTCACCAATAGAGAGCCAATAGATGGAGAAAAATTTTTTGCAACAACATTCTTGTGTGGTACTGTAGGAGAAGCACTGGACTGCTAACTGCAAGGTCAGCACTTAAAGCTATTGAAAATACCATGGCTTGGGTACGGCACACCTTTGTCCTCAAACTGACATCTTTGCTCTTCAACACTTTAAAGAGGTCTTGTGCAGATTTGCCTAATACAATAGGTCATTTGATTTCTTGACTGGAAATTCCATGAGTGTTGGTGGTTGATCTGAGCAAAATGAAGTCTTTGACAACTTCAATCTTTTCTCTATTTATATGGATATTATTTATTGGTCCACTGGTGAGGATTTTTGTTTTCCTTACATCAAGGTACAACCCATACTGAAGGTTGTGGTCTTTGTTGTTCATCAGTAAGTATTTTAACTCCTCTTTGCTTTCAGCAAGCAAGTTGTACTATCTGCATATCACAGGTTGTTAATGAGTCTCCCATCAATCCTGATGCCACATTTTTCTTCATATAATCCAGGTTCTCAGATGATTTGTTCAGCATACAGATTGAATAAGTATGGTGAAAGAATACAACCCTGTCCCACACCATTCCTTATTTTAACCCATCTGGTGTCCCCTTGTTCTGTTTGAACAACTGCCTCTTGGTCTATGTATAAGTCACTCATGAGCACAATTAAGTGTTTTGGAATACTCATGCTTCACAATGTTGTCCATAGCTTGTCATGAGCCACACATTTGTAACACTTTGCATAGTCAGTAAAGTACAGGTAAACATCTTTCTGGTATTTATGCTTTCAGTGAATATCCTCTGATGTCAGCTATGATATCCCTCATTCCATGTCTTCTTCTGAATCTGGCTTGAACCTTTGGAAGTTCTCTATCAATGTATGCTTACAGCCGTTTCTGTATTATCTTCAGTAAAACTTTATTCATATGGGATATCAATGATATAGTCCAATGATTTCTGCATTATATTGGGTCACCTCTCTTTGAAATGGGCACAAATATAGATCTCTTTCAGTCAGTTTACCAGGTAGTTGTTTTCCAAAGTTTTGGCATAGATAAGTTAGTGCCTCCAGTGCCGCATCTCTCTGTTGAAAGAAGTCAATCTTGCCTTAATTACACTTTGGTGTTAAAAGGAAGAGAGTACAGGCACATCACTATGAAATGACTACGGATGTGTGTAAAGTACAAGGGCTTACATAAATCAGTCTGTATTTCTCCTTTTGCAATTATCATCCATACCAAGTTGACATCAAGTATGCTACAGTAATCCTATTCTTCCTTTGGTCATCCTCCCTCTTCCTCTATCTATCCTCTGGGTGGATACGCTCAGAATAAAATCAATTACACTTTAAGCCATTGAAAATACATTACTTTATAAATATAATCTCTAGATATTTAGAAGTTCTTATTTTATTTTTGCAACCTAAAATAATTTGGATAGCACCATATTTTTCTGAGTAACTATGATTTTTCCATATCATTTAGTATTCACCTAAAAGAACTATATCAAGTCCGTAAGCCTCTACAAAATTTTGGAGCTTGCTGGATACAGAATTGTGGGGTTTTGTTTTTTTTTTCACTCTTGTCTCTTATTCTAAACCCCTGACTTCTCTTTGATCTCCTTTGCCTTTCTGTTTACTGTTTCACCCCAAAAGAAAGGCCTAGTGATTTGCTTCCATAATGATTTTAGCTAAAATAACTCTATGGAACAGTTCTACTCTATACACATGTGGTTGCCATAAATCAGGGCGGGGGACCTGACAACAGCTAACAATAATGGTAATAATGTGTGTATCAGGCTAAAGCTTTGGAAATGATGGAAGGGAATCAAAGCTTACGATGGCATATTTCTTAAAATTTCCAACCATTCCAATAAAAGAGGCCCATTTTGTACTCACTCATCTTTTTAGACATTCTGTTCTGATATCTCTGGGGCCCATCCCTCAGAACTGAGAGTTGCATATTTTTTTTTGCCATCCCTTTCTTTTTCCCTCACATGCCTCCTGATTAACAACAACTTGTAGTGTAAATCCATGGGAAATAATATCAACAAATAATCAAAAAATAAAAATAAAACATTCACTTTCGTAGGTTAACATTCTGTATTTACTATTTAGGGATCTTATCACTGTATTTTCTTAACCTCTCAGTATAGATGCTTCACCTCCTATAACTTAAAGACCTTAGTTCAACAAGTTTCCTAAATAAAAGAGCAGCTTTTCCCCTAAAAGATACATAAGATGCGAGGCATTACGTAGAAGGTACTCTGAAATTTTTAATAACATATTTTTCTCCACCGTTGACATGGGTTTGCATTTTATAATCTCTTTCAGTTTTTATAATTAAGAGAACTATACCTCCAAACTTAATTTCTATGAAATAGTGGTCCTAGTTTTTTTTGTTTGGTTGCTTGGTTTTTTTGAGAAAAGATAGTAGCAAGCAAATCATCTAAGATAAAAATGAATAATTTGAAAGAAGACAAGTGACCTGGATGAGGCAGGTACTGAAAGATGACACAAGAGAAACACAAGTTTCCTATTAGACTGTGAGTCTTAAGCACATCTATCTTTTGAACTAAACTAAAAGATACATATGAATGTCTTCACAAGCTAATTTATCTTTTGCTGTGAAGAAAGAACTAAATCAACCCCTTGGCAGTATATACATTGTGTCTGCCTCTGATCACTACTAACCTCACCTTCCAGTCCCCCCTCTCTGCCCTCCCCCAGCTCCAAAATTATCTAATGATCAAAAGACAATACCTGCTCCCCCAGGTCAAAGAACTGCAATTGCTAAAACTGCTTTCAACTACAGAATCCTAGTTAAAACTACACTTGATTATAGAACCCTCTTCCCCTCTCCCAATTCTCAACATTCTTCTAGTTTTCCTTCTTGCCTCTTTCAATTTCTTTCATGATAGCTATCCCCATTCCTTCAGTTTCCCAATAAATATATATAACAGTGTTAGAAAAACTGGACTTAAAGCAGATTTTCTGGTCCCTGTGAGTTACTGAAGAACTGAACCACCAAAAGAGAACTTTACATTGAATTAAACTTACTGATATGAAAATCAGGCATCATGAAATATTTTATTGCTTAACTGAGTTCTTTATACAAAAGTAGCTCTGTGTTTAAGGAGCCAGGATAGTTTAATAATTATGAAAGGCAAAATTAAATCTATTTTTTTAAAAAAGTTAAAACAAAGCAGCAAAAGTGAAGTGGATATATCTGACATACAATTTGGAGATCACTGCTTAGATAGCTCAACTTCTTAACCTTTAAGAATGCAGGATTTAAATTTTCTGAAAGATCTAGGCTGATATTTTATAAATTTCCTGAGAAACAACGTGGCATATCTTCATCCTCAGATTCACTTTTGCCCTTGGACTCTTTCTCATCTTTCTCCTCCTTAGGGAGAGAAAGGGGGTGAGAGGGAGTTACATTTTCAGCCAGTTGGCTTTATTATTAAAGCTTTCTCATCTGCAAGGCATGAGAATATGTTTGTGAATCTTCCTCTCTTCTGATTGGCAGTGAGCAGCAAAATTACTCTTTAATTAGAACCTTCTGTGGCCCATTATAAGGTTTAACCTAAGTGTTTAACCTATTTTCAATCCAAGTAAAGTTGGTGACATGAGTCAAATAACATTTTATTTAATTATTAAGTAATATAGGAGTAACACCAGTCACCAATGATTCATTAACTTATTTTCTCTGTGGATCATTACAGGAGGAACAATGGAAGGAGTAGACTAGACCTGACATCCAATACTAGCATTGCTTCAGACAAAATTTATCAGTATGGGACTGAGTAAGTCTCTTAAGATTACTGGAACTTGATTGTCTTATTTGTACAAAAATTGGCATACTAGTCTTGAAATATTTCATAGCATAATTTGTAATATTTCCTCCTGTTCTGTTCCTTATATTTTGATCATTATGTTGAAAGATATTAAAGGACAGACAGAGATAAGACACATAGAGTACCAGTAGTTTGGTTGATGCAAGGTTTTCTGGATGTGAAAAATCCATATTCACTCTGCACTTTATCTTGATATTTTGCTTTTGTAACATTTCAGTTAAGAAGTTTACTGACAATGTCAAAGGATTTCCTGACTCATATTTATTAAGAGACATCTATGAAGCTCTTTTCCTTCTTAGCCCAATTCTCTCTTTGATTATCTGCAATTAATCACAAATATCAATACCATTCACAAACAGAAAAAATTGGCTAACTGCACTTCATTAATGATCACAGGGTTGCCTCTCTTTTCTAATGTTTGTTTGTAAACCCAAGAGCAGTATCTTTTATTTTCTCTGTTCCTCTTCATGTGTAACAGGACATCAGGAGTGACTCACATGACTGGCACACTGCCAGCACAGCTGGATAGGCACAGAATGCAATTCCAAATAACAAGGACAAGGAAAGACAAAAGGGAAGAAAAGTTCATTTATTTCTTTAATAACCTACATAGCCACATTAAAAAAAAAAAAAGACAAGAAATCCATACAGCTTACTATTACAAAAGTAAGATGCAAACTTTTAAAAGGAAATAGCTAAAACAGAGTAGTTAAAAGCAAATTGTTTGGGATTAAAATTTTTAATTTACTGTATTGACTGTTACTAAGCAACATAATCTTTTAAGACAGTTATTGACTCAATGAACTCATTCTTTCTCATCAAAATGGAGAACCAATTCATGAATATCACCAGAGTAAAACTTATACCTTGCTTGCTGAAAATGAAAAGGACTTAAAACATTTACTGATGAAGATCAAAAAGCACAGCCTTTGATATGGATTATATCTCAATGTAAAGAAAACAAAAATCCTCACCACTGAACCAATAAACAACATTCTTATCAATAGAGAAATGATTGAAGTTGTCAAGGACTTCATTCTTCTTGGATCAACTATCAACATTCACGGAAGCAGCAGACAAGAAATCAAATG
>NW_006408577.1:12822582-12827258 GCF_000296735.1 Chrysochloris asiatica
CACTAGAGAAGGATATCATGTTTGGTAAGGTGGAGGGTCAGAGAAAAAGAGGAAGACCCCCAACGAGATGGAATGGCCAAGTGGCAGCATTGATGGACTCAAGCATGGCAACAGTAGTGAGGTTGGCCCAGGATCGGGCAGTGTTTTGTTCTGCTGTGCATAAGGTCGCTATGAGTCGGTACCAACTCAATGGCACCTAACAACAACAACAACAACAGTATGTTCTGAGAAATATAACATTTTACTTGAACTCAGTTCTTAGATTGGTTGGTAAATTTCTTTAGACATTTCTTCCGTTTCATGAGTTATAAGGCAAATCTCTTAGCCTATATCCTGTTTTTGTCTTACAGTCAATTAGTTTAACAGACCCATGAAGCATGTGTCCTTGTGCACCTATAACCAGAAGCAGTACCAGAAGTACCCCTTCACCACTGTAACAATTTGCACTATGTGCCCTTGAAGATATCTGTAATATAACGGCTAATGATGTCAGTTGTGGAAGCAGACTGTCTGGGTTTGAACCCTAACTACATTCCTGTCTACTTGGGCAAAAGTTTCAAAATCTCTACAACTCAATTTCCTCATCTATAAAAACTGAAATAATCGCATCCTTAACAATATATTTTTATGAGAATGAACATGAACTATCACCATTAGTTTTCATTGCAGCATCTTTGACCATTATACCATGTATTCTCTAAATACACACTTCTGAATCTCAGAAAAGTGTGCACCTAATCTCTGCAAGTTTTCACTAAAAAAACCATATTGGCTAACAATAAATAACAAAGTGACTAATCCTAGAGTATTTTCCATTTGAAAGGTAACACCTAAAGGCCGAATCCTCCAGATAACCCCATTTTACTCACAACTAAGAAATAAAGATGACCTGCCACCTCTGAAAGTTTGCTAACTTCCTTCAAATATTTAAATCTAAAGCACATACCATTTTAGTTGCATTCAGAAATGCCTGCTCTTCTTGAACATATTTAGTTTAAATGATACATGTCTTTTTTTATTTTAATTTTTCTCCATGCAAATGTTGACCTACATCTTCCATTGCATCTGTCTCTAGTAATAAATTACTAATAAAGAGTGAGTCAGGAAATAGCAGCTCTTTGGTTAGTTGTGCCATCCATGTGTTTGTAATGTGCTAGATCACGCCATTTCTGGATGTTTGTATACTCACTGGGGAGACATGAACAATGGAACTGTTGGAAATGTTTTCTTTAGTGGTCTACTATAGAAAATGGAAAATTCTGAGAACAGCTGTGTAACATGAGCAGCAGCTGGAACAACTATGTCTTAGAAAAAATGGGAACTTCAAGCTTCTGAGTTATTAACTGGCTAGAATAAATTCTGTGTCCTTCCCCTCAATAAACATGTAAAGCTTACTTTCATATATTTGAAACTTCATGGTATTGTAATATGTGTACAATTTATTAATGCATGCTATTTCCTAAAAACATACACTCACCTTAGTTTTCTTTATTCCTGGTGTGGCGCTGTGGGATAAAGCACTGGACCACAATGTCGGTTTGAACCACTAGGCTGGTGGCTCAAACTCACTAGTCATTCCTTGAAAACCCTAATCAGGGTCACTATGAGTCCGAGCAAACTCAACAGCACTTAACAATGGCATTATACTTACTACATATATTATTGTTGATGTTAAGTTCTGTCAAATTGGTTCTGTCTCATAGGGCCCTGTATAGGATTTTGAGGCTCTAAAGACTAAATAAATTCAAAAGGACATGAACTTTCAGATTATGCTCTCTAGATGCTATTTTTTACTGGAACAAATCATGGTTCTTTGGGGAAAATATTCATTTCAAGTCTAGAGCAAAAAATGTCCAAGGTGAGCCTAGGATATCTTGTTACAAAATGCAAATATTAGTTGGGTCATGTTAGAAAGAAATAGGTACCAACTTGAAAAATTTTAACATGTCTGGAGTTTGTTTAAAACATTCTAGTCAGAATTAAGAGTAGTAGGCAGAGATAAACAAGATTGCTTATATGTAGATAGTTGTTTAATAATTTGAGTTAATATGTACTTGGGGATTTATTACCCCATTATCTTACTTTTGCATGTATTTGAATTTTTCATAATTAAAAAACCAAAAAATGGATGCCTATCCCTGAATCTATAAGGAGATCATACTTCTTGTGCTCATGAAGTGTGAGTTATCTGATGGAGCTAACCATACAGTTTGGTATGCACATAAGTTTAAGTCTAATAGATGGAATTGGCGCAAGAAAATTCTGGAAGCACAAATGATTTGCATGAGCTGAGTTCTCACATTCTAGATAGTCCTATTCTTATTCCAGTTCCACCATGATCTCAACCTAAATTACTGCCACAAATGGTCTTCCAGGGACTTTCTTAGGAGTAGTTGATTAAAGAGAAAAATATTTTAGCTTGCTTTATGGCTGTCTGCCATAGACATATAGCAGCTGGAAGTTCAATTTTGTAGTCATAAACTCTCCTCTGCTGGGTTCTAAAGAAAAATGGAAACAAAATATATTACCTTCAGCAAAAAGTTGATTGACATATCTTTTGCACTTTGTCAGAGAAGAACTGAGATAGAGATTTGTATTGATTCATGGGCAATGGTTAATAATATGTGTGGATAGTTAGAAACAAAATTATAAGAGGATGACATGAAATTTATGGATCTTACAAAATGGACTCAGAATATGAAAGTATTTCCATTGTGCGGAAGGTTCTTAATAATCAAATAGAAGGAAAGAAGTGCCTGTTGGACAGTCTTTTTTCCCTAACTTCAGCCCTAGATTTATTGTCTAATGCTTGCAAGGAGGGATATTATATGTAGTTTTAACGGTATTTATATTCCTTATGAAAGACCAACATTCTGTAAGCAATAAACAATTATTTTCTGTTACAGGCTGTGTATGGAATGTTGCAGTTCAATGGTAGAATTCTCATCTTCCATGTAAGATACTTTGGTTTGATTCCAGTCAATGCACAGACAAGCACAGTACTACCTGCCTGCCAGTGGAGATTTGAATGTTATAATACAGGATGAAGGGCAATAGATTATTATACTGAATTTGTCTTTATTGATTCATTTGTAAATTTATTCGTTCTCTCTTTCTAGTACCTCCATCTGTGTGATTATTGATTGCCTCAATCAACTTTTTTATATTCCACAGAACATATCTGAGTAATAATCATGAATTTTACTTACTTTGTACTCTATTGCCAAGAAGTAGCTGGTCTTAAGGAACACTAAAATTGGAAAAGATTCAATTACTTTATTACAAGGGAGAGAAAACTTGAGCAGACTGAGATGTATGATATGATGATGTTCTGAAGTAATAAACAATGTATTTATTTCCCTATTCATATTTCTCCTTTAGTCAGAATTCAAAGATCTGTAATGGAAATAGGAATGGCACTTCTAACCACTATACCTACTCACATAATACGTTACTTCTCAGTTGCATCACTGCATGTTCTATTGTTTTGTCGATATTAAGAACACAGATATTGGAATTACATTGGGATCTGAGAGTATAACATATCTATTTTTGTCTCCATTTGACATTGGTTGGAAAAAGAGAGAAGATATAATTTTGTCAAGGTTATTGATCATAATAAATTGGAGAGTACTGCTACTCAATGGGAACAGGGGAAGAATAAATGGAACTTACAGGGTCGCTATGAGTTGGAACCGACTCCACGGCACATAACTACCATCACCAGAGTGTTTTTTAGAACACCTCCTTGAATTGCCATGTTGTTGTTTTGTGCTGTGGAGTCAGTTCCAACTCATAGCAACTCTGTACAGGGTTTCCAAAGGGGTAAATCTTTACAGGAGCAGAAAGCTACATCTTTCTCCCATGGAACAGCTGGTAGTTTTGAACTGCTGACCTTGAGGTTCACAGCCCGATTTGTAACCACTATGCTACCAGAGCTCCTAGGTAGTCATAAAAGTTATTAGAAAACTAGGGGAGAACAAACAAGATAGTGGATTGGGTGGAAGTGCAGAAAGGAGCTCCGTCAGCAAGAACACAGACTACAAGAGCAAGCAGGCTCAGGGGATGGTCCCAGAACTATGAACCACATATAAAGGAATATTTAGAAGGTTGGAAGGCTTACAGCTAGGGGAATTTGTAGCAAAAGCAAGAAATCCTGTGCTTTCTAATTCAAGATGCTCAGCTGCTCCAGGAGCCGCTATCTTGGGTGAGACTAAGAGGGGGAAGGATGAGAGCAGCTACAGACACCTGAAAGAACCACAGAGATAAAGGTGTGGGCATTCTTTTCTTTTGGTATCTGTTCATTGGTCCCTTGCTGTCTGCGCAACACAATTCTGGTGACAATAGGGGTGCCTGAGCTAGTGGGCACCGCAGCACTACCCTTGGAAGGTTCTACTATGCATATGCACAGATCTCCTCGAAATTTAAAGAGACAATTTCCACTTAAGACCAAATGGCCACAGCTGGCCTTGAACTGTTTATAACTAGAAAAAAGGCCTGAATGGCGATTGTGGAATAAGACAGGCAGACAAAAAAGGAAATAGGCCAAAAATTAAATCCTAAGTTACGTCAAAATGACCAACAATGGCATCTTGAAATTTCTCAAGAAGAAGAGTGAAAAGGGAAGCCCATTTCCTGATCAAATCTCCCTGGAGGCTATCAGAAAGCATAAAAAA
>NW_006408577.1:12829908-12833043 GCF_000296735.1 Chrysochloris asiatica
CTGTCATCTTGTCTAGATGGGTCTGGTGAAAAGAGATGGGGATAAGATTCGTATTATTGAATAGTGAATAATTGTTATCATGACTAATTGCGACTGTCACAATGGTAAAGGTAGAAGTTTTGTAACAAAAACAGGGAGTGGTTAATATTACAGTCCAGAAACGGAGGACCCTAGGACCATCGAGAGAAAAGCACACAAGCAGAATGTGGGACCTTATCCAGAGAAGCAGCAACGCCAGAGATGGAGGCAGAGATGGGGGCATGGAGAGGAGTAGTGGCTGAGGACTCTAGTTTCATGGACTAAGAAGAGAGGGACTAAGAGTTGGTGGCAAGGAGGCAGACTTGCAGAATGTGCCCTTTGGAGATGTAAATTATTATATTTGCCTGAGTGGTGCTTTTGTTTGTTTGTTTGTTTTTTAAAAAACTAAAGTGTATAGAGAGAAACATTGTTAACTGATGGTACATGGAGGGGATTAAAATCATTGTAATAAAACAAGGTGTATGATTTGTTGAATGTTAAACTGATGATATGCTCTGTAAACTTTCACTCAAACCACAATAAAATCCTAAAAAAATAAAAAAGCTATTGGAAAACTAGAGCAATTCTATGAAGATAAAGTCTCAAAAGTAATTGATATTCTCATTGAAGACAAAAGAATCAAGACATGGAATAGAGGAGGAAAGCTCTCAACAGCTCATTCATGATACTAAAATATGAATGTTACATAAATAATAAGTGTGGTTACTTTTTATGGCATTTAAGTCCTGTTCTGTTTTTTTCATTTGCTCCTGTTGCCTCATACTTTGTTTCTTCCCATAGTTTGGTGACCTGGTTGGAAGGAATGTCAGTCTTTGGTCTTGCCCCTGACTCACCCTCAATTCCATTTTTTATTATCTGAATGAAGGTCTTTCTTGTCTCCTGATTTAGCTATTATATTTAAATTCCTTAATTCTGTCCATTTCAGGCTCTGGGTACCCATATATCTAGAAAAGGGAATCTAACTTTGACCTAAGATACTATAAAAATAATTTAGTAGATTCTTTTTTTCTAACTTAATTTTCATTTATTTATTTCCAATCCTCCAAGGAATTTAAGAATATTTAAAAGCAAAATTTACAAGGACATAAAAAGCTTGTTTAAAATAATTTTTTATTTGGTATAAACACCATTAAGTTGATTCTAACGAATCAGGCTGCGAACCTTAAGGTCAGCGGTTCGAAACTACCAGCCGCTCTGTGGGAGAAAAATGAGGCTTTCTACTCCCATAAAGATTTACACCCTCAGAAGCCCTGTACAGGGTCACTATGGGCCGGAACCGACTCAACGGCACTTAACAACAACAATAACAACTATAGTGATACTACAGGTCTGTAGGAGTCCTGGTGTTGTGAAGTAGGATAAACACTGCATAGCTAGCCTCAAGGTTGGTGGTTCAAACCCACCACCAGCATCTTAGAAACCCTATACAAAGTCGCTATGAGTCAGAACCAACTTGATGGCACTTAACAACAATATAAATCTGTAAGTCTTTATGGGATCTTTACAGCCTGAGACTATAAATCTTTATGGAAGCAGAAAGCCTTATCTTTCCTCTGTAGAGTGACTGGTGTGTTTGAACTACTGACCTTGTAGTTATCAATCTAGTGCTCATATTAAAACTCCATGAGTGCTCCTTTGTTAGGAAAGATTTACTTAGCTTAAGTATCTAAGGTATATTCTAGAATACTGATATAAAAATTGCTATATATGTTGTTACAAACATGAAAGGTAGAAAAATATAACAGAGAGAAAGATTAACTCTAGAATATATAAAGGTGGAAATTATTATTTATGGTACATAAAAGGGCCATTAAATATTAATTTTAATAATTTAATGTGATAAGATACTTAGTACACCATTCTCTCTCCCTATTTTTATTTTCCCTATGGCAGATCACATAGACGTGCAGTGAAGAGTTCCATCAGCAACAACACAGAATACAAGACCAAGCAGGCTCAGGGGATGGTGTTAGAAATCTAACCACATATAAAGGAATATTTAGAAGCTTGGAAGGCTTACAGCTAGGGGAATTTGTAACAGAATCAAGAAATCCAGTGCTTTCTAATTCAAGATGCTCAGCTGCTCCCGGAACCACCATCTTGAGAGAGACAAAGCAGGGGAAGGATCAGAACAGCCACTAATGCATGACAGAACCAAAGAGATACAGTTGTGGACATTCTTTTTTTTGGTATCTGTTCATTGGTCTCTCACTGTCAGCGCACCTCCATTCTGGTGACTAGAGGGGATGCCTCAGTTAGTGGACACCCCATACCCACCTTGGAGGGTTCTACTATGCATACACAGAGACCTCCTCAAAATTTAAAGTGACAGTTTCCACTTTAAACCAAATGGCCACCACTCCTCTGTCAGTTTGTCATACTGTAGTGGCTTGTGAGTTGCTGTGATTCTGAAAGCTATGCCATTGATATTTTAAATACCAGCAGGGTCACCCATGGTGGACAGGTTTCAGATGAGCTTCCAAACAAGACAGACTAGGAAGAAAGAGTGAAAAACTGATTCTGAATATTTAGTCACTGAAAACCTTATGAATAGCAAAGAAACACTGTCAGATATAGTGCCAGAAAATGAGCCCCTAAGGTTGGAAGTCACTCAAAATGCAACTGGGAAAGAGCTGCCTCCTCAAAGTAGAGTTGACCATGATGATGTGAATGGAATAAAGTCCATGGGAAAAAATCCCACGGGACCTTCATTTACTAATGTGGCACAACACGAAATGAAGACAAACAGCTGTAAACATCCATTGAAAATCACAACATGGAATGTACGAAGTATGAATCTGAGAAAACTGGAAGTGGTAAAAAATGCTATGCAATGAATAAACATATATATCTTAGGCATTAATGAACTGAAATGGACTGGTATTGGTCATTTTGAATCTGACAACCACACAGTTTACTATGCTGAGAATGACAAATTGAAGAGGAATGGTGTTGCATTCATTGTCAAAAAGAACGTATCCAGATCAGTCATGAGATACAATGCTGTCTGTGATAGGATAATATCCATATGCCTACTGAGAAGCCCAGTTGATACCACTATTATTCAAATTTATGCATCAACCACGAATGAAATAG
>NW_006408577.1:12834798-12836315 GCF_000296735.1 Chrysochloris asiatica
GAGGACTTAAAACATTTACTGATGAAGATCAAAGAGCACAACCTTCGATATGGATTACATCTCAATGTAAAGAAAACAAAAATCCTTACCACTACACCGAAAACAATGTTCTTACCAATAGAAACAGGATTGAAGTTGTCAAGGGCTTCATTCTTCTTGGATCAACTATCAACACTCATGGGAGCAGCAGTCAAGAAATCAAACAACTTATTGCATTAGGCAAATCTGTTGCACAAGACCTCTTAAAAGTGTTGAAGAGCGAAGATGTCAGCTTGAGGACTAAGTTGGCCTGACCCAAGACATGGTATTTTCAATAACATTATATGCATAGGAAAGCTGGACAGTGAATAAGAAAGACTATAGAAGAATTGATGCATTTGGTTTGGAATTATGGTGTTGGAAATGAATATTGAAAATGCCACGGGTTGCCAAAAGAAACAATACATCCATTTTGAAAGAAGCGCAGCCAGAGCGCTCCTTGGAGGCCAAGATGGCCAAACTTCATCTCTCATACTTTGGACATATTGTCAGAAGGGACCAGTCACTGGAGAAGGATGTCAGAAAAAAGGAGGAAGACCCCCAATGGATGAGCTGGCAAAGTGGCAGCATCGATGGGCTCAAGTGTGTTAATAGTAGTGAGGTAAACCCAGGATCGGGCATTGTTTCGTTCTGCTGTGCATAAGGTTGCTATCATTTGGTACCAACTTGATGGCACCTAACAACAACAACAACAACTTTTAGGTTCATTGCTATTTGGATAGTAGTGATAGGGTAAAAAACAAATACAGGGAATCAGAACTGTGATGGGCAATAACTCTTTTTGAGGATGAAAATAGTATCTAGTAAGAAAAGACTAGTAACACTTTATTTATATGGAAGGCTATTTTTACAGGTGCCCAGTCTTCACATGATTTATACTCACATTGTTGTTGTTGTTAGGTGCCATCGAGTTGGTACCCACTCATACCTTATGCACAGCAGAACGAAACACTGACCAATCCTGGGCCAACCTCACTACTGCTGTCACGCTTGAGTCCATCAATGCTGCCACTTGGCCAATTCATCTCGTTGGGGTTCTTCCTCTTTTTCTCTGACCCTCCACTTTACCAAACATGACTGGTCCCTCTTGACAATATGCCCAAAGTATGATAGACGAAGTTTGGCCATCTTGGCCTCCAAGGAGCATTCTGGCTGCACTTCTTCCAAAATGGATCTATTGGTTCTTTTGGCAGCCCATGGCTCTTTCAACATTCTCCTCTAGCACCATAACACAAATGTGTCAATTCTTCTACGGTCTTCCTTATTCATGGTCCAGCTTTCGCATGCATATGAGGTTATTGAAAATACTATGGCTTGGGTCAGGTTCACCTTAGTCCTCAAGCTGACATCTTTGCTCTTCAACACTTTAAAAAGTTCCAGTGCAGCAGATTTGCCTAATGCAATACGTCATCTGATCTCTTGA
Source organism: Chrysochloris asiatica (assembly GCF_000296735.1). Taxonomy (NCBI): domain Eukaryota; kingdom Metazoa; phylum Chordata; class Mammalia; order Afrosoricida; family Chrysochloridae; genus Chrysochloris; species Chrysochloris asiatica. The sequence goes on from NW_006408577.1 coordinate 12,836,261, forward strand.
CTGCTGCTTCCATGAGTGTTGATAGTTGATCCAAGAAGAATGAAGTCCTTGACAA
>NW_006408577.1:12837450-12838959 GCF_000296735.1 Chrysochloris asiatica
AACTAGTTTCTTTTAAGAAGTTTCAGCTCCATCCAACCATGGCAAGTAAGTGGCTAACATGTGTTTTCCTAAACCTCTGTGGGGAATTGTCATTTTCCAAGGAGGATTTTCCTAACTGTTGAAATGCCCTCCCAGATTCCCAATGACTAAGCTCCAATTTGGCTTGAATTTTTATGCAAGATTTGGAAAACCATTTTTTCCCAGAGAAACATTTCATGTGTAATTAATGTTTCTGCAGAAATAGGTAAAATAAAAATTTTCTGAAACTGAATGTTCCTCTCATTTAGGCAGCTTGTAAGTGTTGCTCAGGCCCAGACAAAAGAAAAGGACTAATTTCCCACACAACAGTAAATTTTATAGTGTTTGAACAACCCAGACACCTTCAACATTTCTAAGTCAGGGAAACAGGCAAGGAATGTGTTGGTGAAATAAGGCCCATTCCTGGCCAGAGTCTGGAAAGAGTCAGGGTAACACTGTGAGCTCTGGGGTTTCATCCAACACTGACTCAAGACAGGAAATGTATGCTTGGATGGCTCTCTGTCAGACCTCATCAGGCCTACGACGTGCAGAAGTCATGAAACATTCTTGGGTATTATAGCTTCAACTGGTAAACTCAGCAGTAATCCTCTATTTCCTGCTTTCTGACCTAACAGAAATTTTCATCTTTGTTGTGTTTAAATATTACCTACTATACTTTTGGTTTTGTAATTAAAAAAGTAGAAGTCTCTGAATTGGAGCCTACAATGATATTATAACTTACTGGGACACTGTTATTCATATTGGAAGGCTAGAAAAATCAGGGATAGTGATGAGGGAGAAAATGCTGGGAAAAAAGAAAAAGGAAAAGATTGCTATATTTTAAGACGTCAAATCTATTTAAATGGAGATATTTTAAATTTATATATTATGTGTATAGCATAACCTAAGACCCCGGCAGCACAGTGGGCTAAGTGCGAGGCTGTTAACTACAGGGAAAACATGAATTAGTCTGCTTTTGTAAATATTTCCATCCTCAGATATCCTGTGGAGCACTTCTACTCTGTCCTATAGCATTGCTATGAGACAATATTTGGTTTGTTTCTTGGTTTTCTGGCATACATTAGGGCAAGTAAAAAAATATTGCTGCAAACTCCTAGAAACCTTTATTAAACAAAACTATCAAAATGTGAAGCTATTCTTTCTCAACATATCCTCTATCTTGGTACAGACACTTCTGAAGGTGGTGTTTCTATGACCCTTCACTTTGCCAAACATAATGTTCTTCTCCAGGGACTGGTTCCTCCTGATAGTATGTCCGAAGTATGAGAGATGAAGTTTGGCCATCCTGGCATCTAAGGAACATTCTGGATGTACTTCAAACACAAATTTGTTTGTCCTATTGGCGGTTCACGGTACTTTTAATATTCTCTTCCAACACCATAACTCAAATGCATCAATTCTTCTATGGCCTTACTTATACACTGTTCAACTTTCATATGCATATCAGGTTATTCAAAATACCATAGCTTG
>NW_006408577.1:12839744-12846735 GCF_000296735.1 Chrysochloris asiatica
TCCCTCCAGTGTTCCATCACTTTGTTGAAAAGTTTCAAATTGTAGTCCATCAGTTCTCAGAACCATGTTCTTTGCCAATATCTTCAATACACCTTGGACTTCTTCCTTCAGTCACATTGGTTCTTGATCATATGTTATCACTTGATATTGTTAAACACTATCCATATCTTTTTGATACACTGACACTATATATTCCTTCCATCTTCTTTTGATGCTTTCTGCATTATTCATTATTTTGCCCATAGAATCCTTCAAAATAACAAGCTTAGGCTTGAATTTTTTCTTCGGTATCCTCAGTTTGAGAAATCCTGAGTGTGTTATTTCCTTTTGGATTTGTAACTCCAGGTCTTTTCACATATTGTTTTAATATTTGACTTTGTCTTCTCGAGCTGACCTTTGAAACTTTTTGTTCAGCTCTTTTACCTCCACATTTCCTCCATTTGCTTTAGCATTCATGCTGGAAAGCAAGTTTCAGAACCTCTTCTGATATCTATTTTGATCTTTTCCTTCTTTCTTGTTGTCTTAATGAACTTTTTCTTTCTTTCTGTATGATGTTCTTTATGTCATCCCACAACTCTTCTGGTCTTTGGTCTTTAGTCTTTAATGCATCAGATCTGTTCTTCAGATGATCTCTAAATTCATGTGGGATATGTTCATGATAATATTTTGAATCTTGTGGATTTGTTTTAGTTTTCTTCAACTTCAACCTGAATGAATTTGCTTATGAGCAATTGATAGTCTGTTTCATAGTCTGTCCCGGGACTTGCTTTGGCTGATGATATGGTACTTTTCCATTGTCTGTTTCCAAAGACGTAATCAATTAGATTTCTGTGTATTCTATCCGGTAAGATCCATGTGTATAATCACATTTTATGTTATTTAAAAAATGTATTTGCAATGAACAAGTCATTGTCTTGCAAAATCCTATCATGTGTTTTGCAGCATCATTTCTATTACAAAGCCCATATTTTCCAACTACTGATCCTTCCTCTTTGTTTCCAACCGTTGCATTCTAGTCACCAGTAATTATCAAAACATCTTGATTATATATTTGATCAATTTCAGGCCAACAAATTTGGTAGAATTCTTCAATTTCATCATCACTGGCTTTTTGGTTAGTGCATACATTTGAATAATAGTGATATTAACTAGTCCTCCTTGTACATACGTGAATTTTATCCTATCACAGACTGTTGTAATTCAAGACAGATTTTGAAATGTTCTTTATGATGATGAATGTAATATCATTCATCTTCATCTTCAATTTGTCATTCTCCACATTGTAAACTATGTGATTGTCAGGTGCAAAATGGCCAATACCAACCCATTTCAGCTCACTAATGCCTAGGAAATAGATGTTAATGTGTTCCATTACATTTTTGACATTTTCTAGTTTTCCTAGATTCATAATGCATAATCCCATGTTCTGATTATTAATGGATGTTAACAGCTATTCATTTTGCATTGTTCCCCATCAGCACCTGAAGGTCCTGAAGGCTTTACTTCATTTGTGTCATCACTGTCAACTCTAATTTGAGGAGGCTGCTTTTTCCCAATAGTATTTTGAGTGCCTTCCAACCTGAGGGGCTCTTCTTCCAGTACTATATCTGACAATATTCTTGCACTCTTCATCATGTTTCAACATTCAAGATTCTGGTGCTAACAGTGTTCTACTACTATTCATAAGATGTTCAGAAACTAAATATTTGGAAATAGTTCATCTGTGTTTCTTCCTACTCTGTCTTTGTCTGGAAGCTCATCTGAAACTTGTCCACCACAGGTGACCCTGCTGGTATTTAAAATACCTGCGGCATAGCTTCCAGAATCACAGCAACACAAAAACCACCACAGTACAACAAACTGACAGACAAAAGTATATATATATATATCAACGTTGAAATTCAGTGCATTAATCTGCAGCACCATACCAGGATACCTATGTGTATATATGTAATTCGTGTGACACTGGACTTTGAACTACAAATTCAGCAGTTCAAACCTACCAGTTGATCCTCAGAAACCCTACACAGAGTTGATATGAGTTAAAATCAACTTGACAGCAGCAAAAACAACACATATAATATTATCATGCTTATATAGTGTTATAATTGATTGGACTACAAATCAACATGTGTCAACAAATTGATGTAGCACTGGAGCTGCTCATGTATCTATGCCAAGAAATTGAGAAGTGAGCTACCTGGCTAACTGATTATAAAATATCCCATATTTGTGCCTATTCCAAAGAAAAGTACTTCTGCAGAATGCAGAAATCATCAAATGATATCACAAAACAATTAAAATTTTGGTGAAGATAAATAAAAAATGGTTGCCGCATTACATCAACAAGGAGCTGCCAGAAACTCAAGTCAGATTTAGAAGAGAGTGTAGAATGCTGAAGTCAGATGGATCTTGGCTGAAAACAGAAAATACCAGAAATATGTTTACTTGTACTTTATTGAATGTGCAATAGCATTCTACTGTGTGAGTCATAACAAACAATGGATAATATTAGAAAGAATGAAAATTCTAGAACACTTACCTTTGCTCATGAGGGACCTGTACATAGACTAAGAGGCAGTCATCAGAATAGAACAAGGGAATACTGAATAGTTTAAAACTAGAAAAGGTGTGTGTCAGGATTGTGTCCTTTCACCCTACTCATTCAAAATGCTTGCTGAGCAAATAAAGAGAGAAACAAATAATTAGATGGAGAACATGTCTTTCGGATTGGAGGAAGACTAATTAACACCCTATTATATGCAGATGACACAACTTTGTGTACTAGAAGCAAAAAGGGCTAGAAATACTTACAGATGAAGATCAAAGACAGTATGGATTGACCTTCTATATCAAGAAAACAAAAAGCCACAACTGGACCAATACAGAAAATAAACAGAAAAAAGATTGAATTTGTCACAGATTTCACTTACTTATATCCACAATTAAAACCCATGGAAGGAGCAGTCAAGAAATCAAACAATGTATTACATTTGGCAAAACAGCTGTTGCAACACACACACACACACACACACACACACACACACACAAAACAAAACCTTTTAAAACTGTTCAAGAGAGAAAAAAAAAAAAGTCTCTTTTTAAGGATCAATGTGCACCTGATCCAAATGACGGTATTTTCAATCACATCATATGTAAATGAAAGCTGGAAAACTGGAGACAAGTCAATGCCTTTGGATTATGGTGTTGGTGTGAAATATTGAATATACCATAAATTCTGAGAAGAATGAATAAGCCTGGAAGAAGTAGGGACAAATAGCTCTTTGGAAGCAATGATGATGAGATTCTGTCCCTTGTATTTTGGATATGTTGTCAGGAAGGACCAGTCCCTCGAGAAGGACATAATGCTTAACAAAATGGAAGGATAGTGGAAAGGAGGAGGACCCCTAATGAGAGCATTGACACAGTGGCAGCAACAATGGGCTCAAACATAACAACGACTGTGAGAACAGCAAAAGACTGGGCAGTGTTTCATTCTGTTGTACATAGGATTGCTGCAGATCAGCACCAAATCCATAGCATCCAATAACAATTTATAATATATAATGAATATGACAAATCACTAACATTATTATTTGTTAAAATTTATTATGTAAAATAGATATAAGAAAAATGTGAGTAAATAAGATGTTTAGGAAATGTATTTGGCTATAATTTTAAGTAATAAATATTTCTATTGCAATAATCCATTTACCATTGCAGATACTTTTTATTTTTTTTTTAAAACTGTATCTCTCCTCTGTGGTTCTCATTGAGTGTCTGGCTGAGAACATCTGCAAAAAAATGGCACCAACCATTTCTCCCATGGACTTCTGGTGTGTTGCTGTGGATTAGCACTGGACTGTGAACCATGGGGTTACTAGTTCAAACCCACAAGCCGCTCATCAGAAACCCTATACAGGGTTACTATGAGTCAGAACAAAGTCTACGACACTTAACAACAATTCCTCCCACAGTTCTCTGTACTTCTCCTATGGACTTGATAATTTTTTGAAATGGTCACTCAGAACTCAGACATCATACTCACAGTTACTGAGTTTATTAGGGAAGTTAACAGTTTACAATGCAGGATCAGAAAATGCTCAGGGCACAGTTCTTTTAGTTAGGAGAGCCTTTCCTCCACCATATCCATAGGAAGGCATATCCCTCTGGCCCTCAGTCTCTTAACCTGGCATGTGTCCTGCTCTAGCAATGTTACAAAGTTTTTTAGTGTTCTGGTGTGGCACTGTAGGATAAGCACTGGACCAGAAAGGTCGGCAGTTAAAACTCACTAGCCACTCCTCAGAAACCCTGTAGAGGGTCCCTTTGAGTCTGAACCAACTTGATGGCACTTAACAACAACAATATATATTTTCAATGGAGCCCTGGTAGCACCGGTGATTACGAGCTGGAGTTCTAACTACAAGGTCAGTAGTCTGAATCTACCAGTCACTCTGTGGTAGAAAGAGGAGGCTTTCTGCTCCCTTAAAGATTACAGCCTTGCTATGAGTCACAACCCACTTGGTAGCACACAGCCACCAACACATCTATGTATGTCCAAATAAACTTCAACCTGAAGGCACTTGGTTCGAGTTCCATGAATCAGCCAACATGGATGCCACAATTAAGTGCCTGAAGGCACCCTAATCTGCAAGTAAGGCTCCTGCCCAAAGTCACTCAGCTTTACTTGCTCTATGGGCTGGGAAGTTTACTGCTTTGTGTCATACTCTTGTTCTTGGCTCTGCTGCTGTTGCTCCTGTGCATTTCCCCCAATGTCACAGCATTCTGTGCCTGGGTCAAGGAGGTTCAATGCACAGGAATCTTGAGATCCAATGGACGTGCTCCACTCCTAGCTCTTCTTAGAAAGTAGAGAGATCTCCCCACCTGCTGCTTTTTATACCAAGGTTTGAGTTCCAAGTTTCTGCAACCACAGTTAAACTTTGTTAACAATCATTTCCAACTGAATCATATCATACTATTAGTATCTTATTCCATTACCTAGACCCATCAGGAAATGAGTTACAAAGACTAAAGCTGGAAGAGGCATATTAAATAATTTACTATACCATAACATCAAAGAAATTGTGTGGATTCAGTAATACAGATGTTATTGTTGTTGTTGTTAAGTGTCGTCAAATCTGTTTCTACTCAAAGTGACCCTGTATAGTTTCTGAGGAGCAGATGGTGAGCTTGAGCCACTGACCTTGTGGTTTAAACTGACCTTGCATTCAAGTGCATTAATCCTGCAGCTCCACACCAGGACTATGTAATACCGATAGAAATTTAAATAAAACTGCTCTACAGTAACTCCCAGACACCCTTCCCCCAAAGAAAATGAATGTAAACCATGAGGAATTGCTCTCCTTCCCAATAGTTTAAGAAAAGAATTAGTAAGGAAGTGATGGGGTAGAAAAGTTTACTCATGTACATGGACAAATATGTAATGAAAAATGAACAGCACAGTATGTAAAAAAAAAAAAAAAATTAACCACAGAAAAATATGGCTTTGAAAAATCATTATCATATAAATATTGAAACCTTTAGAAGATAATAGAATCTCTGAGTAAAGGTCATGGGAACGCAATAAACTGAGAATTTTGATCTAAGAGTTAACTATCATGTTAACGTAGTCAAAAGGAATAATGTACTACAATTGGAAAGCTTTGTTTTGATTTCCATTCAACTTTTTAGAAAGATAGTGTCTCTGGTTTACTTTAACATTCAGATCTCAAAACTTTTTATGTATTATTAACTTGTATAAGTATTTAAATTTTATTTTAAGAGACTGATATTATTCTATGAACGTTGATCAGATCTGACTAAATTAATTCATTTTCAATTGTTGCCACAAATCAGTTATGCCAAGTCCAAAATATCTTTTTTTAAAAAAATCAAACTATATGAAAAAAAAATATTTCAATCATGTCATATTCTAACTGTTTCTATCACATAAGTTCAGAAAAGAAGAGCGATCAATGGTTTTATATTCCCACATCTTATTTAGATGAAATTTAGCTTGTCTGACATAGAGTGACTATAAAACACAATACTTTTTAATACATTTGAGAATTAATTCACCCACTTACTTACTTCTTTAGCAAGTCACAGCATTATGAATCTGCAAATAACAGCTAAAACCAGCAGGAACAGATTCCATAAAATATCAGATACTATAAAGCAGAATGAGATGAAAAGGACCTTGAGTGACTTAAAGGAATTTAAAAATTACCCTAACAAATGAGATAAATTATTAATATTTTAATCTCCTTAATTTCCTTATATAAGATGTAAACAATGTAATAAAAATATATAATTTCCTTATATAGAGGTAAACAATGTCAAGGTATATGATATAGGGTTACAGGAAGTGGAGATAAAAGTAATGAAAACCTAAAAGGACTCAGAAATGGAAGGCAATAAATGTCACTGTATTTATTCATCTACATCTGTCTAGTGGGATAATTATTTGCTTAATTATTTCTTTGAAAATCTTGTTTTTCATGTCAGTTTGTCATACCATGGTGGCTTGTGAGTTGCTGTGATTCCTGATGCTATGCCACAGGTATTTTAAATACTAGCAGGGTCTGTAAAGATTACATGGTTTGAAACCTTTTTGGATAGTTTTTCTCTGTCCTATCTAGTCACTACGAGTCAGAATCAACTCAGTGGTAATGGGTTGGGTCTTTTTCAGCTTATAGAACATTTGCTCTACAATTCATCTATTAATTTGTCGTATTGTGGTGGTTTGTTTGTGTGCTGCTGTGATGATAGAAGTTATGCTACTGATATTTTAAATATCAGCAGGGCCATCCATGGTGGACAGGTTTCAGCTGAGCTTCCAGACTAAGACAGACTAGGAAGAATGGGAGGAGGATCACTTCTTTGGTTAGCCCCTGAATAGCTGAATGATTACCCACTGAAAACCTAATGAATAGCAGCATAGTATTTCTAATACAGTACTAAAGAGGAACGATTCAGATTGGAAGGCACT
>NW_006408577.1:12848745-12850002 GCF_000296735.1 Chrysochloris asiatica
TTTCATTGATAAGAATGTTGTTTATCAATCCAGTGGTGAGGATTTTTGTTTTCTTGACATTGAGATGTAATCCATACTGAAGGCTGGGCTCTTTGATTGTCATCAGTAAATGTTTTCCCTGTAGGTGCATGGATAGGATCCTATCTCAGATAGCGTTTTACCTCATAACTGATCTGGATATGTTCTTTTTGACAATGAATTCAACCCCATTCCTCATCTTTTTTTAATTCCCAGCATAGCAAACCGTGTGGTTGTCAGATTCAAAATGACCAATACCAGTCCATTTCAGCTCACTGATGCCTAAGATATCGATGTTTATGCATTCCATTTCATTTTTGACAATTTCAAATTTTCCTAGATTCATACTTCATACATTCTCTGTTCTGATCATTAATGGTGTTTACAGCTGGTTCTCTTCATTTTGAGTTGTGTCCCATCAGCAAATGAAGGTCCTGTGGGCTTTACTCCCACAGGCTTGACTACATTCACGTCATCATCATCATGGTCAACTCTACTTTGAGGAGGCATCTCTTCCCCAGTAGCATTTTGAGTGCCTTCCAACCTGAGGGCCTCATTTTCCAGCACTGTATCTGACAGTGTTCCTCTGCTATTCATAAGGTTTCAGTTACTAAATATTCGGAAGTAGTTCATCACTCCTTCCTAGTCTACAATGTTGTTGTTGTTAAGTGCCGTCGAGTCGGTTCCGACCCATAGCGACCCTGTACAGGGTTTCCGAGGGTGTAAATCCTTACAGGACTAGAAAGCCTCATCTTTCTCCAGCGGAGCGGCTGGTAGTTTCGAACCACTGACCTTAAGGTTCACAGCCCGATTCGTAACCACTACGCTACATCAAAAAGATGGAGACAGCCTAAATATCCACCAACAGAAGAATCGTTAAACAAACTAAATACATATATACAATAAAATACTATACAAAGTTGAAGAATAAGAATCATTCTTTGAAACACCTCAGAACATGAATGAAGCTGGAGAACATTATGCTCCAGTCATGAAATGAAATTAGTCATTCACAAAAGGATAAATATTATAAGAAGCAAATATTATTAAAAGTTAAGAAAAAGTTTACTTGATAAAAGAAGCAATATATATGATTGCAGATAGTGGGGAAGCAAAATTATTTACCCACTAAAGTGCAGACACATGTAGCACTGGTGACAGGGCAGGCAATATACAACAAGAGGGAGGTTAACAGGGGAAAGATTAAGATAGCAGGAGGCACAGAGAGGAATAGTTAAA
>NW_006408577.1:12850957-12861034 GCF_000296735.1 Chrysochloris asiatica
AAAGTGTATCATTTGTTGAATGAAAAGCTGATGATCTTGTCTGTTAATCTTCACTCAATTCACAATAAAAAAATAAAAAATTAACAAAATAAATGGAGATAGCCTAGATGTCCATCAACAGAAGAATGGCCAAACAAACTCTGGTACTTACACACCATGGAATACTACGAAATGTTGAAGAATAACAATGAATCTTCAAAGCACCTTATACCATGAATGAAGCTGAAGGAAATTATGTTCAGTAAAATTAGTCACAAAAGGACAAATATTGTTTGATGCCAATGTTGTAAAAAGTTAAAAATAAAAAGGGGGCTTTCTTGATAAAAGAAACAATCTACGATGATTATATGGTTACAGGACAAAGGAAGAGAGAGAAGAAATTATTCATGGGCTAGAGAGTAGACATATGTTAACATGAGTGAGAGGACAGGAAATATACAACAAGAAGGAGGTTAGCATGGGAAAGATGAGGTAAGGGAAGACACAGGTAGGAATTCAATAGTTAAAGTAAATATGGGTAAATACTGTTAACTGTTAGTACATGAGGGGATTGCAATCATTGTAAGTAAGCAAAGTATGTGATTTGATTAATGTAAAACTGATGATCTGTAAACCTTCACACAATTCACAATAATAACTTAAAAAATATCAGTTGACCACAAAAAGAAAGAAAGAACGAAAGCAAACAGCCATTAAGAAGACAAGAAAGAAAGGGGAGAAAATAGGTGTCAGTGATGATGAAATTGAAAAGTTCTATCAACTTCTTCAGACTGAAATTGATCAATCAAGATGTATTGACAATTACTGATGATAGGAATGCAAAGGCTGGAAACAAAGAAGAAGGATCAGTTGTTGGAAAACATGGCCTTGATGATAAAGACAATGCTGGAGATCACATAATAGAATTTTGCAAGACCTATGCCTTGTTCATTGCAAATACCTTTTTTAAACAACATAAAAGACAGCTATACAGACAGACATCACCAGATGGAATACACAGAAATCAAACTAACTACATCTATGGATAAAAGTTCCATATTATCAGCCAAATCAAAGGCAAGCGCAGACTGTAGAGCAGACCATCCACTGCTCATATGCAAGTTCATGCAGAAGCTGAAGAATATTAAAACAAGAGCCAAAATATTACCTTGAACATATTCAACCAGAATTTAGAGATCATCTCAAGAACAAATTTTATTAATTAAAAACACCAATGACAGAAGACTGGAAGAGTTGTCAGATGACATCAAGAACATCATATAGGAAGAAAGCAAAAGGTCATAAAGAAGACAAGAAAAAAGAAAAAGACACAAATATATGTCAGAAGAGACTCTGAAACTATTCTTCAGCATATGCTAAAGCAAATGGAAGAAATGAGGAGCTAAAAGAGATGAATAGAAGATTTTAATGGTACCTCAAGAAGACAAAGTCAAATATTATAAAGAAATGTGCAAAGATCTGGAGTTAGAAAATCAAAAGGGAAGAACACGTTCAGTATTTCTGAAACTGAAGGACCTGAAGCAAAAATTCTAGCCTCAACTTGCAATACTGAAGGAAAGTTGAGTCCTGGTGTGACGTTGTGGGTTAATGCTCTAGACTGCAAAATTGGTTGGAACCTCGATGTCCATGGGTCAAGCTCACCAGTTGTTCCTATGAAACCCTACACAGGGTTGCTATGGGTCAGAAATGACTCGATGGCACTTAACAACAACAACAATGGGAAAAATATTGAATAATACAGAAAGCATCAAAAGAAGATATAAAGAATACAGAGAATCACTGTACCAAAAGAGATGGTCGATGTTAAACCATTTCAAGAGTTTGCATATGATCAAGAGCTAATGATACTGAAGGAAGAAGTCCAAGGAGCATTGAAGGTATTGGCATAGAACAAGGTTCTGGGAATTGATGGAATAAAAATTGCAATCTTACAACCAAATGATGTGGCATTAGAGGCACTTACTCATTTATACCTCTTGGAAGACAACTACCTGGCCAACTGATTAGAAGAGATCTATATTTGGGTCCATTCCAAAGAAAGGTGACCCAAAAGAATGTAAAACTAGTTTGAACAGTATCATTCATATCACATGCAAGCAAAATTGTGTTTAAAGATAATTCAAAACCAGCTGCAGAAATACATTGACAGGGAACTGCCTGTTCACACTGGATTCAGACAATCATGTGGAACAAGGATATCATTAATGATGTCAGATGGATCTTGACTGAAATAGGAAAATACCAGAAAGATGTTTACCTGTGGTTTATTGACTATGCAAATATTCTTGATTGTGTGGATCCTAATAAATTATGAACAACATTGCAGAGAGTAAGTATTGAGGAACACTTAATTGTGTTCCTGAGGAACCTGTACAGGTGTTCCAACAGACCAAGGAAACATCGAATGGTTTAAAGTTAGGAAAAGTGTGTGCCAGGGTTATAATCTTTTACTATACTTATTCAATATGTATGCCAACCAAATAATTCGAGAAGCTGGGTTATATGAAGAAAAACGTGCTATCAGGATCATAGGACAACTTATTAATAACCTGTGATATGCATATGATACAGCCTTACTTGCTGAAAAGGAAGAGGACTTAAAATACTTACTGATGAAGGTCAAAAACCACAGTCTTCAGTACTGATTGCACCTCAGTGTAAAGAAACCAAAAATCATCACCACTGTGCCTATAAATAACATCAAGATAAATGGAGAAAATATTGAAGTTGTCAAAGATTTCATTTTTCTTGGCTCAACCATCAACACTCATGGAAGCTACAGTCAGGAAATCAAACTATTTTTGCATTAGGCAAATCTGCTGCACATGACCTCTTTAAAGTGTTGAAGAGGAATGATGCCAGTTTGAGGACTTAGATGTGTCTGACACAAGTCATGGTATTTTCAATAACCTCATATGCATGTAAAAACTGGGCAATTAATATTCTCCTCCAACAACATAACTCAAATGCATCATAGAAAAATTGATGCATTTGAGTTATGTTGTTGGAGGAGAATATGAAAATTACCATGACCTGACAAAAGAAAAAACCAATCTGTGTTGGAAGAAGTACATCCAGAATGCTCCTTAGAAGCCAGGATGGCCAGACATCATCTCTCATAGTTCAGACATATTGCCAGGAGGAGCGAGTCCCTGGAGAAGGACACCGTGCTTGGTAGAGTGAAGGGTCAGTGAAAGGAGGAAGACCCTCAATGAGATGAATTTGCACAGTGTCAGCAGCAATGGGTTCAAGCGCAGCAATGATTGTGAGGTTGATACAGGACAGGACAGTATTTCGTTTTGTTATGCTATTATTTTGTACCAACTTGATGGCACCTAAAAACAACACTAACCTACATATTTCAGGGGAAATTAGAAAGAAATAAAAAACAATATTGTTTCCCTGTATTCAATAATGAAGCACCATAGTTACATCTGGGTCCTGGTGTGGTGATGTAGGATAAGCAGTGGATTGCTAACCACAAGGTCAGTGGTTCAAACCCAACATCTACTCCTTGGAAACCCTATGTATTGTCACTATAAGTCTGAACTGACTAAGAGAAACTTAACATCAACACACATAATTTCTCTACCACCACAATGTTCACTTATATCTACGACTATGAATCCTTCTGCACCAATTGAAAGAATATCCTGACTACCTTTGTGCTATGACATGCCATTAATATTTTTTAACTGTCTTCTAAATAAGGAAGGTTATAAATGTTGCCATTTCTACTGGTCTCTCAATCATACAGCTAATGTTAATGAAAGCATTGAAACATACATAATTTATGGCTGTTCGAATGATATTCAATGAGAATCGAAAGAATTACTTTATGATTCTTGGAAAGACAAATGTCAGAAATGTATTTCTATATTTTTGTGTTTGCATTTGTTGAAAAGATATATTAAACATTGACCTTAAGAGTCATGCATCTGGCACAAATTAACTTAGCAGTCACTTAGTGATTTTCAACAATGCTAATTAAACAGGTTATTAAGTAAACATTTGGTTAGAACATACTTATAAGCAAAAAGTTGTTTTGCTTTTTTTCACTGCTATTATACAAAAGACTGTGATTATATGAATGATTTTCTATATTTTAGACTCAATAAGTATCACTGATTTAATATAAAAACAACTTAATGTCATATAACATATTAAATTAAAAGGGGTTTTTAGATGAAATCTCAAGAAATGGAAGTCCATAGACATCAGCTAGAAGCTGGACTAAGATTAATAGCAAGATCTCCCACCCTGAAGACAATGCTTTTCTGTAAATATGCTAGTATGATTTTGTACATATAGTTTATTGGGTGACGATCATTATGCTCAATCATTTCTATTCAGAGTTGTCGTCACATATAGGCATCTAATATGAATGCCTTTTCCTCCTCCTCTTTTGATACCTGGAAAAGGTTACAGAAAGAACATGATGAGTCACATCTATTTATATAAGATCCACTTAGAACTCTTACACAAGAGCTAATATCAAAGAGTAAAAACAAGTTGTCATGAAATCTTCATGGTTTATTCTGGACAGACTTAATTCCACTTAGTCTCAGTATTATTTGTAAATTGGATTTTTATAAGGAATAATTAAAGTTAACATAACATGTAAATGAACACATAGGAGGTATCATCAAGAAGTTCACAAAAATGCATATTATTAAAAATTAAATAGATCCCTACTAACTTTTTCTAACATATCTAATAGGATCTAGTGTGAGGCATTAGATTGAAAAGAGCCCTTATCAGAGCAACATGAAGTTTGCTAAAATTGAAGTAAGCATAAATATCAAATTTATGATGAAGCATTCAATGGAAGGATGGTGAAATTATTGATGTTTTCCAAAAAAATGTATGGAGACAAAGCCCCAAATAAATCAGCAGTTTACAAATAGATAACTTGTTATAATGGTCAAGGTGGTGTCAAAAATTAATCCCAGAGTAACAGACAAACTACATCAATTAGTGAGAAAACAATTAATTTTGTTCATGCCCTAACTGAACAGGAACAATAATGGACAACAGAAACAACAGTCAATACCATAGGTATATCTATTGGTTCAGTTAAACAATTTTGAGTGAAAACTGAAGTTGACCAAACTTTCTGCTCAATGGGTGCCAACTGTTGAACCCAGATCAGCTGGAGACAGAGTCAGAACTCCCAATGAAAATTTTAAACAGTGGGACCAAAATACTAAAACATTTCTTTGATGAATTGTAATAGGTGATGAAAACGGCATTATAAGTACAATCCTGAAGACAAAGTGCAATCAACACAATGATTGCCAAGAAGTGGAAATGAATGGTCCAGTCAAAGCAAAAGTAGACTGCTCAAGAGGGCAATGTCATAGCAACAACATTTTGGAATACTCAAGACACTTTGTGTATGGCTTTCTGAAGGGCCAAAGAACTATAGCATCTGCATATTATGAGACTGCTTTGAGAAAGTTAGTCAATGCTTTAGTAGAAAATAAATGCCCAGGAGCCCAGAGAGTTTTTCTCTACCACCACAATGTTCTTGCTCATTTCTCTCATCAAACAAGGACAATTGTGTGAGAGTTTTGATGGAAAACTTTACAGTTCTAATTAAACACCTTCTGAATTTTTTTTGTTTCTTAATCTTAAAAGATACTTAAAGGAAACCATTCAGTGTTCTATTGCTCTGTTTGAACACCAGAACTCCTTTTTTATTAGAAGTGGTATATTAAAATCTCCTATGGCACTATGGGATAGCCTATGGGATAAGGCACTAAACCATAAAGTCAGTGGTTCAGATTCAACAGGCATTCCTTAGATGGCTACACAAGGTCTCTATGAGTTGGAATAGACTCAAATGCACTTAACAACAGCAACAACAACAAATATTGTAGACTTGGTTTTTTGTTCGTTTTTTTTTTAAATCTTCAATTCTATTAGAGTTTGATGTATGTATTTTGAGGCTCTTTCATTGGAGACATAGATATTTATTATGGTTATGTCATCTAGATTCTGTCCAAATGTTGAGTGGTAATATTGGGAGAATTATTTTGAAAACTGTGCATGATTGAAATCAAACATGGGAAAATTGTGCTATAATTCAGGTTTTAATTTATTTTAGAATAAATAAAAAAGTTATTTCTTTGAAAAAGACACACTTAAACCGCATCAACAATTTTAGAAAGGGGACATAATTTATTTTTTATTGCATGTCTAGTGTTTATTTCTGCTCTTGCATAGTATTTTGTGTGTGTGTGGTTAAGCCTTAGAAACCCCATACAGGGTCTCTATGAGTCAGAAAAGGCTTGAGAACACTTAACAATGATAAGTGTTTATTTCTGGAGTTAGCTAGAATTGTTATGTAATAAAGTCTGATTCCAGTTGTTGGTTGTTGTTAAGTGGCTCCAAATTGGTACTAACTCATAATAACCCTTGTCTTTTACCTGCAGAATGCCTGATGGGCTGGGACTATGGAACTTGTGATTCACAGTCTACAGCATATCATACAGAGCCACCATGCAGTTATTCAGGTAACTGCAGATTTCAATCAGAAAACAAACCTATTATTACTCAGCAGTTCCTTGAGGTATGTCCATCTGATGTATATATAAACAGATGTGTCATCCATAAAGTAGGCTCTATTGTTGTGATTACTGCTACTCAGTTGATCCCCCAACTCATAGCTTCGCCATGCAAACTGGAGTAAAATTCTTTCTTTATTTGTACCACCACCATGATCAGTGGCAGACTGGACTATTGGGATCCTTAAAGCTTTCATTGACTAATTTTCAGAAGTAGATTTCCAGGACTTTCTTTTGGGTCTATCTTAACCAGAAGACCTCGCTGAAAAATAGGTTTTAGGAGTTGATTATCTAATAATCAGAATTGCCTATCTTTCTCCCAAGCCAGTTATTTTGTTTCTGGCTAAATTTGGGTCTGTTACTAATAAACTTCATGAAGTATTGTCATAACTGTTCTTTTACATATTGTCTATGACTGTGTTTGAGCTACAACAGCAAAATTGATTAGTTGCAACAGATATCACATGGCCCACAAAATGGGAAGTGTTTGCTATCTTCTCCTTTAAAGAAAAACTTTAATTGTTGTAGGTCTAACAGTCCTAGCCAACACTCATCTGTCAGTTTGTCATACTGTGGTGGCTTGTGAGTTGCTGTGATTATGATATTCTTATCAATGAGAAAAGATTGGAGTTGTCAAGGACTTCATTCTTCTTGAATCAGCTATGAACACTCACAGAAGCAGCAGTCAAGAAATCAAATGACGTATTGCATTAAGCAAATCTGCTGCACAAGACCTTTTTAAAGTGTTGAAGAACAAAGATGTCAGCTTGAGGACTAAGGTGTGTCTGACCCAAGCCATGGTATTTTTAATAACCTCATATGCATGTGAAAGCTGAACAGTGATTAAGGAAGACCATAGAAGAATTGATGCTTTTGAGTTATGGTGTTGGAGGAGAATATTGACAGTACCATAGGCTGCCAAAAGAACCAATAGATCCGTTTTGGAAGAGTTGCAGCCAGAGTGCTCCTTGGAGGCCAAGATGACCAAACTTCGTTTCTCATACTTTGGACATATTGTCAGGAGGGACCAGTCACTGGAGAAGGATATCATGTTTGGTAAGGTGGAGGGACAGAGAAAAAGAGGAAGACCCCCAATGAGATGGATTGGCCAAGTGGCAGCATCAATGGACTCAAGTGTGGCAACAATAGTGAGGTTGGTCCAGGATCGGGCAGTGTTTCATTCTGCTGTGATTCAGGTCGCTATGAGGCGGTCCCAACTCGATGGTACCTAACAACAACAACAAACAGTCCAAAAGGAGAGGAACAAAAATGAGGTACTTATAACACTAAATATCAAGACTTACTTTAAGTAGTTAAGAATATGGGCTAGATAAACCAGGTAGAAAAATAAACTAACATATCCAATCATACAGTTCAAAATCAGTACGAATAGGATACCTGATTCAAGACAAGAGTAGTGGGGACAGAATGATATTTTCAATGAAGAGTCCATGAATACATTTCAATGTATTCATATGGGTAAAAATTAATTTTGATTCCTATCTTATATTACATATAAATGTCTAAACATTAAAAGGAAAACAATAAAACATGCAGATGAGTTTACAAATGGACATCTTTATAATTTTAGCTGAATTAAACAGGACACAAAAACACTAACAAAGGAAATATTAATTAACTGTGTTGTTGTTGGTGGTGGTTATATGCCATCAAATTAGGTCTGATTCATAGTGATCCTTATACGGTTTCCGAGGCTGCAAATCTTTACAGGAACAGAAAGCCACATCTTTCTATCACAGAGTGGCTGGTGGATTCAAACTGCTGACCTTGCAATTAACAGCCTACCACATAAGCCACTACACCACCAGCACTCCTTTTAGTTCATTGTACTGCATTAAAAAGATGAGGCTTTCTACTCCCGTAAGGATTTACACCCTCGGAAACCCTGTACAGGGTCGCTAAGGGTCAGAACCGACTCGACGGCACTTAACAACAACAACAACAACTGCATTAAAAAAATTAAAATGTTCTTCATCCAACATCCAAGCATCATTAAGAAAATAAAATAGCTATCCAGAGGGTGAAAGAAAATATTTTTAATATAAATGATCAATAATAAGCAAGTATCTAGAATATAGAAAAAATCCCTAAAAAACATTGAACTTCCAGTTTCAGTTATGACAGTTTAGAAATTGTCATTCATTTCCTTACAGGAAAACATTTCTTTGACCCATCAGAAAGCTGAGGTCACAGGGCAAACTACTTCAAAATCTAAAACCATAGGCAAATCCAGAGTTAGAACTGAGATCTGGTTACCTGGAGCAGAAATTGTGGGAGTCATAAAAACACCTAAAAGATAAGTTTGTCCAATAGTTAGAGGTTGAGTGTGGAAAAAAGTGAGAAACTTTCGTGGGCTTCAGTTTTGTGAGCAAAGGGACACATTTTGTGAACTTTATTCCCAGGACCTCAACAAATTCTCACCATACACATCTGAGAAAGATCCCTTTATGCTTCTGACATGGGGAAGGAAAATATAATTATTTTGAAATACATTAAGAGCTTTCTCCATAACAAAGGCCTACTCTACAGAGAAATGTACTTTACTAGAGCCTTAACTTAGTTGTTGTTGTATACCAAGGAGTAGATTCTGAGTCATAACAACCTTAAAGGTTAGATAAATTGTTTTGTTTTTTTTAATCAAAGGTCTCACATATTTATTAGCCAACCTTTTTAAATGCAGAAGCATAAAAATAAAGAAATAAACCAGAAGTTTTTCAAAATGTGTTCAGTTGATCAAATCTTGGCAAAATTGAACTTGATATGGTAGAGTGCTGTTGTTATATACCGTGGAGTCGCTTTCAACTCATAGCAATGCTGTACAGGGTTTCCAAGGCTGTAAATCTTTACAGGAGCATCTTTCTCCCGTGGGACAGCTGGTAGTTTCCAACTTCTGACCCTGAAGATAGTAGCCTGATTCATAACCACTACGCTACCAGAGCTCCTAGTGTAGGGTGCTAGGACCTGAGTACATTATGTGCTGCGTCATCACATGTGAGACTCCTTAGAGACCCAGCTTGGTTCTTCTCCAGTGTCTTCTCTTGGAGTTGTATCTGATTTTATGACCAGTTTTCATTCAAATCCATTGGGGAATGGGACGGTTCTGCTTTTGTTTCTTGGCCAGGGATCTCTTGATCTTGAAAGTCTTATGAGAAGACACAGTGAAGATGGACTGTAGCAGCTGTTACATGATGGAGAAGAAAGGAAGAGTGATAAATTGTAATTTTTATGGCAGCAGATCACAAGGTCTTTTCTCTCTGAGCTGCTGGTGGGCTCCAACCACTGAGCTTTTGGATAGCATACCAGCATTTAATGATTGCATGGCCAAACAAACAAACAAAAAAGACTTGTTGTCTTGTGTCTATTCTGACTCATGTTGTTGTTAAGTGCCATCCAGTCAGTCCTGACTCATAGCGAACCTGTATGGGGTTTCCAGAGAAACCATCAACCTCGTGGTTAGCAATCCAGTGCTAACTCTACTGTGCTACAT
>NW_006408577.1:12862300-12882154 GCF_000296735.1 Chrysochloris asiatica
GACTGCTGCTTCCGCGAGTGTTGATAGTTGATCCAAGAAGAATGAAGTCCTTGACAACTTCAATCTTTTCTCCATTGATAAGAAGGTTGTTTATTGGTCCCGTGGTGAGGATTTTTGTTTTCTTGACATTGAGATGTAATCCATATCGAAGGCTGTGCTCTTTGATCTTCATCAGTAAATGTTCAAGTCCTCTCAATCACCCAATATTTAAACCACTGTGCCACCACAGGCTTCTTACTTCACCAAAGTTGTTGTTGTGTTGTTGTTAAGTGCCGTGGAGTCTTACATGCTATCAAGCTTGTTCCAGCTGATAGAGACCCTCTAAGGATTCATGGTGTGGCACTATAGGATCAGCACTAGACCACAAGGTCAACAGTTCAAACCCACTAGCTGACTCCTCGGAAACCCTATACAAGGTCACTATGAGTTGGGACCGACTTGACAGCATTTAACAACAACATCAACAGTTTAGGGTTTCCAAGTAGCAGCTGGTAGGTTTGAACCACTGACCTTGTGGTTAACAATACAGTATTTATCCTACAGCATCTCACCAGTAGGGTTAAAGGGGAAAAAATAAACAAACAATCACAGGTATCAAGGGATTAAGGGAATAAATTGAGAGTATGCATCCAGGAAAGGGAGTAAAGCCAATTCCACAGCAATTAACAATAACAACACTAATCAAAAGAAAACTGGAGTGGCTATATTACTTGTTGTTGTTCAGTGCCACTTAGTCAGTTCTGATTCATACCGAGCCTCTATAGGGTTTCTGAGGAATGGCGGGTAAATTTGAACTGCCAATCCTGCAGTTCAAACTGACCTTGTGTTCCAGTGCTTATCCTACAGCACCATACCAGGACTTCCTCTACTTCAGAAACAGGAGAAAATAATAAAGAACATTACATAATGATAAAGAAATTAGTCCTTCAAGCAGACATCATAATTATAAAGCTGTATGATAGTGCGCTCTATGATAAGCACTAGAACCATAAAGTTGGTGGTTCAAACCCACCAGTTACTTCCCAGGAACCGTATACAGGGTTACTATGAGTTACAACCAACTTGACAGTACTTAACAACAACAACTTATATCAATGAAACAGTATCAAAATATACAAGGCAAAAACTGAAAGAACTGAAAGCAGAAGTGGTCAAATTCACAAATATGCTTGGGGACTTTAACACCTTCTATCAATAAGGAGCTCTAGTAGTGTAGTGGTTACAAATCGGGCTGCTAACCTCAAAGTCAGCAGTGCGAAACTACCAGATGTTCCGTGGGGGAAAGATGAGGCTTTCTGCTCCCGTAAAGATTTACAACTTCAGAAACTCTGTACAGGGTCGCTATGGGTCAGAACTGACTCCATGGCACACCACCACCACCAACATCAATAATTAATCAATCAAGCATACTGAAAATCAGTAAGCATAAAATGATCTGAACAGCACTATCAAAGTGATGGGTTTGACATTTATAGACTACTACATCCAACAAGAATAGAATACACATTTTTCTCTATAAATCATACAAAGTATGTTTTCAGATCATAGGGGAATTGAGCTCAAAATTACTAACATGAAGATGGTGCAGTGCAGTGGATTGCTTAATATGGCTCTTCTAGCCATAGTCTCTGTGACTCACACCAAATGATTGTGTGGGACCTTGCAGATAGGGTATGGTTCCTCTTTTTCTATTATAGAATGGGCTGTCTCCAGGCACTTGGAAAGAATGTCTGTGGGTTGATGTAGAGTTTGATTTTCTTTTGAAGTCAGAGGAGGTCAGACGCCATGTCCCATGCCTTTTTTTGTTTGTTTACAGATAGAAAGCCCCTAATTTAAGTATTTAAGATATTAACTGTAGTACTCATATTTCTAAACAAACCACAGATCAAAGAATAAGTCCTAAGACAAAGTAAAGAATCCTTATCAAAGTAATAAATAACAAAGACAATCCAATTTATTAAAGTGGGAAAAATAATTGAAAAGGGACTATTAAAAATAAATTCCAAATAGATGAGCTTGGTATCAGCACTGGACTATGAACAAGAGCTGCTGTTCAAACCTACTAGCTGCTCCTTGGGAACCCTATACAGGGTTATTATGAGTTGCTACCAACTCGATGGCATTTGACAACCACAAATAGAAGCTGGGTGTATGAAAAATTGCTTAACATCATTATTCATTAGGGAACTACAAATTAAAACCACAAAAATTTTCAAATGACACTTCTGGGTGGTAAAAGGGATATGAAGCCATTTGAACTATCATGCACTGTTGATGAGAGTATAAACTGATGCAACTTTATGCATATGCTATGACTACAGACTTTCTCTGTTAGGAATATGCCAAGCAGTGATGTATCAAAAACTTACATAGGGATGTTTGCAGCATTATTCACAATAGCCAAACCATGAAATAATCCAAAAGTCTTTCAAGAATATAAAACATAATTGAATTGTGGTATAATAATACAGTGGAATATAATTAACATAGACAACAAATAAACTACTACATGCAACAATATTAATAAGCAACAGCATGAATTAATTTCCCAATAGAAAACTGACTAAAAAATCTGAACCCCAAAATAAAGCAGACTGAGTAATTCCTAATATGGAATCTTTAAAAACAGGCAAAAATAATTCTTGGTGTTGGATGGAGGCAGTAGAGTGCTTATCTTGCTGTTTGTTTGTGCCATCAAGTCAGT
Organism: Chrysochloris asiatica; assembly: GCF_000296735.1. NCBI lineage: Eukaryota > Metazoa > Chordata > Mammalia > Afrosoricida > Chrysochloridae > Chrysochloris > Chrysochloris asiatica. Next base: position 12,865,005 of record NW_006408577.1, read on the forward strand.
TCCAACTCATAGTGACCCTATAAAGAGTTTCCAAGGAGCACCTGGTAAGTTTGAACTGCTGACTTTGTGGTTGAAATCCACCTGTGGTCCAGTGCATTATCTGGCAGCACCACACCAGGACTCCAGTGGTTATGTCAGAGAAGAGAAAGGGAGATTGATGGAGAGCGGTGAAGCGTGAAGAATGAAGTGGGGGTTTGAGACAAAGGGGATACCTTTAAGGAGCTCTGATGGGATAGTGGTTCAAACCCATCATGTCCATGGGAGAAAAATGTGGCAGTCTGCTTCTGTAAAGATCCAGTCTTGGGAACCCTACTGTATCCTATAGGGTTACTATGAATTGGAATCAACTCAACAGCAGCAGTTTTGTTAGGTTTGGGGTGATATTTTATTTCTAGACCTTGGTGGTTACATGGGTATATTTATTTTATAATAATTTATCAATATCTGCACTTTGGTTTTATACACTTTTTCTTATACATGTCTCAGTCTACTAAACATATTTAAATAAAAAATTATATGATGTGTAATACAGTTCTTAGTCCAGCACTGATGGCTCCATGCCATACAAGTGCCCTTATTCTCTGCATCTAAGACACTAATATGGTCTTAAGATAGTTAAAGAGCTATTTTAGCAAACTCCTTACTTTTCAAGATGAAAAAATAAAGTTGTTCATTTTGAAAGTCTAACTTACATTCCAAAGAGTTATGTAATTTCTTGTCTGATAGAGGGAAGTTCCTTGTTTCAATAATAAATGACCTCTCTGTGTCCTCTACAGTATTAGAAAAACATCCTTCTGTAAAACTCTTTTTAGGTTTTCTGTTTCTTTTCAGGGTTATTGGTGTTACATCCAGAGACAAGCAAGGGAGAGAAAATTCTTGCTTTTGAATTCTATGTTTAATTGCAACCTCAGGGCCATACCCCTCATAGTCACTAGCTTAAAGTACTTACATTTCTGCTTACAGAGCATCTCTTTAACCTTAATGCATCCATAGAGCTTGATTTTTCCTTATCCTTGTGATTAAGTTCTTTGTTCATAAAGAAAATAAAAGGTTTAGAATGTTGAACCAAATTGCAATTTGATAGATAGACCCAGTGTTTCATGATTATGATTAGGCCATTAAAGAGACAAGTTCACTAATTTATTTTGATTAATGGATTCTCTGTTGATCGCTACATATTCTATTCACTTAGCAAATTACAAATTTTCTAGCAAGAATATTTTTCATTATTTTTAACAAGATAATCCAAGATTTAAATTTTATTTTTCAGTTAATAAAAATTTTATCTGAAAATCACCCATCTTACATTTTGAAACTAAACTGAGAAGTGAGATCCACGTTTTATGATTAAAGCATATGACAGGCTAACTGTTAGAAAATTCTTACACTAATATAGATTTTAGGCATAAAAAATGCAAAGCTACTTTTAGCAAAAGGTGAATTATTGAAGTCTTTTGGGCTGCAAACTATATATTAAAGAGGGCTAACTATATGTCTTTGCCAGATTCCCTTCATTCAATTTAGTCACAAACATTAGATATTATATATATTGTTGAGCCAAGCATTACTTCACTATATAATAGTCTGCAATAGCTTTTGCATTTTTTCCAATGTTAAAGCCATTTCTCAAATATTTGTCTTCTTTTTCTTCTTTCAAATTAAAAATAAGTCTGGATGGCTCCTGTAAGTTGGAGAAAGAGTCAGAATTGAGTAACGGAAACAAGAATAAACTTAGAATCTGGAAGCTTAGCTTCTAGTTCTGGCATTGCACTTCAGCATTGCTTTGGGCACATCAGACTTTCTGAGTCTCAGTTTCCTCATTTGTACAAGGTGGATGATAATGACCGTTCCACATACCTCACTGCCTGTTGTGGAAAAATGAGGTAAATGTGAAAGTTTTTTGAACACCTATTACATAAATGTAAGGTGTTATTATTACTACTACTATCATTGCAGATGGATTGGGACTAGATTTCTAAGACTGTATCCCTGTACAGGACTCATTCACTTGTCTTTCATTGAATTCATTTGTTGTAGGACCTGGAAACTTTTAGAATTTCTGCAAGTTTGCAAATAAGAAATATCTGAAGCTTTAAAACCTGAGGGAAGCACCTACACAATTAGGGCAAAAGTGGTTTTCAAATGCTACCAAACCCCCGTTTTAGATGGATATAGAGAGAGAAAGAAAGAAAGGAAGAAGAAAGAAAAGGCAGGGAAGAGAATCTCTTACAAAGTCTGAATTACAAGCAATTTCAGTGTATTTAAATGTCCCAGACTAAAGGAGAGGGGTTACCCCTTACAAATGGGCTACAAGGGGCACCTCAGGCCATTTGCTGAAAGACATTGGCTTTATTACAGTTACTTCCAAGCAACATCCAGCTCTCTCTCCTCATGACCTTACAATTTGGCTTCTATGGTTACTCAGCACAACTGTCCCAGGCTCTCCCTTTTCAAGCTGTAACAGTGTTTCCCACCCTTCTTTGTTTGCTTCTAACTGCCAAAACTTTGAGGTTTCCAAAAGGCAAACACAGCCTAATCCTTCTCCCAGTGGCTGCTCTTGAGTGTCTCCTATCATTTGTTCCATTTATTGGGTTTGGAGTCACAAGAATAATGAAAACTTATGGGAAGACTTCCTGGAGTGTTTAAAGTGGGCTGACTCATATGCCCGAGGTCACAATGACCAGTTGGAGTCCTCAGAACTTTCTTGATATACCTACCCCCAGATCTCTCACCAGTTACAAGACGCTTTCCCAGAGAAGTTGGCAATCCATTATTTCTAGGGACGTAAGTCCACTCCCCACCCACAGTTCAGCAATGCATCCTGAATGATAACAGAAACACCGTGACCCCCACATGGTTTTATGTAGCACACAGACTTTTGGCTCAATTAGTCTATTTCTTAGGGATTTCCTAAATTAGTCAAGAGGCTTTATATTGTGAAATGGAACACATTGGGTTTTTTTCCTCAATGGGTCACATATTATTAATGTATTATTAAGCTAGATTTCATATGCTTCTGAATTAAAGTTACATTTTCAATGCTAACATCAGATGATTTCTGACCATGTTCAGAGAAGAGTGGCTAAAATTGGATGTGTAATACAGACTATAGAAAAAAAAAAGGAGGGATGCAGAAACAGTTGCCCAGAATATCATTAGTAACATAGTAGGCATGGTTTTCCATTTCCTCCTCAGGAGACTACAGTAATATACTCAGGCAGTAGAGAAATCGTTTAATAATACTGAAGCCACGGCTGTCTGTGAAATGCTTGCAACTCTTCACATTGATCTTAGCAATAACATAAACTTTCATTAGTTCACACCACTTCCTGGTAGTAAAATAAACAAATAACAACAGAGAAAACTTGTCATGTTGCTCATGTTTAATTAAAATTAAGTCTTTTAATTTTATAATCTTTCAAAATGATTTATATTTTTTTCTTGTTAGAATTTCATCATTTTCTAGGTATTCCATAATATAGTTATTTTGTGTATGTCTGTATATTTCTAGTAGTAGTTCAAAAATAGTTTTGTATGAGTGAAGAATGAGTAAATAAAACATGTCTCTAACACGCAATTGCTGATGAACCTAAAACCTGTAATCTGATTATGAACACACTGAGAAACATCTATGCCTACTAGTTGACCATGTATAGCAGTTGAGGAGGCAGAAAAGCCTACTCACTGAATCTTTCTTTTGTTAACAAAGTTTCATCCAATCTTTCAAATTGTTTGCACAATGAAGAGACTGTGGATCAACTAGAAGAAGAAAGAAGAAGAAAAAAAGAGTAATTTGATACAATTTGATGAACTTGACCTATGCTTTTGGATGCAGTAACTCAAAAGAGGAAACAAATCTTTACAGTGAGGATCATTCCCACCCCCTCCATACACAGAGTAGACAGGGTTGGGCAACTTTGACATTTGCTACCCAAAATGGGAGGGGGGGTGGCTACAAAGACAAGAAGTGACTGGTTTACAAGCTTTCAAGAGGGAGCCTAGATCCAGAAAGCATGGAGAAAGGTAGAATCTCCACTGAGTAGTATCCAATCTGTCTGGGCAGGGCTGATGAAAGGAGATAGGGATAGGTCTCTTGTGGTACAATAGTGAATAATTGTTATCAGGACTAACTGTGAAGGTTGAAAATGTAAAGGTAGACATTTTGTATCAAAAGGAAGGAGTGATTGGCTTTGCAGTCCAGGAGCAGACATCCCTGGGACCATCAAGTGACAATAGTGGAGTGCAGAACCCTACCCAGAGAAACAGTGATGCCAGAGATGGAGGCAGAGACGATGACATGGAGAGATGGAGAGACTGGGAACCCTAGACCCAGAGAGGGAGAGAGGCTGTGTGCTGACAATCAGGGGCATGCATGCGGAGTATACCCTTTGGTGGGTTCATGATGAATGAAGGGGATTGTAACCATGGCAATGTAATGATATACAATAGGATGACTGTAAAGCTAATGTTCTCCTATGTAAACTGTCACATAATTCACAATTTTAAAAGAGAGAGAGAGAGAGAGAGACTGCTTTGATGAGTCACTTGCCAGCTCTAAAACAAACAGATTTAGAATCCAGCCCTATGATTTGGGTGGTAATCTCAATTCTACAATCTGGTTAATTCATATTTCTCTTTACTCAGTGAAAAAGCAGAATTCTAGAAATACCATCCTTGTTATTTTAGAGGCTCTCAACAAATAGCCGCAAATATAAAAGATGGAACACTTCTCTAATTCTCTCTTTTACCATCTCAATTAAAGAGATTACCAACAATCATACTTCTTCTGAGTCGTCCTACTGTACATATTAAGAATTTGTCATTCATTCTGATTACACGACTACATTGAGGAGTCATCAACAGAGTCTTGATCTTTTTGCTTCCAAATATTGTGAAATAACCAAAAGAAAAGAAAAAGAAAGCCAAAGACCAGGTTAGCAAACACAGAAAATTCTCTGATCTATCTTATTAGCCAGTAACGAGCCACTCTGATGGCAATCCTCTTTTGATTTAGTGGAAGTACTCTAAAAGAAAACTTTCTCCTGATTTTGCAATTAAGAAACCACTACTTGTTATATTCTGAACTACAAATTCAGAGGTTGAAGCTCACCAGTCGCTCCTTGGAAACAGACTCAATGGTATGTAAAAGCAACAACTTGTATGCCCCAAAGAAGTGTTCTTATCCACCCTTTCTATAATGATATTATGTTGTTGTTGTTAAGTGCCATCAAGTCAAGTCAACTCCGACCCATAGCAACCCTTTATAGGGTTTCTGGGGAGTAGCTGGTGAGCTTGAACCACCAAGCTTGTAGTTAAATCACTTTGCAGTCTGGCGCATTAACCCACAGCACCACACCAGGACTCCAATAACAGGATACAAGAGGCTTAAAGATCACAAACATTATTCCAAGTGTTATGAGATTTCTATAGCATATATAGATTGGAATTATAGATTGAGCACATTAGGCACATTCAACTAATGTTAACCACAAACACTGTAACCATTATAGTCTTCAGACTTGCTTCATTTAAATATGTGGGGCTTGGATGTTGATTTAAAATGTTAGGTAACCTTTCGTATCCCTTCAATGTAGTGCTGTGCTATCAAGCTGAACACGTGGCAGAATGTTAAGGACTGATGCCAAACATATGGTATCTACAACCAGTCAGCAAAACTTTTGGAAGACTAAATGTAGACAAGGGCCAGGAGAAAAACAAAACAAAAAGCTTAATAGCACACATATGGTCAGTTGAGGATTTCCTAATAGAATTACAGCTTTAAGGCTGTAAATATCTTTGTCATGTAGAACAGAAAAATTTTAATGTTGTAAGAAAACCATGATTGAACATTGTCTTTTAAAAGTTGTATATGTAGTTAAAACTTTAGAGAAACAAACAACTCATTGTCAACAAGTCACTTCCAACTCATATTGAGTTCATGCTGCAGAATAAAACAATCCCATTGGCTTCCGAGGCTATAAATTTTATGGAAACAGATTACCCAGTCTTTCTCATGATGAGCTGCTGGTGGATTTGAATAACCTACCTTTAGATTAGCAACTAAGAGCTGAAACAAGGGCTTCATGTTTTAAAATAACAGATTAAAATGTACGTTTTACATCTATGGTGAATGGTGGTGGTTATGTGCCATGGAGTCTATACGTAACTATAAAATAACTTTCTAAAAACTGTGTGTGTTCTCAAAGTACCTGTTCCAGGACCTCTAGGATGCAAGCCCTATTCCATTTGGACCTGACACTAACAAATTTACAGGTACAGTAATTTTCCTTGAACTAAATAATTTCAACCGTCATGGCAGCAAACATCTAACATCTTGCTAACACTGAATTTACTTTAAACATGAATCATAGAATGATAGAGCTTTTCAGCTCAAAGAATGCTAGGGATCATCTACGTTAATTATTTCATGTGTTTTTGAGGAAAGTTATTCATAGCAGGTACATAACTTGAGCACTCAATGCACACAGTTTGGAATTTGCTGAGTCCAATTGAAACTGTGATTTCATTAACATGCCTTACTGGTCTTCTGACATACAAACTAGTTCATCCTATGACAAAAATTTGTAAGCTCTAAGAAGATCTTTGCTAAAATTATTATTTTCTCTGCAAAAAAAAGTTAATGTAATTTTGGTCTTTTGCAGGTCTGTCTCTAGTTATCTTTTCTCTATAGAACTCATCTTGCCCCTCTTTAATATCCCAAACATATAACCATGTGTTGAGCCACTACTAGACTTAGAGTCCCTCTCCTACTTAACACTTTTAGACCACTATTTCTGACCTCATTACAAAGTTATAGCCTAAATGTGCTAAATTGGTTCTGGTTTCTAAATTTAAAATAGAATGTGTTACTCTGCACATTACACATATTTGTAAAAGATCATTTACAAAGAACGTATTTAGCAATTTCTAATTGTCTCATCTGGAGTGCTGGTATAGTACTGCTGGATAAACACTGGCCTGCTAACCACAAGGTTGGTAGTTCCAACCCATCAGCTGATCTATGCAAACCCTATACAGGGTCTCTATGAACCAGAACAGACTTGAAGGCACTGAACAAAACAACAGCAATTGTCTCATCTAAGTTCATGTTTCTAAAATATCTATTAGCCAGTAAGATAGTGTTTGCTTTGTTTTTGCTAAGAATAAATACTGATTTCACAAACCCTTTGCAATAGTTATCTTTACTGCATAACAAACTATCCAAAAATTTAGTTTTTAAAGTAATGGATAATCATTTACTCGGGATATTGAAATTGACCAGGGATCAGTGGGTATATATGTAGCTCTTCTGTGCTCCATGGGGTGTTAGCACAAGTAAACAGACTGGGGTTGAAAGTTCTCAGATGGCTTCACTAACATGTCTTGCACCTCAGCTAAGTGGCTAGAATGCCTGGGGCTCTGATGGGATAGGTGGGCTTCTCTTTTATGGTGGTGCTGACAGGGATCATACATGTATCTGTTTGGAATGCCAATTTTCCTCTATGTGGTCTTTCTCTTTCCATGCAAGCAGCCTGAACTTCTTTATATCATAGCTGGATTCTAGATGAGGAAGAGCAAAATCTGCTAAATCCTAGGACTAGAATCTGGCAACAGGTTACTTCCTCTCTATTCTGTGGATTAAAGCAAGTCAAAAGACCACAATCAAGGGTTTGTTGGAGTACAAACTTTATGTCTTGAAGCAAGAAGTAACATGTGCATCTATAAATGAGAAGAATTGTTGGGAACTAATTTTGAGAGGACTCCTGGTATGGCACTGAAAGATAAAGCATTGGACTGCTAACCACAGGTTGGTAGTTCAAATCCACCAGATGCTCCTCAGGTGTTTTAAAAGTAGGAAAGGTTGTGTGCCAGGGTTATATTCTTTCATCATACTCATTCAATCTATATGATGAGCACATAATCCAAGAAGTGAGATTATATGAAAAACAAAAACATTGCTTCAGGATTGGAAGAAGTCTCATTAATAACCTGCTATCTGCAGACAATACAACCTTGCTTGCTGGAAGTGAAAAGGACTTGAAATATTTGCTGACGAAGATCAAAGACCATAGCCTTCGTTTTGGCTTGCACCTCAATGTAAAGAAAACAAAAATCCTCACCACTATGCCAATAAATAACATCATGATAAATGGAGAAAAGATTGAAGTTGTCAAATACTTCATTTTGCATAGATCAACCATCAGCACTCAAGGAAGCAGCAGTCAAGAAATCAAATGATGTATTGCATTAAGCAGATCTGCTGCATAAGACCTCTTTAAAGTGTTCAAGAGCAAAGATGTCAGTTTGTGGAATAAGGTGCACCTGACCCAAGCCATGGTATTTTCAATAACCTCATATGCATGTGAAAGCTGGACAGTGAATAAGAAAGACCATAGAAGAATTGATGCTTTTGAGTTTGGGTGTTGGAGGAGTATATTAAAAGTACCACGGATTGCCAAAAGAACAAACAAATTTGTGTTAGAAGTGCAGTCAGAATGCTCCTCAGAAACCAGGATGGTGAGACTTCATTCTCATACTTCGAACATTTTATCAGGTAGGACCAATTCCTGGAGAACGATATCACTATTAGTTGTACCAACTCAATGGCACCTAACAAAAATAATAAGATGCTCCTCAGAAATCCTATATAGGATCGCTATCAGTTGAAACCAATACAACAGCACTTAGTAAAAACAATAATGTTTCTGATAATCACTTGTAAGGTTTAATAATTTATATGAAATGATTAAGAATGAGAGAGTGGTTCTACCTTGATCTATCAATTCTCTTGTGCTATTTGCTGTTTTTAAGTGCCTCAAGTTGATTCTGACTCAAAGCAACCCTATATGGGGCTTTGAAGTCACGGCTGGTGGGTTTGAACCACCAACCTTGCAGTTAGCAGTGCAATGCGTATCCTACAGTGCCATACCAAGACTCCATTTTACTGTTGAAACTGTTATTCAAAAATAACAAAAATATTAATGGCTGTTTTGTTCTAGTAAGTTCTTTTCTTTTTTGTCATTAATAATGTGCCACCTTCTGTCCTTCTGTATTTTGTTGGTTCACATAGATACTAGTAGAATTCTACTGTTCACAAACTTCCAACCTGCCAGTATCTTTTCTTACTTAGAGTTTGTATTTGCCTCTTTCATGCTCAATATGTGTATAAATCTCTTCAGATTTAAAATTATATTTTTATGCCCTTTAATCAAACAAGTAAACTTATTTGGTTAAAGGACATTAACCAAATTAATTTCTTTGCCAAGTATTGTAAAACTTTTAACTATGCATGCAAGCTAAAGAATCAATGATAGCTTCACTGAAGAAATAGGTGAGGAAGAGCTTTGCAGGCTGAGGGAGCAATGTGAATGCAGATATGAGTGAGGAAAACACAGGAGATTTTTTCAACACATGGTGAGTAGTCCTGCTTGACGACAGCAAGTTTAAATGAACAGTTTTAAGATCAGATTTAACTCACAATATGTTTTGCTTAGACTGAGCAGTGTTTTAAAAATGTTTGTGTTATTTGTCAATATTTAATACATGGAGGATTTCACATTACATTTCAGGTTCCTGGTTTGTCTTGAAAATCTGATATGGGAATTCTGAGCTTACCTTTCGGCATGACAATATAAATTAGTTAGGCTAGGCTAAATCATGTAGTAAACAACCATAAATTTCAGTATCTTAGTATACTAAATATTTATTTTCTGCCTAAATAGTATTTCAACAAAAATCTTCCTGATTCGGTGCCTTTTCTGGATGGCATCAACTGATAAATTGAAGACACAAGCTTCGTTCATTTGATGAATCTATGCCCTGTAGGTTCTTGGAGTCCTCCACAATTAACAGAGGGAAGAGAAAGAGAATTGAAAATTAGTTCTGAACTGCTTTTATGGCCACACCTACGCCTAACATGGAGTTTGTCAGCTCCACTCAGGTTTCCTGAGGCAGTAGCCAATCACATTTGCAATATAAAGGGTGGGAAATATATATTAACAATATCGTCCTGAGCCAGTATGTAGTCAGTCACCCAATGGCAATAAAGACTGGGAAATACATATTAGGGGTGTGGTCAGGAGGGAAAGAATGTGACTTATGAACAATGAGTCACAGTCTCTGCCATATGACAACTGGTCTGTGGTAAGTAGTCTCTACTCCCTTTACCAAAGTGTATGTCTTCTTTTTTCACTACGGCCTGCATCCAACCTGATGAACTTATCTGACTGGCCTGTCTAGTCATCATAGGCATCTGAGTACATGGAAAACTAAATGTCTGGGAGTAATGAAAAAAGCAGCCTCTAGAAAGGAAAAGTATTTAATAGAGGTTGCATTTAACATAAATTTTTTCTATCTGGGTTTTTTTGTGGTTATTTTTAAGGGACAGCACAGTTCTCTGATTTGGTCAATGGGCAATGTAAAGATGTACCAGAAGAAGCAAATACTTGGTCTTTCAGTCAATCACTGAATGTTTCGTAACCTTCAGAATTGCTTTTGCTGTACATCTAAATGAAATGAGATATTTATGGCATTTTAATGATGCCAATATTTTTCTCATAGTACAAAGACTCTGATGTATAACTGTGACTTTGGAAGATAGAGAAAGATTAAGTAAAGTTAAGCCCAGTTTATTACATATTCGAGTTATGGGGAACCATACTTACTGCCATGAATGTATTTAGAACATTGGATCTTCTGGGAGAATGTTGTGGGAAAATACAAGTGGGGGGTGATATGGAAGAAGCTGCTGAGCTATGTGAATGCATCTCAAGCATTAGAGCAGACTAAGATGATGAAAGAGATTCATGGAAAAATCATCCATATGGCAAGAACCCTGAATCTACAACTTGGTATCAACAATGTGAAAGAGCTCATAAATCATGATGATGGGAAATTGACAAATCAGAATTTAATGGATTGTTATTGTTGTTATTAGGTGCCATGGAGTCAGTTCTGACTCATGGGGACCCTATACAGGGTTTGCAAGCAGCAGCTACTGGGTTTTAGCTCCTGATCTTGCAATTCGAAGCCCAGTGTTGAAGAAGAAGAAAAAAATAAGAAATAAGAAAGAGGATGGAGAGAAGTTGTAAAAAACATTTATAGTGAAAGGATTGCTGTTGTGTGCCATCAAATTAATTCTGGTACTGATAATAAAAGGCAATAAAATTAAAAAGTAAAAAAAAAGAGAGAGAGAGATGTATCTAGCTTACCTCAGAACCAACTTGGAATAGAATTCCATTTTAAGTAGGGGATTGCTTTTACAGAGCTTCATTGTTTTATATCATTCTCTTTAAGTTTGGAAATTCCTTGTTTACTCAGTCCAAGATTGTAAATGCCAGGATTAAATTAACATATATTTAAAAACTCTTTTTTGTAAGCATGATTCTTTTGAAAATTGCATCTCTTTGGAGCCTGGGAACGTCGTAGGGGTTTCAGTTGTGATTCTTCTTTGGCACTTCTTTGTTGTTGTTGTTGTTGTTAGGTGCCATTGAGTTGGTACCAACTTATAGCAACCCCGTGCACAACAGAACAAAACACTGCCCGGTCCTGCTCCAACCTCACAATCATTGCTAAGTTTGAGCCCATTGCTGCTGCCACTGTGCCAATCCTGTGCACTTCTAAATGGCACTAAATATGCTGCTGTTGTTAAGTGTCGTTTAGATGGTTCCAGTTCATAGTGACCCTGTATAGTGTTTCTGAGGAGCAGCTGGTAGGTTTGAACCACCAAACTTGTGGTTCACAGTTCAGGGCTGATCCTACAGCACCAGGAGTCCCAAATATATACTTTATTCTACGGAACTTGAGTGATGGTGGGAATTTGGCCTCATTTACACAAAATCACTGAGACTGCAGGAAGTATACTACTTTTTCCAGAGGACTTAAGAGTTTCAAGAAATTACTAGCTTGTCTTGCAGCATAGATATACACTTGATCTATCTCTATGTTGTTGTTAAGTGTTGTTGAGTCTATTCCAACCCATAGCAACTTTGTATAGGGTTTCCAAGGGGCAGCTGGTGAGCTTGAACACTGACCTTGCAGTTCAAAAGACTTTGCAGTCTGACGTATTAGCCCATAGTGCCACAACTATCTCTATACTATCGTTAAATTACCCTACAAACTTATTTTGGAGAGGCTGCATTAGAGGACATCATGGTGATAATCAGCAAATAAAGTAGAGACTTAAGTAGAAAATATAGCATAAAATTGAATTAGAGAGAATATTATAAAACTCTTTTCCCCAAAATATACTATAAAAAGAAGTTCCCTGAAGGACCATTCTAAGTCATGGAGCTATCAGAAATTCAAGCCAAAAGAGAACATTTATTATTGTTATTAGATGCCATGGAGTTGGTACTGATTCATAGCAACCCTACACACAATAGAACAAAACACTGCCTGGTCCTGCCCCAACCTCACAATCATTGCTACGCCCGAAGCTATTGTTGCCACCGCTGTGCCAGTCCATCTCGTTAGGGGTCTTCCTCTTTTTCTCCAACTTTCCACTTTACCAAACATGATATTCTTCTCCAGGGACTGCTCTCTCCTGACTTTATGTCTGAAGTATGAGAGACAAAGTCTGGCCATCCTGGCTTCCACTCGTCTGTCAGTTTGTCATAATGTGGTGGCTTGAGTGTTACAGTGAAGCTAAGCCATGGGTATTTTAAATACCAGCAGGGTCACCCACAGTGGACAGGTTTCAGCTGAGCTTCCAGATGAAGACAGACTAGTAAGAAGGATAGACAGACTACTTTTGATTAGTCACTGAAAACCTTATGAATAGCAGTCCTGTATACACTGTCAGCACCAGAAGAGAGCATAGAACTAGTAATATCATTAATGACATCAGATGGATCTGGGCTAAAAACTGAGAATGCCAAAAAAGATATTCACCTTTGCTTTATTGCCTATGCAAAGGTATTCAATTGTATGGATAATAACAAACTATACATAACACTGGGAAGAATGGGTATTCCAGAAAACTTAATTGTGCTCATGAGGAACCTTTGCATAATCAAGGAACACAGTTGTTTGAACAGGACAAGGGGACACTGAATGTTTGTTTAAATCAAGAAATTTGTGTCAGGGTTTTATCTTTTCAGCTCACTTACTACTCAGTCTGTATGTTGAGTAAATAATCTGAGAAACTGGATTATATGATGAAGAATTTGGCACCAGATTGGAAGAAGACTCAATAATAACCTACAGTATGTAGATGATACAAACTTGCTTGCTGGAAATGAAAAGTAATTGAAATATTTACTGATGAAGATCAAAGATTCCAGTCTTCAGTATGGATTGCAGCTCAATGTAAATAAAACAAATATCCTCACAATTGGACCAATAAATAACATCATGATAAACAGAGAAAGATTGAAATTGTTTAAGGCTTCATTTAATTTGGATCCACAATTAACACTCATGGATGTGGTAATCAAGAAATCAAACAACAGTTTGCATTAGGCAAATCTGCTGCAAAAGAGCTCTGTAAAATAATGAGAACAAAGATGTCAGTTTGAGGAATAAGATGTGTCTGTCCCAAGCCATGATATTTTCAATCACCTCAGATGCATGTGAAAGTTGGACAATGAGTAAGGAAGATCATAGAACTGTCAATATATTTGAATTACGGTGTTGGCAAAGAATACTGAAAGTACAACAGCTTGCCAGAAAAACCAACAAATCTTTCTTGGAAGAAGTACACCCAGACTTTAGGATCGAGGATGGCGAGACTTTATCTTTCATAATTTGGAAATGTTGTTAGGAGAGACCAGTCCCTGGAGAAGGATATCATGCTTGGAAAAGTAGACGACCAACCCAAAAGAGGAAGACAACTAGGGAGGTGGCAGCAACAATGGGCTCAACATAATTATTATGCTGGTGCATAGTGTTCTGTTGTGCATAGTGTCATTATGACTCAGAACAGACTTGACAGCACCAAAGAACATCAGTTTCTGGAAGTAAAGAAACTCCAAGGTCAGTGTAAAAACTGTGTTTTAGAATAAATTGTTATTCTACAAATACTTTTGTGGTCCCATTCTCATGGTATTGTCCATATTGTCCATAAAGTTCTTTCATCTTTGAAATAGTTTTAAATATCTCAACTTAAAAGTCATATATTGAATACACTTCAACCAATTTCAACGATTGACTTAGTGTGATTTAAAAAAAATTTTTTTTAACGGTTGTGATAGCAATTCTGTCTTACTGAACCTGCCTAGTGTTCCTTGCATACGAGGGGGATTTCAAAAGTTTTATGGAAAACTCCATTATATTTTCATTATATTTTTTTGTGAACATTTTGAAATCCCCTTGTGCAACCTACCTTCTGTCTCTGGGCTAATTTTTTCTGACAACACTAATCCCATTATGATTGACATTCTTTACCATAGATGAATTAACCTAATGCACTTACCTTCACATCAAGCCTATAGTGCTACAAAGACCATGGGAACGTGTCTGACTTACAATGATTGCAGAATGGGGAAAGAGAATCAAATTCAAAATCAGCACAAGGCCGTGTCCTATGAAGTGGAGACCAGACAAGCTTCTATCCTACAACCTTCTTTACCCTATTCTGACACCAACCATCCATCCCACAATATTCTCTGCTTCACATCTAGGCTCCCTAATCCATTTCAATGGTCACAAAGAAGTCTTAGCAATACTCACAATTATGGGTTTTATTAGGGAAATGAACAGGGTACAATTTAAGATTTAAAAAAAGCTCAGGACACAGCTGTTCTCCAGTCAGAAATGCCTCTTGTCTGCCATTTTGCAGGTATGCTGCCATCTTGTCTCCTGCCTCTCAGCCTTGACTTCTGCCCTGGCTGGCAAGTGTTACAAAGCTCTTACAGTTTGTCAGTGAATGCCTAAATGTCACATTCTGCAAACCAGTCTCCTGTCTGTAGGCACCCAGCTTTATTCAGTCCATAGTCCTAAAGGCCAGAGCTGCCCTATCTCTCCATACCATCACCTCTGTCATAACCTCTACCATCGCTGTTTCTCTAGGTAGGGATCTCATGCTTTAAACATGTTCTTCCTTCGTGATGGTCCTGGGATCTTACAACTCTGCTTCTGAGATAGCTACCTTTAAACCTACCCAGAGGGAAAAACTAACAATCCCAGCCTTATAGTCCTGTATACCTTATTTGCTTGGTCCCTCCCAATTATTTGGTGGGAATTAAGACTTTGGATATAAAACCCATATCAAGTAAATTCAAGGCACTACAATCTATCCCTGGCTTTTCTAGCCCTTGTCTTTCATAAATGAAGGATTAATAACCACTTTTCGGTTACATATTTTCTGCAAATAGTTTTAAGAATCACAGTTAATCCTGCTAACAATTACTCACCAGACCCTCTGGAAAAGAGGAAACTATTCATTGGAGAGTCTATTTCTTCCCTTCATTCTGAGACTATGTACATACATCCATGAAAGCTTCTAAGTCAGTCACCTCATGCCTTTAAGCAGCTGCTCTTTGGAAACTCTATAAAGGGGTGCTATGTGTTGTAACGTACTAGAAGACACTTCACAACAATAACAAAAAAATTTTGAGAGCCAATGTCTAAATTCCCCATCCTCATTAGCGTAGTTGTTACAAATCAGGTTGCGAACCGCAAGTTCAACAGTTTGAAACTACCAGCTGTTCTGCGGGAAAAAGATGAGGCTTTCTGCTCCTGTAAAAATTTACAGCCTCGGAAATCCTGTACTGGGTCACTATGACTCAGAACTGACTTCAAGGCACATAACCACCATAACCACCATGGGTTAATGCACCAGACTGAAAAGCTGTTTGAACTGCAAGGTCAGTGGTTCAAGCTCAACAGCTGCTCCTCAGAAATCCTAAATCACTATCAGTCAGAACTGACTCGGCAGCCATTAATAACAACAATCAACCCAGTACACTGAGGAGAGAAACATGTTCCTTGATCTGAAGAATCTTCCATTCCAGGTGAAATTTTAAGCAAATGCATCCACAAGGAAAGTCCAGTCCATCAAATTGTAACAATTTACACTGGCTCACA
Source organism: Chrysochloris asiatica (assembly GCF_000296735.1). Taxonomy (NCBI): domain Eukaryota; kingdom Metazoa; phylum Chordata; class Mammalia; order Afrosoricida; family Chrysochloridae; genus Chrysochloris; species Chrysochloris asiatica. The sequence continues at coordinate 12,881,031 of NW_006408577.1, forward strand.
GTATCAAACATATTTATCTTCATCTGGCCAGCTCAGCCCTAGCCATCCAAGCTAAGTCAAATGGGTACCAGCTTCAAATTTAGTAGGAGTTCACACACACATTCCTGCACTTCAGACCAGCTGGCCCCTAACCATCATCTGTAGCCCCAGGGACTAGGTAAGTGCCTATGGGCTCAGGAGTTCACACAACTCCCTAAACTTCAGATAAATCAGCTCTTCCTCTTCTTTCTTTCATCTCAAGGTCAACGGGTGTCAATGGAACATGTTCAAAGTTAACCTGTCTCTTCGTTGCTGTTTTTCTCCCACTTCCACTTAACAAGTAGACCCAGGAGATCACCAGCCAGCATAGTAGACTGCTCTTCAGCTCCCTTTAGTTTCAGTCCTAGAAAGGGATTTTCTCTGATGGGCACAGACTTCTTGAGTTGATGCCTCCAAGGCAAACAGTTTGCTTGAAACTCAAAAAGTCATAAACAGTCCACTTTTTTTCTTCTTCTTCTTCCTGCAGTTCTCTGTCAATCATAAATCTCCTGTTCTCTAAGCAGTTTTTTGTCTTTTCAAATGTCAGTATATCAATTTGGAAGGTTGCTGGTAGGGTTCAGGATTACATCTAAGGCCCCATACTCTACAAAGGCGTAATACAAAAAGTTTATTTATGGGCAAATTTTAGCTCCCCTTTTAACATATCCAATCAAGAATAGGCTGGAGGCAGGCTTCCAAACTCTCTCTAATCATAAACACATTTTAATCACATATATATGTCTATTTTTATAATAGTATGGCAGTAGAAATCAATATCTACAAAGCAGTCAAACATATAAATCTTTTTAAAACATTCAAGTTCAATATTTTCTGCTCCACCCTTAGACTACTCCCATTCATATGCATATGGCCTTGGGCTTTTGGCAGGGTGTATCCTGTAGGCCCTGGATCCAGTATGACATAACTCCAGGCAGCTATGGAAGGTGCCTTTCACACACTCAGTTCAAGCATTTTATCTCTTACATTTCTTTCAGTTATTTGTTGCTGTTGTTAGGTGCCATTTTTGTTGTTGTTGTTGTTGTCAGGTGCCATCGAGTAGGAACCGACTCATAGCGACCCCATGCACAGCAGAACGAAACAATGTC
>NW_006408577.1:12883219-12885063 GCF_000296735.1 Chrysochloris asiatica
TTTCTCTGACCCTCCACCTTACCAAACATGATATCCTTCTCCAGTGACTGGTCCCTCCTGGCAATATGTCCAAAGGATGAGAGATGAAGTTTGGCCATCTTGGCCTGCAAGGAGCACTCTGACTCCACTTCTCCCAAAATGGATCTATTACAGATTACAAAATCCAAACTAACCATCTAAAAATCAAAAATTTCACTTCCCACACTCCTTAGTTCTTTCTCTTACAAAACCTCAAGTTTCTCTGAGTCTGGAGCCATTGCAATGAATATCACTTCACTACGCCAACTGCAAAGACCATGTGGGGATCATAGCTGACCTCCCCTGGCTTCACAAGGGGGAGGAAAGAGAATAAAACTCAAAATCAGCACAAGGCCAATTCCTATGAAGTAAGACATGTTTCCACCCTACAATCTTCTTTACCCTATTCTGACACCAGTCATCCATCCCACAGCTCACTCTGAGTCACATCTGGTTTTAATAACCCATTGCAATGACCACACAGAACTCATAACCATGAGTTCGCAACTATGGAGTTCATTAGGGAAATAAGCAGGGTACAAATCAGGATAAAAAAGCTCAGGACATATTGGTTCTCCAATCAGGAATGCCTCTTGTCTGCCTCCCTCTTGTTCTCAGCCTCTCAGCCATGTAGTCCCTTTGCTTCTGTCCTGCTCAGGTGAGCTCTTTTAGTCAGTCTGTGAATGCCCAAAGGATACATTCTGAAAGCCAGTCTCCTGTTGGTAGGCTTTCAGCTTTACTCAGTCCATAGATTTATAGCCCAAAGCTGTTCTATCTCTCCATGCAATGCCATGGCCTCTACCATCATTTTTTCTCTAGGTAGGGTTCTCATGTTTCACTCATGCTCTTCCTTCTTGATGGTCCTGGGACCTTCCAATTCTGTTTCTGAGATAGCTCATTTTATATCTAGCTAGAGGGCAGAACTAACATTCCCAGACATAGAGTCCTGCATACCTTACATGCGTGGTCTAACCCAATCACTTGGTGGGAATTAAGAAGAGTTTGGATAAAAAAGCAATATTAAGAAAATTAAAGGCACCACAAGTATGCAGTAGATATGCTCCATAGATTTCAAGGCTATAATCTTTATGGAAGCAAACCATCACATCTTCCTTCTGCAGAGCAGCTGGTGGGGTCTTTTTAAAACAAGGGGACAATGAATGGTTTCAAGTTAGGAAAGGTATGCACCAGGCTTGTATTCTTTCACCATACTTATTTAATCTTTATGCTGAACAAATAATCTGAGCACCTGGATTATACAAAGAAAAAAGATGGCATCAGAATTGGAGGAAGACTCATTACCAACCTGTGATATGAAGATGATACAACCTTGCTTGCTGAAACTGAAGAGGATTTCAAATACTTACTGATGAAGATCAAAGACCACAGCCTTCAGTATAGATTGCATCTCAATATAAAGAAAACAGAAATCTTTGCCACTGGACAAATAAACAACATTCTTATCAAAGAAGAAAAGATTGAAGTTGTCAAAGACTTCATTTTGTTCAGATAAACCATCAATACTTATGGAAGCAGCAGTCAAGAAATCAGATGACGTATTGCATTAGGCAAATCTGCTGCACAGACCTTTTACAAGTGTGGAAGAGCAAAGATGTTAGCTTGAGGACTAAGGTGCCCCTGACACAAGCCATGATATTTTCAATAACCTCATATGCATGTGAAAGTTGGATAGTGAATAAGGAATACTGTAGAAGAATTAATGCATTTGACTTATGGTGTTGGAGGAGAATATTGAGAGTGCAATGGACAGCCGAAAGAACAGATAAATCTGTGTTGGAAGAACAGCCAGAATGCTCCTTAGAAGC
>NW_006408577.1:12886518-12888237 GCF_000296735.1 Chrysochloris asiatica
TTTCAAGTCCTCTTCACTTTCAGCAAGCAAGGTTGTATCATCTGCATATCGCAGGTTGTTAATGAGTCTTCCTCCAATCCTGACGCCATGTTTTTCTTCATAGAATCCAGCTTCTCTGTATTATTTGCTCAACATACAGGTGGAAACCCTATACAGGGTCATTAAAAGTAAGAACTGAACTGACAGACTTTAGCAACAATAATAACATCACCTCTCAGCTATAATAACAAATTTAGGAAACTAATCTATATTTACCAATATTGTTTCAGAGAATGAAGTTATCTTATGAACACATGCAAAGTCACTGTGAGTCATATAAAAATATCGCCAAAACTATAGTATATGAAAGGAACTCTGGTAGCATCCACTGGTAACAGTGGTTACCAATTGGGCTGCTAATCTCAGGTTCAGCAGTTTGAAACTACCAGCTGTTCTGCAGGAGAAAGATGAGGCTTTCTGCTCCCGTAAAGATTTATAGCCTCGGAAACCCTGTATGGGAGGTTGCTATGAGTCAGAACCAACTCCACAGCACATCACCACAATAGCATATGATGATGTTTTTCTCCAAAAAGAGATTTTTCTCATCTTGTCAGGCCTCTAGAGTGACAGTTGAGTCAATATGGTTTTTGTTAAGCTGAGTCTGGATTTTGTTTTACAATAGCAATTTACTTCACTAAGAGATTCAAATGGTTTGAGGAACTTTCTCTTTATCAAAGTCTCTAATATAAGCATTGATGAAGTTTCAAAAATCTGTTGTTTCTCCCAGCTGGGCCAAGAGATAGATCTCTTTTATACTTTAAAGCCATTTTTTTGTGTGTGTTGCTCCTTGACGAGATTTTAAAAGTTTGTTATGTAATAAATCAGAAAGTTTTGGTTAAAAGAACAGCATAACAGTTTCTTCCAACATCTAAATGGGGAGCAAAAAATTAAGAAGAAAAAAAGCATCCCAAATGTGTTTTGAGTATATATTAAATAACTGATATATTTCAAATTCCATAAACAGGCCCCAAATTTTCAAGGAAACAAGCAAGCAATAAGGTATCTTGGTCTCAAATGTTCTCCTCTCAGATACCTCAATTCAAGTAAAATCAGAGCAAAATATAAATAGGGACATGGCCACAGTCAAAGGTGCCCAATAGCATCATATGGGCAAGCCAGTTTGCAGTATGTTGTGTGTTGCCATAGGCTAAGCATTTAACCTCAAGGCTTGTTTGAACTGCAAGGTCAACAGTTCAAACTCACTGGCTGTTCCTTGGAAACCCTATACAGTGTTGTTATGAGTCAGAGCCGACTCGATACTTATAATGGCACATAATAACAAAAATAAAAATCTTATTATATATGAAGAACACATAAAAGTGAGTTACTTTGGTGTTCAACAGAGTGAGGACTGGATTGCTTCTCTTCATGGCTATGGTAAAAAGCGGATAGGCCCAAAGACACAGTAATTAGTATATAATGGAAGCATGCAACATTTTTGGAACAAGAAGTCCCTAATATGCAAAAGAGATTGTCTTTAGTACTGTATAGCCTTTTCTGCACCACTCGCACAAAATGGACAAGTCCATAAACTAGAATCCTGTCATGTGAAAAACTGATATTGTTAGATGTCATAGAATTGGTATGTACATAGCAACCTTATGCACAGCAGATGGAAACACTACCCGGGGCTTCACCAACCTCACAATTGTTGCTACCCTTGAGCCCACTGCTGCTGTT
>NW_006408577.1:12888577-12896243 GCF_000296735.1 Chrysochloris asiatica
ATGCATATGAGGTTATTGAAAACACCATGGTTTGGGTCAGGTTCACTTTAGTCTTCAAACTGACATCTTTACTCTTAAACACTTTAAAGAGATCTTGTGCAACAGATTTGCCTGATACATTACTTCATTTGCTCTCTTGTTAGCTGCTTCCATAGTGTGGATGGTTGATCAGAACAACGTGAAGTATTTGACAACTTCAGTCTTTTCTCTATTTATCTGGCTATATCTTTACAATGAGGTGCAACTTTAGGTGGTAGTCTTTGATCTTCATCAGTAAGTATTTTAAGTCCTCTCTGCTTTCTACAAGTAATCATGTATAAAATTGACTGCCAAATATCAGGTGTTCATCTATGAACAACAAAAGATCAAACAAAGAGCTGAGGCATCTACTTGTATTCTTTGCATGATATAAATTCCAAGCATAGGATACTCAGTTCATGTCTTGAATCATTGGTAAACCAAAATAAAACAGTCATAAACAGTGGTAATGATGCTATATTCATCATAATTGGATGGATAATAAAAATAATATTCCTATCATTAGAAACAATGCTTAAATATCACTTATTATGTCCCAGGTACTATTCTGACTCTTTATGTTACAAAAAAATGCAAAGAAAAAACCTCCACAAGAATAGCAAAAACCTTATGGGGCTAGGTACAATTATTATTCCCGTTTTGCAGATGTACAAATTGAGGCAAAAAGTAACAAAATAACTTCCCTAAGCGATAGATAATTGTTTCCTGTATCTAGAATTCATAGGAAAAAAAATGGAATTATGCTTTTAATCAATTGTAATTTACAGTAATTATACTGACATTCATTACTACCTGTCATTGTTTATGGTCACAGTGCATTTGAAGATTGAGTGGCCATTCTGTCAATGTCCTCAATGGAACCCTTATTTGTAACTATCTGCTTATATTATAGAATTCGTGGTGTGATGCTGTAGGATCAGCACTGGACTGCAAACCATAAAGCTGGCAGTTCAAGCCCACCAACTGCTTTTCGGAAATGCTATGTAAGGTCGCTATATCAGAACCTAACAACAACTACATTTATATTATAAAAGACTGTTCCTTTCTATTTTCCTTGTTTACCTGAACTTTACAGATATTCTCAAATGAAATAAAAAATGTTGTTTATGGAATATATAAAACCAAAAAAACTTAAAAGAAAGGTCAAAGTACAAAACTGGTTGAGTGTATTATTCTCATTATCTGAAGAGAATATATACTTGAATTTTATAATGTTGCTTAGTTTACAGTTATGTCCTTCAGACAAAAAGAGAACAATTTCCAAACTGGATAAATATTCTAAAACACTGTTTGAAAGCTATAAAATACTTATTCAAGGTCCTTTTTATGAAACAATGATGCTAACGCAACTTGCATCATGTTTCTCAGTGAAAAGCACTGAACAAAATCAGAATTTAGCCTAAAGATAAATTCCAAATTTGAGAATGCTCTCATTTCAAGTTATTTTGTTGAAAAATTTGGTTTCTTTCTAGTTGAGTTCAGAAATAGAAGTGGTGAAACTAAGATTGTGAAAAAGCCTTTGGAAAGGAAATCATCGAACGACAACTCTGGAAGATAATGCAGAAAGAGAAAGCTGATTTATATTGTACATGAAATATGTTTGACATAAAAGACAATGATTAATAAAACCAAACAAGACAAAATGAAAAAATATATGCTCATTTATACATATATTTCACTTATGACAGAGTCTTTGCTAATCATTTTAATATAAATCAGGTAAAAATAAAAAACATCAGGAGGGCCATGTTTCATTTCCTTGGGCTTCACAAGAGGAAAGGAGAATCAAACACAAATTAGTTCATGGCCAATTCCTATGAGGCAGAGGTCAGATATGTTTCCACTCTTCAACCTCCTTTGCCATCTAATAATACCAACCATCCCCCTCACAACACTCTCTGCTTTACATCTGGGTTTGATAAGCCATTATGATAGTCACACAGAACTCATCAACAATAGTTACAATTATGAAGTTTACTAGGGGAATGAACAGGGTACAATTCAGACTCAAAAACTACTCAGGATGCAATAATTCTCTAGCCAGGAATGCCTCTTCTCTGCTGTATTGCAGGCATGCCTTGTCTTTGGTCTCTTAACTATGTGGCCCCTTGATCTCTGTTACAAGCTCCTTTGTTGTTGTTGTTAGGTGCCATTGAGTTGGTACCAACTCATAGCAACCTTATGCACCACAAAATGAAACACTGCCCAGTCCTGGGCCAACCTCACAATTGTTGCCACACTTGAGCCCATTGATGTTGCCACTTTGCCAATCCATCTCACTGGGGGTCTTCCTCTTTTTTCTCTGACCCTCCACCTTATCAAACATGATATCCTTCTCCAGCGACTGGTCACTCCTGACAATATGTCCGAAGTATGAGAGACGAATTTGGCCATCCTGGCCTCCAAGGAGCAATCTGGCTGTACTTCTTCCAACACAGATCTGTTTGTTCTTTTGGCAGCCCATGGTACTTTCAATATTCTCTTCTAACACCATAACTCAAAAGCATCAATGAGTGCCTGTAGTGCTGCAAATATTTGTTGAAAGATTTCAATTTGCATTTCATCAATTTCCAGTGCCTTGTTCTTTGCCAATGCCTTCAGTGCACCTGGAGCTTCTTCCTATAGTACCATTGGCTCTTAATCATATGCTACTTCTTGGAATGGTTTAAAAACAACCATTTCCTTCGGTTACAATTACTCTGTGTATTCCTTCTATCTTCTTTTGATGTTTTCTGTATCATTCAATGTTTTGTCCATAGAGTCCTTCAATACTGCAAGTTGAGGCTTGAATTTTTTCTTCATTTCCCTCAGCTTGAGAAATGCTGAACATGTTTTTCCCTTTTGGTTTTCCAACTCCAGGTTTTTGCACATTTCTTTATAATATTTGAGTTTGTCTTGTATGTGGTGTTGTGGGTTAATGAGCTGGACTGCAAAGTAGGTTTGAACAACAAAGTTGGCAGTTCAAGCTCACCAGCTACTCCTCACAAACCGTACACAGTGTTGCTTTAGGTCAGAGCAGAATTAACTGCACTTAACAACAACAACAACCAGGTGCTTTTTGAGATTTTTACATTCAGCTCTTTTACTTCCTCATTTCTTCCTTTTGCGTTAGAATTTCTGTGCTGGAGAGGAAGTTTGAGTCTCTCCTGACATCCATTTTGGTCTTTTCCTTCCTTCTTGTCTTCCTAACATTTCCAATTGCCAGTAATTAGCAATACATCTTGATTGCAAGTTTGATCAATTTCAGAATAAAAAGTTGGTAGAATTCTTCAATTTGATTAGTGTTTGGTGCATACATTTGATTAATAGTTGTATTTAACTAGTCTTCTTTGTAGGTGTGTGGATATTATGCTATCACAGACAGGGTTATACTTCAAAACAATTCTTGATATGTTCTTTTTGATGATGAATGTGACACCACTGCTTTTCAATTTTTTGTTCCTGGTGTTGTAAACCACGTGATTGTCAGATTCAAAATGGCCAATACCAGTCCACTTCAACTCACTAATGCCTAGGATATCGATCTGTATGCATTCCATTACATTGTGACAATTTATAATTTTCTGAGATTCATACTTTGTACGTTCCATGTTATGATTATTAATGGGTGCTTACAGCTGTTTGTCTTCATTTTAAGTTGTACCCCATAAGCAAATGAAGGTCCCAAAGGCTTTACTGGATTCAGGTCATCACAGTAAACTTTACTTTAAGGAGGCTGCTCTTCCCCAGTTATATTTTGAGCATCTTCCAACCTGAGGAGTTCATGTTCTGCCACTATATTTCACAATATTTTCATCTTTTTATCATGTTTCAATATTCTGATGCTGACAGTGTTCCACTGTTACTCATAAGGTTTTCAGCGATTAAATAATTGGAAGTTGTCCATCTCTCCTTTTTCCTTGACTGTCTTAGTTTGGAAGTTCATCTGAAAACAGTCTACCATGGGTATTTAAAATGCCCACGGTATAGCTTCTATAATCACAGGAACATGGAAGCCATCAAAGTATGACAAACTGGTAGAAGAATGGTGGAGACAGAGTTTTACCTGTGCTTTATTGACTATACAAAAGCTTTCAATTGTGTGGATCATGACAAGCTATGGACAACATTGCAGAGAGTTAGCATTCCGGAACACTTAATTATGGTTGTGAGGAACCTGTATATATCCTAAGAGGCAGTTAATGGAACAAAACAAGGGAACACTTAATGGTTTTAAATTAGGAAAGATAAGTGACTGATGAAGAATCAAAGACCACAGCCTTCATTATGGGTTGCACCTCAATGTAAAGAAAACATAATTCTTACCAATGGACTATAAACAACTTCCATGAAAATGGGAAAAAAATTCAAGTTGTTAAAGACTTAATTTTGCTCAGATTAAAGATCAGCACTCATGGAAGCTGAAGTCAAGAAATCAAATGATGCATTACATTAGGCAAATCTGCTGCACAAAACTTCTTCAAAGTGCTTAAGAGTAAAGATATCAGCTTGAGGATTAAGGTGTGTCAGTCCCAAACCATGGTGTTTTCAATAGTTCAAATACATGTGAAAGGTGGACAATGAATAAAGAAGACCGAAGAAAACTTGATACATTTGAGTTAGGGTGTTGGAGGCGAATATTTCTTAGAAACCATGATGACTACACTTTATCTCTCATGCTTCATACATATTATCAGGAGGCACCAGTCCCTAAAGAAGGACATCATGCTTTTTACAGTGGATGATCAGTGAAAAAGAGGAAGGTTCCTAATGAGATGGATTGGCAGTGTCAGCAGCAATGGGCTCAAAGGTAGCAATGATTGTGAGTTTGGCACGGGTTGTGCTTCATTTTGTTGTGCATAAGGTCACTATGAGTTGGTATGGAATTTATGGCACCTAACTACGACAGCCTGGTGTGACACTGTAGGATAAACACTGGAATGTTAACCACAATGTCTGTCTGTGGTTCAAACCCATCAGCTGTTCCTCAGAAACCCTATACAGGGTCGTTAAGTCGGAATTGACTTAAAGGCACTTAACAACAACATATTTAAAGTAAGGATTTTATAACAAAGAATCGTTGACAGAGAAGATATTTTCTAAATTAATTTTCCATGCATTACCCTCCACCTCATTTCCCTCTTTGGAATATAAGAGTAAAACTTGAATGATTAGATCCTACAGTTGTGCATAGTGAGGTTCAGACAGGAAGAGAAATGGGAGACATTCATTCACTGTCTGCCTTAAGGAATCATAGAAAAAGAATGGAGATAACAGACACAAAGATTCCCTTTTGTTTAACTCATTTCATAGTTGACTTCAGGTTTGACATGTAAGATATTTAGAAATATCTATTTAGATTAGGGGATACAAAGGGGCAAATGTTTTTGCTTTAAGGTGTTCTGTAATGAAATTACTGTGCAGAAAATGCCAGGTCAAAATTCAACTGGTTTGTGACTTGGAGATTTGTGTGGTCAGAAAAATCCCTGATATTTAGCTTTCCTGAATGGAATAGCTGAAAGCAAAAATCAGATGCCTGTCTGGAAGGGTAGATGGCCAGAGGAAGCCTCCAATAGGAGAGTGACATAGGTCATGAGGGGAATCTTTTGACCTAAGAAAAATGGGAGTCTTAAAGTTCTGCAGAGACATTTAAAGTTCTGCAGGCTGGAAAAGCTAAAATGAAGCTAAATCAGCAAGAACTACGTATGTCCTTCATTAAAACAAAGATCAAAGTGCAATTTGCACTAGACAATAATTTGTTCAGATAAATGCCAGGCAGGCCAGGTAGAATACTGTGCAAATCTGAGGATCCAGATTTGTCAATGCCAAATACGTTATTTAAGTCTCCTAACTAACACAAATTCCATCATCGTAAAAACAGAGTTGAAAATGGGAGGACAATGTAAACTCTTTAAAATAACTAGATGGACTGATTTCACCAATGGGACTGAAAGTTATAAGTTTTATTTATTTCTCTCTTATCTCCCAAATGTGTATTCATAGGAAGAAGACATAATTTATTATAGGCCAAATAAAGATGCTGAAATTTGTTCTTATTGTTGTTGTTTTTGATAACTGGGTAATATGTGTGTAAATTATACCCCTAATATATTAACTTAGGAAAATGAACTATAGATTATTAATTAAATTTGAATCTATTGCTACATTATATCTGTTAGCTCTTTAGCCTTATGTTAAAAATTAACAAATATCATAATAGTAATAATAACAATTAGGCAACATTACTGTGTATCAGATATGATCTCAAATATTTTACTTTCCTATTTATTCCTTATATTAGTTTGGTGAAAGTACTCTTATTATGTCTGTCCCCTCTCTTTTTTTCATATTACAGAAAAATAAAAACAAAAAACAAAACATAGAATGGTTAAATGATTTGCCAAAGTATAGAGCCAGCATTCCAACTCAGACATTCAAACTCCACAGTTGGTTTTTAAATCACTGGCTATGACATGCTATAATTTCATTACACTGTTCACTTTGATCTGAAATTGTGTCAAGTAGGTTGTTTGGCACTAAATAGGAAGAAGTCTGGACGAGTAAAATAATATTTTGCTGCATTAATCATGTCTATATTTTAGCATGGCAAACAGATTTGAGAACATTTCTGCATGACTTTAAAGAAATTATTCCACTTTCTTAAACTATATAAGCTCAAATTTTACCTGTTGAGATTTCAGAGTTTTTATTTGCGTACTTATATGAAAAAATTAAAATTCTATTCAATTAATCAATTGGAGTCTTATTGATATAGCATTAGTTCAAGGTAGCTTGGCTTTTTATTGCTCACCATAGCATATCTGCTTTTATGTTTTCTTATGCTCCCTGCTCATTCAACTCATTAGTTTTAATCTTCTCTATTTTCTGCATGTTTTCTCATTTTGTTTTAATCTCATTCTTTAGTTATCTTCCTTTGTGTTGCATCTTTGTCTTTCTTCATCTTTGGCCAACTTCTATTAAAGTGATCTTTACAACTATAGCAGAAAAAATATTAAAACAAAGGTAGAAATTCTAAGAGATCATTTATATGGGTGAATCATTTACTTTGTTTCGGTTTCCGTTTCCTCAGTTGCAAAATAAAGGGATTAAATGTGATAGTATCTAAAATTATTCCAGTTTAAAATTCTTGACTAGGCCTGTTAACTTTACTATTTACATTTGGCAAAGAACATAATTATTTTAGGCTGTGTCAACCAAAGGCCAAATATTAAATGAGCTTAATAAAGACATTTAGCCAGTTATCCAGATGTTTATATGCATGTTACTAGACCTCTGAGATAACTAAACTTTGAACTGATTTGACCTAACAGATTTGACCAGTGTATAAGCCCAACCAATCAATATATTAGCTGATGCACTTAAATGTTTAATTTTAAGGAGGTCCCATTCATCTAGTTAATTTTCTGCTCTTTGTGCATTTGAAGTGATATTGGACAGACTATTCATATCATAATCTAGGATGCCAAAATTTGTCCCTATATTTTGTTCAAAAGTCTGTATACTTTTGCTTTTGTTTGTTATTGTTGTTAGGTGCCATCAAGAAGGTACCAACTCATAGTGACCTTATGCGCAGAAGAATGAAACAATGCTCAGTCCCGTTCCAATCTCACAATCAATGCTACATTTG
>NW_006408577.1:12902048-12906743 GCF_000296735.1 Chrysochloris asiatica
GAGTCCCCAGGTCTTGCCATACTGGTGACCAGCCAGGTCTCCAAGCATGTTCACAGGAGTCTATAGAATGTGGGAGGGCTTAGCTCGCAGCTTCATGCAATATTTACTTTATTGTGTTGGTCTGTAACCAAAGCTGCAATATGTCCATGATATGCCTGTTTTTGAGATCAGGAAACATGAAGCCTTTTCTGTTCTTCTTCTTTTTTAGTAGTGCTTAGCTTATCTAGGGTCTCTTTCTTTTCTATATAAAGTTGTTGATTAGTTCTTTCTATTTAAAGAATGGAATCTGGAGCAGGAGTACATTACATCTGTAGGTAACTTTGAGCAACATCAACACTTACATAATGTTAAGCCTTTCTATTAATGAGTATTGTATGTTTGTCTGTTTATGTAGATCTCTTGGTTTCTTGTGTTAATATTTTGTGGATTTCTTTTGTATCTCTGGATAGATCTATGCCTAAGAATTTAATTTGGATCACAGCTACTGTAAAGAGTATTGTTTTCCTGGTCTCCTGTTCTTTGTTAGTGTAAAGGAATTTGGCTGATTTTTGTATATGTTATGCTCTGCAACTTTTCTGATTCCTTCTAGTAGTTACAGAAGTTTTATTGTTGAAACTTTTGGATTTTCTATATATATATAATCGTATCATTGGCAAATACAGATAATTTTACTTCTTCCATACTAATTTGGAAACCTTTTATTACCCTTTCTACTGCTCTGGCTAGGATTTTTAATACAATGTTGAAATAGGTTTGGTAATAAAGAGCATTGTAGTGTGGCTCCTATTTGCAAAGGGAATGTTTTCAATGTCTTTACATAAACAATAATGTTGGCCATTGGTTTTGTATATATGCCCTTAATTATGTTGAGGAATTTCCTTTTTATTCCCTTTTTGTTGAGATTCTTTTTATCAGGAATAGATGTTACATTTTGTCAAATGCCTTTTTTCTTCTTCTTCTTCTTTTTTTTTTTTCAAATGCCTTTTAGGTAGCATTTGATATGATCATGTGATTCTTTTCCATTTTTTATTCATGTAGTGAATCATGTTGGTAGTGTTTCTAATGTTGAGCCATCCTTGCATATCTAGTATGAATCTCACTTGGTCATGATGTATTCTTTTTTTGATATTATGTTGGGTTATATTCTCTAGAATTTTCTTGAAATTTTTGCGTCAATGCTCATGAAAGATAATGATATATATTTTCTTTTTTGGTAAGATGTTATTCAATTTACATGTATTTGATTTTTTCTTTTGTTATTCATGTTATAGATTACTAAATTTGTAGTATTGTGATCTGAGACGATGCTTTATACTATTTTTATGTTTTTAAATGTATTGATACTTGTGCTAGAGAAGAATATATATTGATGTTGGGTGTAGTGTACAAAAAGCATCTCCCAAAGAGTGAAAAGAAAACCTAGAGGAAGGGAAAGATTTTTTGGCAATGAAATATTTGCGAAGGGACTAATCTCTAAAATTTATAGAAAATTTCAATGCTGTAACAACAAAAAGACAAAAAATAAAATAAAAAAGGAAGAAAGCATATAAACAGACACTTCACCAAAGGAGACATTCAGGTGTCCAAGAAGCATATGTAGAAATATTTGCAATCATTGGCTATCAGAGAGATGCAAATCAAAACAGCAATGAGATGTCATCTCACTCCAGCAATAATATCAAAGTTCAAAAAAACGGTAGACAACAAATGCTGCTGAAAGTGTAGAGAGACAAAATTCAAAATCATAAAAAAGACCAGACTTACTGGTCTAACAAAGACTGTGGCTTTTAGTCATCTATCAAGCCTAGAACTGAACTCACCCCAGAGAACAATTTTAAACCAAAAAATTTTGTTGTTTCTAGGTGCCATTGAATCAGCTCTAATTCATAGTGACCAGAGAGTAGCATAACAAAACACTGCCAATCCCTGTGGCATCCTCCCAATTGTTGCTATGCTACAGCCCATTGCTACTGCCACTTCCTCAATCTATCTTGTTGGTGGTCTTTCTCTTTTTACAATGACTCTTTACTTTATCAAGCATTATGTCCTTCTTCAGAGACTAGTCTCTCCTGATAACATGTTCAAAGTATGAGAAGTCTTGACATCCTGGTTTCTAAGGAGCATTCTGGTTGTATTTCTTCTAAGACAGCTTTGTTTTTTCTTTTGGTCCATGGTATTTTCAATATTCTTTGTCAACACTATAATTCAAATGCATTGATTTTTCTATAGTCTTTTTTATTCATCGTCTAACTTTCATGTGCTCATGAGGCAATTGCAAATACTCAGTCTTGTGTAAGGAGCACATAAGTCCTCAAACTGACATCTTTGCTCTTCAACGTGGTCTTTTGCAGAAGATTTGTCTTATGCAAGACATCATTTGATTTCTTTTTTAAGGTTTTATTTTGAGGTTTACATGGGAGAACTACAGCTTTACACTCATCCTATCATATTTCATTTCATTACAATGATTACAATCCCCTCCATGCATCATTGCATAACCCCAAAGGGTATACCACACAGTTCTCCCACCCCCGGCTGCCATCACATAGTCCTTCTTCCTCCCTGAGTCCAGTGTCCACAGCTGCTCCATCTGTCCACATCATCTCTGTCTCCATCCCTGGCTTCACTGCCTATCATTTGATTTCTTGACTGCTACTTCCATGAGTGTTGATTGTGGATCTAACAAAATGTATTGTTTTTGACAACTTTGACAACTTCGATCTTTTCTCCATTTATCATGAGGGTATTTATTGGTCTAGTTATGAGGATTTTTGTTTTCTTTACATTGAGATGCAATCCACTCTGAAGGTTGTAGTCTTTTATCTTCATCAGTAAGTAATTTAAGTTTTCCTTGCTTCCAGCAAGCAATGTTGTATCATCTGCTATCACAGGTTGTTGATGAGTCTTCCTCCAAACCGGATGTCATGGTCTTCCGCAATTCAGCTTCACAGATTATTTGTTCATCATGCAGATTGAGTAGGTATGGCAAAAATATACAACCTTGGTACACACCTTTCCTGATTTTAAACCATTCATTATCCCCTTGATCTGTTCTAATGACTGCCTCTTGGTCTATGTACAAGTGTCTCATGAGCACAATTAACCATCTGGAATACCCAGTCCATGCAATGTTATCCAGAGTTTGTCATGATCCATACATTTGAAACCTTTGCATGGTCAATTAAACACAAGTAAATAGCTTTCTCATATTCTTTGATTTCAGCCAAGATCCATCTGACATCAGCAATGAAAACCCTTGTTCCACATCTTCTTCTTAATCTAACTTGAATTTCTGGCAGCTCTCTGCTAATGTACTGCTGCAATTATTTTGGAATTATCTTCAGAAAAATTTTACTTGCATATGGTACTAATGATATTTATTGTTCAATGATTTCTGTATTCCATATTCCATTTGATCACCTTTTTTTTTTTTTTTAAATGGGCTCAAATATGGATATCTTCCAATTGACTGACCAGGTAGCTGTCTTACAAATTTTTTGGCATAGGTGAGTGCATGCCTTCAGTGCTGCATCAGTTGTTGAAAGGCTTCAATGTATAGTCCTTGTTGGAATATACATTCCATCAATTACTGGAGCCAAATGTAGACAGGTCTATAAACTGAACAACAACATAAGGGAGGGATATATTCTTTGTGCAATCAACCATACAAGACATTACAGGCAGCATTTGTCCAAAAACAATGCTCAGAAGTCAGGAAGAAGCAAGAAAAAAGGATAAATGGAAACAGAGAATACAGGGAAGAAGTGTAAAGAGTGCTGTTACATTTTAGGGATTACAAATAATGTCACCAAACAAAATGTATATATATTGTTCAATAGAAAGCTAATTTGCTCTGTAAACATTTACCCAAACAACAATAAAAAGTATGTACATATATGCATATACTGACTTGACAGTTTGTATCTAGTTTTCCTTAAGCATTTCTGTGTAAATCAAGTTCTTCTATCTAATCTCTATATTATATTTGCTGTTATTTTATAAATTCTGGAGAGACTTAGCTTTTAATTTAAATACAGCATCAACTTTTATGTGATCAGCTTGATGAAGCTAATGTACAAAAAATTTCATCCCTCTCAATGATTGGTATATATTCTTAACTTGAGGATGACACAATCTATTTGGACTCCTAGAACAGTTTTGAGTTTTGAATGTGTGGAACAAGAATGCTAGCTTTTATCTTAAAACAATTCTATGTTGTTGGTTTCTTAACAAATCACAATGCCTATCATCCTCATAGCTAGATATCCTCTCTTATTCCTTCAAGACACAATTTATTCATTTCTTAGAGTGATGAAACACAATTTGGTCACCATCCTCCACATAAAAATAACTGAAATACTTGAAGATATTCTTCTGAAAGGTGTCTTCTTCTAGATTGTGTAGAGGAACTGTTATAGTGTTCCATTTTTAAACTTTATGCCACTGTTAAATTGTGGAGTATGTTAGGGTAGGGCTTGGGATAAGATTAATCATTTATATTGCATGGTCACCTTGTTTTATGGTTTGGAGAAACTTTTGATGCCATTATGTGATGTTTGAAGACTGGAAGTGGGAAGAAAGTTTAGTTTCATTACAGCAAGTCTTCTTTTAGAAAAGTCAGAAGATTTAGCTGTCTGACCCCTACACCCCACAGATACCAAGGTGTGTGACAGGGTTGTATTCTTTCACCATACT
>NW_006408577.1:12907508-12916438 GCF_000296735.1 Chrysochloris asiatica
GATCAGGCAGTGTTTCGTTGTGCTGTGCATTAGGTCTCTATGAGTTAGTACCAACTCGAAGGCACCTAACAACAACAACAACCACCACCCTTTAACGTAGGCATATGCTATTAAGTTTTCCTCATATCCCACCATTTCTCACTGCCTCCCCAATAATATCCATGAATGCTTGTTTCTTTATGAAGTTACTAAATCTTTTTAATTACATTTCCAGAATTTTACCTAGTTTAATTCATTTAGATAAATTTCATGCAAAACTAGCCTCCTTATGCACCTAAAGATGAAAACATATTTAAGAGAGAAAACTAAAGCTGAAATATAGAGAACATTTTAATTGTTTTCTTTCTTTTGATCATCAAGCTAATGAATGTAATGAGAATCTCCCCTCAGCCCTGAATAGATATTTACATATGTTTTTAATATGTTAAAAGTATAACTGTATCCAAATTGAGGTTCACATGAATGCTAAAGCAAATGTATCAAAGGCACTGCATCAGTTGCACACACAAAAATGTGGTTTGTGCAATAATGTGGTGAGAGAACACCCACACATAGACACTGTTGGTTTGCCAAAGAATACATATGGAAAGCATGACGTTATTTACTATATGAAAGTCTTTCTGTCTCTGATAAACAAAAATGTAATCATAAAGTTTAATTGCTATTGATCTCATATCCAGCTGTGTAACCCACATTTGCTAAAAATGTTGTCAGGTGCCATCCAGTTGTATCTGACTCATAGTGGCATTATGTGTAACAGGACAGGGCACTGCCCATTATTGTGCCATTGTCACAAGCATTGCTATAGTTGAATCAGTTGTTGCAGTCACTTTGTCAGTTCATTTGATTGACGGGCTTCCCTTTCTCACTGACCCTCTACTTTGCAAAGTACAATGTCCTTCTCCAGTAACTGGTCCCTCCTAATAGCATGTCTAAAGTATATGACATCATCTCTCCATCTTTGTTTCTAAGAGGCATCTAGCTATATATCTCTTGAGACAAATTTGTTCATTCTTCTGATACTCCATGGTATAGTTAATACCTTTGCCAATACTATATTTCAAAAGCTCTTTTTCAGTCTTCCTTATTGATTCTCTAGCTTCCCCATGCATGTGAGGCAATGGTGAATACCATGGCTTGGGTTAGGCAAGCCCTAATTCTCTAAGTGACATCTTTGCTCTTTAACACGTTAAAGAGATCTTTTGCAGCAGAATTGCCCAAGGTAACGTGTCAGTTCCTCTCTTGACTGCTATTTCAATTAGGCATTGATTGTGGACACAAGTAAAATCAAATCCTTGACAACTTCAATAGTTTCTTCAATGATCATGATGTTGCTTATTGGTCCAGCTTTGAGGTTTTATTTTCAATATGTTAAGCATCATCCATGGTTATGTGTCCTTAAGGCTGTGTCATCTACAGGTGTGTCATCGGCAGATTGCAGGTTATTAATGAGACTTCCTCCAACCTGATATTGCATTCTTCTTTGTATTGTCCAGTTTCTCAGGTTATTTGCTTTGCAAGTAGATTAAATAAATATGGTAAAAATATTCAACCCCGATGAGTACCACTCCAAACTTTTACAAGACAGTATCCCATTGTTCTGTTGGAAAACTGCCTTTTGGGCTATGTATAGGTGCCAGATGAGCACCATTAAGTGCTCTACTTTTCTCCCCAATATTTCTCATAATTTGTTATGATCCACACACTCCTATCCCTTTGCAATGTCAATAAGTTACAGGTAAAGATTTTTCTAGTTTTATCTCTTTTAGTTAAGATCTATTTTACTACAGTAATGGTATCTCTGATTCCATGCCCTCTTCTAAATCTGGCCTATATTTCTGGTAGTTCCCTGTTATGTTCTGCTGAAATCATTTTTTAATTGTCTTCAGAAAAATTTTACTTACATGTGATATTAATGACATTATTTGATAATTTCTGCATTTCATTGTATCTTTTTTTCTTTGGAATGGGCACAAATGTTTATTTCTTCCACTTGGTTGGCCAGGTATCTGTCTTACCAATTACTTGGTGTAGACAAACGAACACTTCCACCATTGCATTAATTCGTTGAACCATCTCAATTGGTATACTGTCAATTCCTGGGGTCTTGTTTTTGGTCAGTGTCTTCAGTGAAGTTTGGACTTCTTCATTCAGTACCATTTGCAGAATTTAGATCCTCTTTGGCTCTGTGATGAGAACCTTGGCTTCTCACTGGCTCTTGCTCAGAGATCAACCCTTAGCTCTTTTCCTCTAGGGTCTTTCAATAGGCCAACTCACAATATGGCAACTTGCTTTCACTAGTGTGAGTAAGAGAGAAAGAGAGATAGACAGAAGCTCAAGTCTTTTTGGAGCCTAATCTCAGAAGTGATCTTTCATCTATTCATTTGTCACTACTAGGTCTAGTCTATACTGAGACAAGGGAGTTTGAACATTTAGGCAGGTAATTATTTCTCATTAATTTTAAGCCTGGTAAAGAAGGTTATGAATGAACCAAATAGATGTTGGATTTGGACAAAGTAGAAGAAACTGTTATAAAAGTTACTGATAATAATAACAATGAAATATCTTGGGAATCAGGGTGAATATCTGCTAGCCCTGAATTAGGTCTCTCAATGGTTCCAAAACTGACATAGTTTAAATCAAAGGATGCAGAATTCTTTGGAAAATGATTAGAGGGATAAAAGCACAGAAGTGTAAAAATTCAAATGGAGGATGTTGAGAAGCAATAGCTTAATATTTTTATACAAAAAAGTTTCCATGAACTTATAATACACACACACACACACACACACTTTTTTTTAACCTTTATATTATGTTGTTGTTGTTGTTAAGTGCCGTCGAGTCGATTCCGACCCATAGCGACCCTGTACAGGGTTCCCAAGGGTGTAAATCTTTACAGGAGCAGAAAGTCTCATCTTTCTCCCGCAAAGCGGCTGATAGTTTCGAGCCACTGACCTTAAGGTTCACAGCCCAATTTGTAACCACTATGCTACCAGAGCTCCTTAGGGAAACAATAACCACTTAGCACTACTGGCCACAGGATATATAACTTGTTGCATGGAAATGGGTGGCGTAATTGAGGAAGATACCCAGAGGAAAGGAAACATTTAATTAATCTACATTCTTTAATGACATTATCAGGTCTTAAAAGTTTTAAAAGTGTGGGCGGTAGGATATAACACTGGATCACAAGCTCAGTTTGACAGGCAATGGTGGTGGGAACCCTAGACAGGGTTTCTATGAGTCAGAAGGACTCAGACAACACTTAACAGTGTTACTAGTCACAAGGAAAGTATCAGGCCTCGGTTTGAAATGTTTAGATTCTTATGGTGAATGAGATAGTCATGTAACTGTGTCTTTGACACTCTTGCTAGCATGCTGAGATATATGAAATATTTCCTGTATGATCTCAAATTAAAGAACACATTGCATTCTAGGATTAAAAAATAAATTTAAAAAGTGAGAACAATTGTTTTATTAGAATAAGAAAATGTTGCATATATAGTTTAGAATAGCCTACATTAGGGATTTAAATCTGAGACTGGTATGAGTTGTTTTTTTATTTGTAACATCAACTTTTGGAGCTACCTAGTCTGTCATTTTCCATGACTTCCCTAATGAAGTGTAGAAATGTTCTGTCACAAAATATTTATACGCTATTAATGACTGTAAAGCTCTCTGAATCCCAGAAGAACAATGTTATATCACTACATCTAACAAGCAGTGAAGTTATTCTAATTCTAAAAGCAAAATTCCAGCCGCCCTTTAGACCAGACTATAAGGAACTGAACTTAAGGCAGAAATGTACCTAAAATTATAACATTTCCTCAAGGAGGAAAAAATATAAGAAAAGCATATTAAGGATCAACTATAACTTAAAAGTGATACTATGTACCTAAATTTACTTCTACCTTACTTGACACATTCAACTGATGATATAGAATCAAGGAAGATACAGTTATATAAACTACCAATGTATATATAAATATGTACACTAGTAATATAAAGAAGAATGTGGTATCAGGATCAGAGACTCATTAACAACCTGAGATAAACAGATGATTCAACCTTGCTTTCTGGAAAAAAGAGAACTTAAAATACTAATTAATAAAGATCAAAAACTAAAGTCATTAAGTATGTATTATACCTCAATGCAAAGAAAATTAAAATCATCACAACTGGACCAATAAATACCATCGTGATAAATGGAGAAAAGATTGAGATTGTCAAAGAGTTCATTTTGTTGGAACCATAATCAACACTCATAGAAGTAGCTGTCAAGAAATCAAACAATATGTTGAATTGGGCAAATATTATATAAAAGACCTCTTTAAACTGTCAAAGAACAAAGATACCAATTTGAGGAATAAGGTGCACCTGACCTAAGCCATAGTATTTTCAATCACATAATATGTATATGAGAAAGTTGGACAAAGAATAAGGAAGATCATAGAAGAATTAGTGCATTTGAATTTTCATGTTGGACAAGAATATTGAAAGTACCATGGACTTCCGGAAAAACAAACAGATCTGTTTTGAAAGAAATACAGTCAAAATGCTCCTCAGAGGGGAGAATGGCGAGATTTGGATCTCTTGTCAGAGGAATAAGTCCCTAGAGAAGGACATCATGCTTGGCAATATGGAGGATCATTGAAAAAGAGGAAGACCCCCCAACTAGATGGATCAAGAAAGTGTCAGTAGCAATGGGCTGAAGCAGAGCAACAATTGTGAGAATGACACAGGACTGGGCAGTGTTTTGTTTTATTGGGCTGGGCATAGGGTCTCTGAATTTAATGAACTCAACAGTACTTAACTTGTGCAATAATAATAGATTCAAAAGAAATGCAATGGATTCTGACCGAAACCAACTCACCAAGCCTCATTTTAGTTTTTTATTAACTGTGGTGAAAAGATCAACTTCTCCAAGTCTCCGTTTCCACACCTACAGTAAGCATTTGATTTTACTTGAGCTTTCAGCTGTAAGTTCTGTTATTGTATCTTCTGGGACTGCAGTTTTCTAGGTCATCTACCACAGCATATGTTGCATTTATAAACAGAAAATCATTGCTGGAGACACACTCCAAGAAAGGTTTAATTTATTGATTTTAAATAGATACAAAGAATTGCATTTCCTCCATGTGGTTTTGGTTATATAAAATGTAAAATCTCTGACTCAATTTGTGGTTGGTCAAATAGGGGGAAAGTAAACAAAGTCTGGTTCTGTAATATATTAGGTCACTGCAACTTTGTGTTTGTAAAAGCTGCTTGAGAAAAGATAAACAAACAAATGTTCAAATCAAGTGAAAAAAGGAAAATTTCTGTTAGATCCAACTATAAGCTTGTAGAATACACTGCTTCATAAAACGGGGAAAACTAAAGATGTCAGTTTTTGATAATGTTATCATTCTCACTCATTCCAATGCAGACACAAATTAACACATGCACACAAAGAGCCTCCTTAAAATTATGTTTGAAAGATTAAAAATCTGCAAGCTAACTTGAAGTAACCATAAATTCCATTTTCTGATTTTGCTTGGTCCAAGTTTATGAGTATATTTTGTAGTAAAAATTAAAATATATGACAAATTAATATGACAAGTAATAATGATGAATGAATAAAGCCGAGATAGAATCTGTATATATATATATGTTGTGTTGTTGTTGTTAAGTGCTGTCGAGTCGGTTCCGACCCATAGCAACCCTGTACAGGGTTTCCAAGGGTGTAAATCTTTATGGGAGTAGAAAGCCTCATCTTTCTCCCACGGAGCAGCTGGTAGTTTCGAACTGCTGACCTTAAGGTTCGCAGCCCGATTCGTAACCACTATGCTACCAGAGCTCCTTAATATATATATATAAAATAAGAGAATAATAGAGTTGAAGAAAAAATAATCCTCTCCTAGCTCATGGAAGCAGCAGTCAAGAAATCAAACGACATATTGCATTAGGCAAATCTGCTGCACAAGATCTTTTTAAAGTGTTAAAAAGCAAAGATGTCAGTTGAGGACTAAGGTGCGCCTGACCCAAGCCATGGTATTTTCAATAACTTCATATGCATATGACAGTTTGACAGTAAATAAAGAAGATTGTAGAAAAATTCATGCTTTTGAGTTATGGTGTTGGAGGAGAATATTGAAAGTGCCATGGTCTGCCCATAAAACCAACCAATCTGTGTTGGAAGAAGTGCAGCCAGAGTGCTCCTTGGAGGCCAAGATGGCCAAACGTCATCTCTCATACAGTCTACACATGTGGCCGTTACTCTGAGTCAAGTAATAAGAGTTAAAAGGAAAGTCCATCTCCTGATCACATCCACCTGGAGGCAATCAGAAAGCATAAAAAAATACCAAAACACACACTCATCTAAGTATTAAGGCCACAACTAACTACTGAATATACTCAAGAAACAGAAACAGAATACTATATCAGCACATGTCCGGACATGAGATAAAGTGACTGAGACAAATACTGGAGGTAGATTACATTCCATACTGGAAGGAGGGCAGGCTGTGGAAATGTTTGAGAAGTAGTTCAGAAAAAGGATTATAAAATGTATCAAAACACTTTACAATGGAGTTGAAAAAAATGAGGAAGAAGTAAGGAAAGCCCTAGAGGAACAATCAAATAATATAGATACAGCATTGGAAACAATTCAAAACCTACAGAAAGAGGTCCAAATGGATAATAATAGAATATAAGAAATGCATAATACCCTGAAAGGGCAAAGGAGTAGAATTGAAGAGATGGAAGCCAGAACTTGTGAACTGGAGACAAATCTCTCAATACTACTAAGATAAAAAAAAATCTGAAGAAGATCTAAGATTCATGTTGGACAACATGAAGAGGAATAACTTAAGAATTATCAGCATTCTGGAATAGGAAGAATCACACAAGTCCACAGAGGAGATAGTTGGAGATCTGCTGGAAGAAAATTGCCCTAACATCTTGAAAAATGAAAAGATAAGCATTCAAGAAGCTCAATTAACCCCAGGAAGGATAGACCCTAAAAGGAAATCACCAAGACATAAAATAATCAATCTCTCCAAAATCAAAGATAAGGACAGAATCTTGAAATCAGCTAGGGAAAAGAGAAGTGTTACATACAAAGGCAAGCAAATCAGATTAAGCTCTGATTTCTCAGCAGAAACCATGCAGGCAAGAAGGCAATGGGGAGACATATCCAAAATCTTGAGTAAAATAAAAAATAAATAAAAAACTTCCAAGAATACTCTATCCATCATAGCTGTCAATCAAATATGATGGTGTAATCAAAACATTCCAAGATAAACAGAAGCTAAGGTATTTTGCCAAAGCCAACGCTGCACTGCAAAACATCCTATTGGGAGTTCTGTGGACTAAGAACCAACAGGAACAGACAACAACCAGAGGTTGACATACATGGCAGCACCACCCAGAACTAAACTGACAAATGAAAAGAGTCGAGAACAGAATAAAACTATAAGAACAAAATCAGAGTATCTGGGAGGTCAGTCTATGTTCAAAACAATTACAGTGTGAAAGAAGGTAAACACATAGGAACAGAGAGCCAAGTGGTGAGAAGGTCAGGTAGATTACAAGATTGAATAGACTGTCTTAAATTGAGGTAAACGTTAATGGAATATAAGATAACCACAACAGTGGGGTTGGGGTTGGGAGTTTAGCAGGAGATGGAGGGAGATGATGGTAGAGCACAATGTAGGGGCAGACATCATAGTTCGGGTGTTGGGGAGAGCAATACAAGAAAGAGGTCGGGGGGTGGAAGAACAAGGTAGATAGAGGAACACTGAGACATGTTTGCATGGGTTAAATGGGACAGAGGTAAATAGGGTAGCATGCTCAAACTTGGAACAGGGCTCTGTGACACAGGGATCTAGGCATAGTTTGATAAGGGGAAATAATACTAAGATGCTTGACTATCTTATGAATATTGGTTTCCCTGTCTTAAGCCTATAACTGATTGGAATACCTAAAAGGGGTTCTAGAACTTGCCCAGTGAAATAGACCTCTTGCAGAGCCTTTGCAATGTATAGGACCTTAGGTGGAATCCTGCACCCTATCCAGAACCTTCTAAGGTGGGACATTTCCACTACAAAGGATAAGCAGACCAGCTTGGAAGAGCTAGAGCAACAGAAGATACATCTTCAAAGAAATATCAGCAGGAAAAACCTAAAACAAAAAAGACAGCATGACTGACTACTACAAGAAAAGGCAAGCTGTTTGCCAGGAAGCCATCAAGGCGAGCAATCAAGTTCCTTCAGGAAAACCCCTCTAAGACTGAAACTCAAAGGGAACACGTGAACAGCGTGTAAGCTTGCTGATGACCACACTGGTTACTGTTGAGTGGAAGAGGGGGAAAGACAGCAATGAAGAAATGGGGTGAATTCAACCACGGTCTGTAGACTCCCTTTGACCTGGAGATGAGAGAGAAAAAAGGAAGGGCTGGTTGGTCCAAAGTGTGGTGAGACCTGGGGACTCCTGAGCCCATGGACAAGGACATAGCCACAGAGGGCTAGAGCCGAGAGTGAAGCATCCAGCTGATATGAAGTGAGGGGAGATGCACAAGAACATCCAAACTTATAGATATTACCCATTTGACCCAGCCTTGATGGCTTGATAATCAGAACTCAACTAGAGGAAAATGTTTTTAAAAAAGAACAAAACAATTTTTGATAAAGGAAACCAGGGTAAATTGCTACAATTTGATGAACTTGACATATACTCATGGAGGTAGTAACTCTAAATACCAACAGAGATTGAAGGAGTCTTCTCATCAAGTATCCATCCTATCTCCTCTGTCTGTATACAGGGTAGATAGGGACAGTCAGCTTAGACATTGGCTACCTAAAATGAGGGGGTGATAAAGGCACAAAGTGACTGGCTTGCAAGGTTTCAAGAGGGAGTTTAGTTTAAGAGTGTGTGGAGGAAGAAAGAGTTCC
>NW_006408577.1:12917222-12923390 GCF_000296735.1 Chrysochloris asiatica
TTAATGAGTCTTCCTCCAATCCTGAGGCCACGTTTTTCTTCATAGAACCCAGCTTCTCAGATTATTTGCTAAGCATATATGTTGAATAAATATGGTGAAAGAATACAACCCTGTCACATACCTTTCTTAATTTTAAACCATTCAGTGTTCTCATTTTTTGTTCAAACAACTGCCTCTTAGTCCAGGTACAGATTCCTCATGAACACAATTAAATGTTAAGGAATAGTCATGCTTCGAAATGTTGTCCATAGCTTATCATGATCTACATAATCAAAAGCCTTTGCATAGTCAATAAAACACAGTTAAACATCTTTCTGGTGTTCTCTTCTTTCAACCAAGATCCATTGGACATCAGCAATGATATCCATCATTTCATAGCCTCTTCTGAATCCAGCTTGAACTTCTGGAAATTCTCTGTCAATGTATGCTTACAGCCATTTCTGTATTACCTTTAGTAAAACTGTACTTGCATGGGATATCAATGAGATTGTCTAATAATTTCTGCATTCTTTTGGGTCATCTCTCTTTGGAATGGGAACAAATATGGATCTCTTCTAATAAATTGGCCAAATAGTTGTCTTTCAAATTTCTCGGCAGAGATGAGTGAGTACCTTCTGTGCCGCCTCACTTTCTTAAAAGATTTCAGTTTTTATTCCATCAATTCCTGGTGCCTTGTTCCTTGCCAATTCTTTCAGTGCACCTTGGATTTCTTCCTTCTGGTATTTTATTAATTATTTGGACCTCTTTTTCCAGGTTTTTAATTGTTTCCAATGCTGTATCTATATTATTTGATTGTTCCTGTAGCTCTTTCCTGACTTTCCCCTTATTTTTCTCAAACCCTCTGTGGAGCGTTTGGATGTATCTCAATATCATTCTCCTGAATTTCTTTTAAGGAATTTCCAAAGCCTGCTTTCCTTCCAATGTGAAGTGTAAGTTTTCCTCCAGCTCATTTGCTCAGTCACTCTATCTTGTTTTTGGACATGTGCTGATATTATTAGCTGTTTCTTGGGCATCTTTAATATTTAGGTATGATTTTGATAATTAGATGAAATATGTTGATGTTGTATTATGCTTTCTGATTGGCTCCAAGTAAAAGTGATGAGATGGGTTTCCCTATTCACTTTTTTTATTACTCAACTCAGAGTAACTGTAGCAGGTGTTGGCTGCCTATCTGGTATACAGCAGCTGGTACTGGCTCTTGCTTGGATGGTGGGATTTTAAAGTGTGTGATTGTAATTTGACTATATGAACGCTATTGCTGTCTCTTCATGGGTAACATAGGGAGAGAATGAGCCCTCTGAAGGTAAAACTTGGACCAAAAATCAAAACAACAACCCTAAAAAAACAAACAAACAACTGATTGGATACTGTAGTCTATCATCGCAGAAAAGAAAAGAAAATCAAAATCTGTAGCAAAATATGAGTATGACTTTAACATCCCTCTCTTGGCTTCTTGCCTTCAAGGCTGCCTGAAAAATTTCAAGATGGTCCTTGTGACATAACTCAAGATTTAAGTTTCAACCTGTAACCTTTTTTCCCTCCACAACCCTCATTGAGGCCTTTTTCCTAGTGATAAAGAGTTCATGGATGGCTATAGCTATTTTGGGCAGCTTTTTTTTTTTTTTTTTTTTTCCTAAAGCAGCACCATTCCCCTTTTTAGCTTCAGGCATCCTCTCTAGTCACCAGAGTGGAGTTGCTTAGACAGCAAGAGCCCAATGAATAGAAAGAAAAAAAAAGTCCACACCTTTATCTTCGATGATGGGTCAGGCTTCCATGGTGGGAGTGCTCCTCTGATCTTTCACCCACTCTGTCATGCCTAATATGGCCACTCCGGGAACCACTGGTACCAGCAGATGAGAAAACACCAGTTTTCTTGCTTCTTCTACAAATTCCACTCACTGTAAGGCTTAGAACTTTCTAAATATTCCTTTATATGTAGTTCAGAGTTCTCAGATCATCCCCTGGACCTGCTTAATCTGTTACTCTATATTATTGCTGGCGGGGGTCTGCAAAACACTTCTCCCCCATCCACCATTAAGCCCTGCTTCTGAAAACCCATTTATTTATTTTTCTAATGAAATCAACAAATACAATTTTATTTAATTAAAATATATTCAGAATTCTACAAGGAAGAGGGTAGTCAAAAGTTGCATCTCAGAGAATCCATTCAGTGTATTAAAAAATAAACAATAATTATCATAATGCTAGTTTATGTTGATTTTACAACTGTCTGAAAAATAGCTATTTGCTTGACACAAGGCAGTTAGACATTATTTTCATTTATAGTTTTAATCAGCTAAGCAAATCCTTTCCTGTTTGCCTTACACAGTACAAAACAACTTCACTTCAGCATATGACAATTACTATAAACTTTTAATTTTGTTGTTGTTGTTAGGTACCATCGAGTCAGTACCAACTCATAGCGACCCTATGCACAACAGAACAAAACACTGCCTGGTACTGAGCCAACCTCACAATTGTTGCTACACTTGAGTTCACAGCTGCTTCCACTGTGCCAGTCCATCTCATTGGGGGGTCTTCCTTTGTTTATTTCACTGACCTCCATTTTACCAAGCACAATGTCCTCCAAGATTGGTCCCTACTGATACTATGTCCAAAGTATGAGAGACAAAATCTGCCCATCCTGGCTTCTAAGGAACATTCAGACTGTACTTCTTTTAAACACAGACTTGTTCATTCTTTTGGCAGTCAATGGTACTTTTAATATTTTCCTCCAACACCATAACTCAAATGAATAATTCTTGTAGTCTTCTTTTATTCACTGTTCAACTTTGGCATGCATATGAAGTTACTGAAAATACCATAGCTTGGATCAGGCACACCTCAGTCCTCACACTGACATCTTTGCTCTTGAACACTTTAAAGAGGTCTTGTGCAGCAGATTTGCCTAATGCAATATGTCATTTGATTTCTTAACTGCTGCTTCCATGAGTATTGATGGTTGATCCAAGCAAATGAAGTCTTTGAAAACTTCAATCTTTTCTCCATTTATCTTAATGTTATTTATTGGTCCAGTGGTGAAGACTTTTGTTTTCTTTACAAAAATTACACACTGAACTTACATACTGAAGTTGTGGACCTTCAACAGTAAATAGTTTGTCTTTGCTTTCAGCAAGAAAGGCTGTATTATTTGCATATCTCAGGTTGTGAATGAGTCTTTCTCCAACCTTGATGCCAAGTTTTTCTTTATATAATCCAGCTTCTAGAATTATTTGCTCAACATACAGACTGAATAAGTATGGTGAAAGAATATGACCCTGCTTCATACTTTTCCTAATTTTAAACCATTCAGAGTTCCATTGTTCTGTTCAAACAACTATATCTTTGTCTATGTACAGCTTCCTCATGAGCACAATTAAGTGTTCCGGAATACTCATTCTCCACAATGTTTTCCATAACTTGTCATGATCCACACAATGCAAAGTATTTGCTTAGTCAATAATGCACAGATAAACATCTTTCTGGTATTCTCTGCTTTCAGCCAAGATCCCTCTGATATCAGCAATAATATACCGCATTCCATGTCCTTGTTCTTGGGCAGTTCCTTATCAATGCACTGTCGCAGCCATGTCTGAGTTATCTTCAGTAAAATTTTACTTGCATGTGAAAACTCTTCATTAGTCATGTACAAATTTAATAAATTTCTAGCATACTTAATAATGAATGTTGACTGAGCAAACCCCCAGTCATCATCGGTTAACTACCAGCTACATGCCATGTGACAAGTGAGCCTCTTGAACCTCATGCTCTGGCTCTTTGCATGCGCTCCTCAAGGTTATTGAGGGATTCTAGTTCTTTTTTTTGTCCTGTTTACAAGCTTGCTTTGTGTTTTTCCATCTGAGAACTCTTCAGACATCCCAGAATGCTTTCTTTCTGTTTGCTGGAAATTGTTATCTCCGAGCAGACAGTGGTCACAGATGACACCACAACTCCCCTTGCACACCGTGTATGCCAAGGAATCCGAGCTGAAGACCAGCTCTCCTAGACGAGCCCTTTTCCCCTGTTGGCGGTGCTGAACTTTTCCACCTTCTTGGGCTCCATCCTCTCACAGTTCCCGCACCTCAGCCGTCTACCTTGTCCCACGTTGCACCAGGCAGCCGGAACCCAAACCCATTTATTTTTAACTTTGGATTGTTTGTCGTTCTTCGGAAAAGTGGATAAATGGATTCATTTTTCCTGTATGGTTTGAAACCACTTATATTCTTCTCTGTGTGGCTAGAACTCATGCATCTTTATAAACTGAAGATCAATGAGTAAATCAAATATTTTATAACAAAAAGTTTAATTTTTAATTCAAGACCTTTGTTATAGTATGTAAATTCTCTATAGTGTCAAAAAGATAGTTTTTATAACTACTGAATATATGTGTAGATTGAATTTTCTTTTCATATGATTTCTATCCATACTAGAAGCAAACCACAAGTGCAGAGACTATCCAACTATGGGAGAACATGAATTTATTTCATTCACAATTATTTATCAAGGGCCCATTACCTTATAATTGTTGTTGAGTTCTGTCGAGTTGATTCCGACCTAAAGAGACCCTGTATAGGGTTTCCGAGGAGCAGCTGGTAAGCTTGAACTGCTGACCTTCCAGTTCAAATGGCTTTGCAGTCTGGCACATTAACCCACAACGCCACACCAGGACTCCTACCTTATAATAATATTAGCAAAACAGAAACACAGAAATAAACCACTTCCTTGGATTCAAATAGAGAATGTTAACTCCCTGGGAGAGAAGGTATGTTTTATTTCTGTGTTTCTGTTTTGCTAATATTATAAGGTAGCAAAACAGAAACACAGAAATAAAACATACCTTCTCTTCCAAGGGAGTTAATATTTTCTATTTGAATCCAAGGAAGTGGTTTAGGTCATCTATGGCAAGATGGAACTCTGGTAGTGTAGTGGTTATCAGTCAACATACTTACCTCAAGGTCAGCAGTTCAAAACTACCAGATGTTCAGTGGGAGAAAGTTGAAGCTTTCTGTTTCCATAAAGATTTACAGCCTCAGAAGTGCTGTACAGGATCACTATGAGTTAGAACCAACCCCATGGCACGTAACCCAACTAGCCATGGAGATATAAAAGACTGAAGAGAAGAAAGCTAAATATATTACTTCCATGGGGCATCAGCATTTAATGGACTAGTATAAGATTATCTCAGAATAATATGAAGGAGTGGCCATAGAGTGAAAATAGGAAAGAGTGATATCACAGAAAAGAGAAAATAAAAGGCAGTTATGTTTGTTATGAGGGATATTCATGGCATTCTGGAAGTTCATGGAAAATACATAGTATAAAAAACTATACATGAAAAAACAAAACAAAAAAAAACCTATACATGGATTAAAAAAATGTGTGCCAAAATAAACTCATACTAAATTTAGCATGTCAGATAAGGATCTAGTCTGAGACAACAAGAAGGATAAGACATCAGTTTGAGAAGAGCCTGTACCAGAGCAACATGAATTCTGCTAAAATTGAAGCAAGAACAAACATCAAATTTATGGTGACACTTCAGTGGGAGAATGGTAAAATCACTGACGATTTATGAAATGTTTATGGAGACAAAGAAATCAGCAGTTTATACATGGATAATGGTTTTTAGAAGGGATGGGACAATGTTGAAGATGAAGCCTGCAGTTGCAGCCCACTCCAATCAATTCATGAAGATAAAATTAGTCTTGTTCATGCCCTAATTGGACTGACAATTAAGAGCAGAAACAACACCTAACAACAGTCAATACCATAGATAACTCAACTGGTTCAGTTACAAAACTCTGGATTTAAAATTAAGGTTGAAACTTGATCAGCTGTAGACAAGAGCAAAACTTTAGATGGAAATGTTAAGTAAGCATGATCAAGATCTTGAAGCATTTTTTTTTCAAAGAATTGTAAAAGGTGATCAAATATAGCTTTACCAGTCATTCCCTGAAGATAAAGCACAAATAAAGCAGTAGTTAAAAGAAGTGGGAGTGGCCTAATCAAATCAAAAGCAGATCAATCAAGAGCATAGGTCATGGTAAAAATTTTAGGGGGCATGCTCAAGGAATTTTGCTTCTTTGACTATCTGGAGGGCAAAAGAATGATAACATCTGCTTGTTATGAGAGTGTTTTGAAAAGATTAGCCCAAGCTTTTACAAAAAA
>NW_006408577.1:12929080-12934647 GCF_000296735.1 Chrysochloris asiatica
AGAGAAAAAGAGGAAGACCCCCAACGAGATGGATTGGCCAGGTGGCAGCATTGATGGACTCAAGCATGGCAACAGTAGTGAGGTTGGCCCAGGATCAGACACTGTTTCATTCTGCTGTGCATAAGGTCGCTATGAGTCGGTGCTGACTCAATGGCACCTAACAACTACAACAACAAGAAGCAATGATGAGAGGAAGGGAGAAGAAGGAATACTCAGGGAGCGCTGAACATCTGTTTTGGGTGAGAGCAAATTTAGTTATGGATAGTGGTAATGTGTGGCGTCGTAGGTTAATTTGCTGGACTGCAATGTCAATTTGAACCACAATGTTGGCAGTTCAAGCTCACCAGCCACTTCTTGGAAGTTCTATACAGTGTCTCTATGACTCAGAACCAATTTGATGGCACTTAACAACAATAATGGTTGCACAAATGAAAGCAATTAACATTGAATTGTACATGTAAAAATGTTGAAATGGCAAATGTTTTGCTTTATATATATATGTGTGTATGGGGAGCCTATTGCCTCCAAAAGATATGCATAGGACTTTGAAACACAAAGTTGGGGGTTCAAACCCATCAGCAGCACCTTGGAAACTCTGACATGGTTGCTATGAATCAGAACTAACTTGACAGCACTTAACAACAACATACACACACATAAGAGGGGGCTTTTAAAAGTTCATAGAAAAATGTAATGAAAAGATAATGGAATATTTCCATGAACTTTTTAAAGCTCCTTCATGTGTATTAAACAAGAACACTAACAATAAAAATTATAATGAGCAAGTGGAGGGATAGCTGGTTGTGAGTTATAAGAATGCAATGAATTCAAGAATCCAAGCCTCCCATATTTGGATATTGGTTTAGATTTTGACAAATGTTTTAGATAAGATGAGAATGCCAAAAGAATGAGGTTTAGGATAAATAACTGATCTGCAGGCTGATTTCATGCCAATAAAAATTCTTGCCAATGTATCTGTGAGGGAGGCATGGTCTAAACAAGCAGGGTGAAAAAAAAAACCTTACATTCCATAAGGGTCATGAAAGCCAAATTTAGAGCCATCACATCTGTCATCAGGCCTGGCATGGTGTGGGCCAGTTACAGAATTCAAAGGCCACTAGAAGATAACATAGAGGCTCAGAAAGGGGTTGCAGCACAAACAAGAACTCAAAAGATCAAGTCAGCAAAAAAAGGGAACTATAAGTTTTAGCAAACCAAGAATGAATAAACTACAACTTAATCAAAGTTTGGCATCAGCAATTCCCAACAACACGATCTACAGCAGGGAATATTAGCCATGTCTCAAACAATAGCCTTAGTACACAGCCAACCACCTTCATAAAGTTAGGATACTTTTTCCTTTTGTCATTATAAGATCTATGTTTCTCCTTCACACCTCAACAATCTTATGCAAGATCAGTGGAAGAAGATAAGGGATCTAAAAATCTGAGTTACTACTCAAAAACATTTGACTTAGATGTAAATAGGCTCTTAAAATTATTATATAAGCTAAGTTTTAACCTAGATCAGTCTTCAATTAGTCCCCACCCCCGCCATCACTATTTAGTGGATAAGATTAAATAAGGGAGACCAAAACAGTTGTGGATAATCAGGATAATGTATACATTTTGTTCTGCACATCTGAGTATACTGTGTGTAAATTTTCAAAAAAAATATACATTTTTTTTCTTTTTCATACTTTTGTAGAATTAATTTTTTTTAAATGACCCTTTATGTGGAAAGGCAAATTGATGAATAAATGAGATCAGATCTCTTTCAAAGATCAGTCTTTGTGTCCTTAGAGGATATTTCTATTTTTTGTTTTGTTTTGTTTTGATGTTTATTTTATCATCAAGAGTAACCATATTGCATAGAATCTCATTTTAACACAATGTCAATCTGTTTCTGTTTCAGTACCTTGTATTTGTAAATTAGTCCTGGTTGAAAACATTTGGTTACTCTGTTGTTGTTGTTGTTAAGTGCCGTCGAGTCGGTTCCGACCCATAGCGACCCTGTACAGGGTTTCCGGGGGTGTAAATCCTTACGGGAGTAGAAAGCCTCATCTTTCTCCCGCGGAGCAGCTGGTTACTCTAAGATTGTCTTAATTTCTTTCTCCCTGGAAGGAGAAGTTACTATTGTCATGTCAGTTCTTGACAACCATACTACTACTTTTTGGCTTTT
The DNA here is from genome assembly GCF_000296735.1 of Chrysochloris asiatica. Lineage (NCBI taxonomy): Eukaryota > Metazoa > Chordata > Mammalia > Afrosoricida > Chrysochloridae > Chrysochloris > Chrysochloris asiatica. Next base: position 12,931,262 of record NW_006408577.1, read on the forward strand.
TACCTTACTATAATCTTCTAAGCAAGTGCCAATTCCAATCCCCAAATTGTTGTTGCTGTTGTTTACCATTGAGCTGGTTCTGACTCATTATTGACCCTATATAAGGTTTCTGAGACTATAAATGTAAATCTTTATGGGAGCAGAAAGTCTCATCTTTTTCCCTTGGAGCAGTTGGTAGATTTGAACTTCTGTCCTTTCAGTTAACAGAAGAACACTGAGCCCACTACATCACCAGCAGCCTTTACACTTGGTCTTTTTGTTTGTATATGACATTAGTTGTAAACTCAATGTAACAGCCTTCTTCACATTTCTTCCCTGGGTTCTGCTTGTTTCTATTCATCCTTCTTCCTTGCCCCTTCCAGCCTTCTGAACTTCGTTCTTGGACAAATACTGACATTTTGGTCTCATATGACTGATTGTTCTGAGAAACACTTTCATCACAGGGATTACTGTTCACTTTATAGGCCTATTTTTTTGGCAGAAATGTGATGCTTGGGGTGGTTCAGTTCAAAGATTGAAAGGTGACTAAGGGCCTTGATCTTAGAGTTATTCCAGTCTCCTTCAGACCAGTAAGTCTGGTCTTTTTTTATAATTTTGAATTTTGTTCTACATTTATTTCCTATTCTGTCCAGTACTTTCTATTGTGATCCTGATTAGAATGGTCAGTAGTGGTTGCTAGGCCTCATCTGATTCTTCTGATCTCAAGCTATTGTAGACTGTGGCTTGCGGGGTCCATTACACTTTTGGATGAATTGTTTACTTGCATTTTGTTGTTGTTGTTGTGTTTTTAAATTATCTTCACACTTCTTTGCTATGAATGGAAAGAGACAAATAGTTGCATCTAAAATGGCCACATGAAAAGCGTTTTTATTATTTATCTATGTTTCTGTTTAGTGTTCAAAGATATTTGGGCAAGATTTTGATTCTAGTTCTTCTCTCTTTCTAGTTTCTCAAGAAAAATATTATCTTTCTTTTTTGAATCTAATACACAGTTTTATTTTATTTACTTTTTTGATTGCTAAGTGTCTGAAAATCTTTTATGATGATACTTCTTTAATAAAAAGATTCTTAGCAAAGGAGATTCTATTGGAAACTATTGTTAATTTAGCATGCACTGATTATTGGATATTTGGTACCCACTACTGATAAGTCCATTCTAATTCACAGTGACCAGAGTTTCTGAGAATATAAGCCTTTACAGGAACAAAGAGTCTCATCTTTCTGTGAAGTGACTAGTGGGTTTCAACTGCTGACCTTGTGGTTAGCAGTTGTTGATAAAATTTGAGCTAACATATTATGTAGAAATCTTTGATAGAAGTGCAGGCTCTATGGAGTTCTGATGTATGAGCATTTCTAGGAAAGGTGAGGTACTGGAATAGGAGTATCAGTTGAAGCATAAAAGTATGAATTATACTGATACAGAGAAATACCAAAACATATGGAGAGATACTTAAATTAAGGTCATTGGAAACAGAGGGTAATGCCATTAACATGTTTTTAAAGATTAGTATACACAGAGGTTTTATCTTAATCACATCTAATATTCCCCTAAAGGATCTGGTAGCATAAGGACTGTGCTCTTGACTGCAAACTGAAAGGTTAAAAGTTCTAACCTAAGCAAAGCTCTGTGGGAAAAAGACCTAGTGTGAACTCTATGGGACAGTTCTCCTCTGTCATTCAGGGTAACTACGTGTTCTATTCAGCAATGACAACAAGATTTCATTGGGACCTTACACAACCTCAGAATTGTTACTACACCTACTCCTTACTAATTGTCTATCTCATCATCCGTCATTTCACATTTATGACAAGAGTAAAAGAAATTATTTAGTGCAGTAATGAGGACTTGAAGCAAGAGGGGGAGGAGGAGACTCCACATTGATGTGCCAAATAGTAGGTTATTGTTTTTGTTGTTAAGTGCAATCGAATCAATTCCAACTCATAGCAACCCTATATAGGGTTTCCAAGGAGCAGCTGGTGGGCTTGAACTGCCCACCTTGCAGTTTTCAGTCCAGTGTTTATTCTACAGTCCCACACCATGAACAGTTCTTCATTAATGGACTCCGAGTGGTGGGGAAGTTGTGATGAGGAAGGGGGCCCATCTTACCATATATACATGCTGAAATGTACCAAGTGCACCCAACAGAAGATGAGTAATGGAGGCAACACCACATGGAGCAGAAGATGAAGCATGGCCTGACTCTCACATAAAGTTTTTTGTATAATGACCTAGTCTTTGTAACTTAACCATGCCAATAAGAGAAATTTTGTTGTTGTTGTTAAGTGCATCGAGTTGGTTCTGACCCATACCAACCCTGTATAGGATTTTCAAGGAGCAGCTGATGAGCTTGAACCACTGACCTTGCTGTTCAAACTGACCTTGCAGTCCAGCACAGTAACCCACAGAGCCATACCAGGACTCCAATAAGAGAATAGCGGTTGCATATATTTTATTATGATCACTCATCTGTCCATTTGTCATAATGTGGTGGCTTAGGTATTGCTGTGATTCTGGAAGCTATACCATGGGTATTTTAATTACCAGCAGGTTCAACCATGGTAGAGAGATTTCAGATGAACTTCCAGATGAAGATAGACTAGGAAGAATGAGAGACAGACGACTTCTAAATATTTAGTAACTGAAAACCTTATGAATAGCAATGAAGTATGATCAGCTCCATAATACTGAATATTGAAACTAGATGAAGAACACAAGAATATTGTCAGATACAAAACTGGAAGTAAAGTCCTTTAGTTTGGAAGACACTCAAAATACAACTGAGGAAGAGTTGCCTCCTCAATGTAAAGTTGACTGTGATTACAAAATATGGAGTAAGGCCTTTGTGCTAATGGGGCACAATTCAAAATGAAGAGAAATAGCTGTAAATATCCATTAATAATTAGAACACGGAATGTGTGAAGTATGAATATAGAAAAATTAAAAACTGTCAAAAATGAACTAGAAAACATAAGCATCAATATCCTAGGTGTTAGTGAGCTGAAATGGGACTGCTATTGGCCATTTTTAATCTGACAGTCACATGGCTTCCTATGCTGGAAATAACAAATTGAAGAGGAATGACATCATATTCATCATCAAAAAGAATATTTCAAGATCTGTACTGAAGTACAGTGCTTTCTGTGACAGGATAATATCCATACAGCTACAAGGAAAACTAGTTAATATCACTATAAATTCAAATATTTCACAAGCCATAAAGCCAGTGATGATGAAATTGAAGCATTCTACCCCACATCTTAATTCTAAATTGATCTAACATGCAATCAAGATGTATTGATCATTACCAGTGATTGGAATACAAAGGTTGGAAACAAAGAGGAAGTATCAGTAGTTGGAAAATATGGCCTTGGTGATAGAACCAATG
>NW_006408577.1:12934747-12936977 GCF_000296735.1 Chrysochloris asiatica
CTCAAGGAATTTTGCTTCTTTGACTATCTGGAGGGCAAAAGAATGATAACATCTGCTTGTTATGAGAGTGTTTTGAAAAGATTAGCCCAAGCTTTAAAAAAAAAAAAAAAAAAAAAAACACCCAGGAAAGCTTTACCAAAGAATCCTTCTCTACCACAACAATGGTCCTATTCAGTCCTGTCTTCAAACAAGAAAAAAATTGTGAGAGTTTTTATGGAAAGTCATTAGAAATCCTCCTTAGGGTCCTGACTTGTCTCCCTAAGACTTCTTTTTGTTTCTTAAAGAATCTTTAAAGGGAAACTAGTTTTTATCAGTTAATAAAGGCCATAATTTCCAACTACAGCTCCTTCTTCTTTGTTTTCAATCCTCACATTTCAATCACCAGTAATTATCAGTGCATCTTAATTGCATGTTTGATCAATTTCAGACAGAAGAAATTGGTGGAATTCTTCAATTTCATCATTATTGGTTTTAGTGGTTTGTGTGTAAATTTGAGTAATCGTGGTATTATCTCGTCTTCCTTATTCGCATATGGATATTATCCTATCATAGACATCATTGTATTTCAAGATATATCTTGAAATGTTCTTTTAGATTATGAATCTGATGCTATTCCTCTTCAATATGTCATTTCTGGCATAATGAACCATATGATTGTCTGATTCAAAATGGCAATGCCAATCTGTTTCAACACACTAATGCCTAGGATATTGATCTTTATTTGTTTCATTTCAATTTGACAATTTCCAATTTTCCTAGATCCAATCTTCATACATTCCATGTTCTTTTTATTAATGGATTTTTGCAGTTGTTTCTTCTCATTTTGAGCTGTGCCCCTTCAGCAAATGAAGGTCCTGAAAGTTATATTCCATTGTCATCATTATGGTTAACTTTATTTTTGGGAGGCAGCTCTTCCTTAGTCATATTTTCAGTTCCTTCCAACCCGAGGGGCTTTTCATATCTGACAATATATGACACTATATCTGACAATGCTTTACTGTTATTCATAGCGTTTCGATCCCCTGGCACTAGGCAGTTAGATTAGGGAAGGAAAGGCCCAAACTGCAAACTGCTCAATAAGCACTGCATTAAACCAGCATTGTGGTTAGGTCATGAATACAATTATAACAGACTGAATTGTGGAAAAGGGATTTTTAAGACCCAAGGAAGAAAATACCAAGAAGTACCTCATCCAGGGATTGGACAGTGCAACCATTCAAAATACTGACAAAGGCACTTGTCACAAACATCTGGCAACATGATGAAGGCACTGAAAGTGAAACGCCTCTAATTAGTGCACAAAAGCCTAGGTGGGAGCCTCTTCTCCTCTCTGTAAAAATGTCTTTGCTTTGTCTATAATTAATAAATAATCTTCTGCTTGTTTAAACGCCTGTCTCTTCCAATTTGTTTGAGGGATATGCCCTACCAATTCGTTGGAGGGATAGTAGGACTGAACCAGGATGTGTCATCTTGTTCATCTACCCAGTGACACTGGCACTGGGTCTGACAAATTCTGATATTCACCAAGTTTTTAATGGCAAATATTCAGAAATAGTCTGGGTTCCCTTCTTCCAAGTCTGTCTTAAATTGGAAGCTCCACTGAAACCTGTCTACCATGAGTGCTCATGCTGATATTTAAAATACTGGTGGCATAGGTCCAACATTACAATTACATGCAAGCCATCCTTGCTTTCAAGGAGCAATACAGTTGTATTTCTTTCAATACACACTTTTTCATTCATCTGGTAGTCCATGCTATAGTCAGTATTCTTCACTAATACCATAATTCAAATGCATCGATTCTTCTATGGTCTTCCTTATTCATTGTCCATCTTTCTCATGTATATGAGGCAATTGAAAAGTACCATGTTCATGCCAATCATAGTCCTCAAAGTGGCATCTTTTTCTTGTAACAGTTTAAAGAGATCTTTTACAGAACACTTACTGAATACCATATAATTTTTATTTCTTGACTGTTGCTTCCATGAGTGTTAGTTCTTTAGGGATGGACTAAATGACTGGTATTGTCATCACTTACAAAAAAAATGGAACTTATTTTGAAAAATAACATTTATATCTTATATTTTTACCTTTTAACTTTTTGAAAAATGTATTGGATCAATTTTATCAAGATGTCTTTTAATTTTCTTTTTTGTTGCATTCATGTTGCTAAATATTTCTGATTTTCCTTCTTTTTTAAAATTTGATGTACAGGTATATTATTTTTCTT
>NW_006408577.1:12940427-12942420 GCF_000296735.1 Chrysochloris asiatica
AAGTACACGAGAGCCAAAATATGACCTTAAGCATATCCCAACTGAATTTATAGATCATCTCAAGAACAGATTTGATGCATTAGATACTAAGAACTGAAGACCAGAAGAATTGTGGGATGACATCAAGAACGTCACATAGGAAGAAAGCAAAATGTAATTAAGAAGACAAGAAAGAAGGAAAAGACCAAAATGGATGTCAAAAGAGACTCTGAAAATTGCTCTCTAGCATAGAGATGCAAAAGTAAATGGAAGAAATTAGGAGGTTAAAGAGCTGAGTAGAAATTTCAAAAGGCAGTTCAAGAAGACAAAGTCAAATATTATAACTAAATGTGTAAAGACCTGGAGTTAGAAAAAGAGAAGAACATGTTCAGCATTTCTCAAGATGAGGAAATGGAAGAAAAAATTCAAACTTGGACTTGTAATATTGAAGGATTTTATAGGCAAAATATTGAATGATGCAGAAAGCATCAAAAGAAGATGGAAGGTATACACAGAGTCATTGTAGAAAAAGAAATTGTCATTTGTTCAAACATTTCAAGAGGTAGCATATGATCAAGAGTCAATGAAACTGAAGGAAGAATTCCAAGGTGCATTGAAGGCATTGGCCAAGAACAAGGCACCAGGAATTGAAGGCATACAAATTGCAACATTTCAACAAATGGATGCAGCACTAGAGGCACTCACTCACCTATGCCAAGAAGTTTGAAAGACAACTACCTGGCCAACTGACTGGAAGAGATCCGTATCTGTGCCTATTTGAAAGAGAGATGACCCAACAGAATGTGAAAATCATCTTACAATGTCATTACTATCTCATGTAAGGAAATATATTCTGCATATAATAATAAAATAACTGCAGACATACAATCATATAACTTCCAGAAGTTCAATCTCTATTGAGAAGAGGACTTGGTGCAAGGTACATAATTGCTGACATCAAATGGATCTTGACTAAAAGCAAAGTATACCAAAAAGATGTTTATGTGCTTTATGGATTAGCAAAGGTTTTTTTTATTATGTGGATCATGACAAGCTATAGAGAAAATTGGGGAGAATGAGTATTCCAGAACACTTAATTGTACTCATGAGGAACCTGTATGTAGACCAAGAGGAAGTCATTCAAATAGGACAAGGAAGCACTGAATGATGTAACATTAGGAAAGGTGTGTATCAGAGTTGTATTATTTCACCATATTATTCAGACTGTATGCTGAACAAATAATCTGAGAAGTGGGATTATATGAAGAAAAACATGGCATCAGGTTTGAAGGAAGACTTGTTAACCATCTGCGAAATACAGGTGATACAACATTGCTTGCTGAAAACCAAGAGGACTTAAATACTTACTGATGAAGAGCAAAGACCATAGCCTTCGGTATAAATTGCACCTCAGTGCAAAGAAAACAAAAATCCTCACTACTGAACAAATAAGCAATATCCACATAAATGGAGAAAAGTATGAAGTTGTCAAAGACTTCATTTTGTTCTGATCAACCATCAACACTCCTGGAAGCAGTAGTCTAGAAATTAAACATCATATCATAGTGCATTAGGCAAATCTGCTGCACAAGAGCTCTTTAAAATGTTGAAGAACAAAGATGTAAGTTAAAGGACTAAGGTGCACCTGATCCAAGCCATGGTAATTTCAGTAACCTCATATGCATGTGAAAGTTGGGCAGTGAATAAGGAAGATAGTAGAAGAATTAATGCATTTGAGTTATGGTATTGGAGGAGAATATTAAAAGTACCATGGACTGCCAAAATAATAAACTAATTTTTGTTAAAAGAAACACAGACAAAATTCTCCTGGAAGCCAGAATGGACAGACTTTGTCTCATATTTTGAACATATTATCAGAAGGGACCAGTTCCTGGAGAAGGACATCATGTTTGGTAAAGTGGAGGGTTGGAGAAAAAGAGGAAGACCCCAGTGAGATGAATTGGCACAGTAGTAGCAGCAGTGGGCTCAAATTGTGAGGTTGGTGCAGGACCAG
>NW_006408577.1:12942520-12943638 GCF_000296735.1 Chrysochloris asiatica
ATTTTGAAAAATAACATTTATATCTTATATTTTTACCTTTTAACTTTTTGAAAAACGTATTGGATCAATTTTATCAAGATGTCTTTTAATTTTCTTTTTTGTAACAAGAGTAATATATACATATTTTTAAATTTTCAAATTCATGTTACTTTGTTACAAGTAAGTTTTCTTTTTCCATATTCCAGTAGACATTTCAATTTCAAGGAAGTATGTAAGGGATATGTCACCTCCAGTAATCAGAGAAATTCATGAAAGCAAAACATATCTCATCCAATATCAATAGTTATGGTTAGAATCATAATAATAAATGAGTTATAAAATGTGCTACTTACATGCAATGGAATATTTATTAATGATAAATGAAATCCTGTTACATATTACAACATAGGTGAAGTTTTAAAAAATTATGTTGAGTAAAATAAGTCAATAAAATGGGCAAATAGTGTATGCTTCCATTTATATGAAATATCTAAAATACACAAATATATTAAGACCAAACTTTATTAGTCACTAGCAGGGACTCATCTACTCATCTATCTGTCGTATGGTAGTGACTTGTGAGTTGTTGTGATTCTGAGGGCTATGCCACCAGTATTTTAAATAACCAGAAGGGTCACCTATGGTGGACAGGTTTCAGATGAGCTTTTAGACAAAGACAGACTAGGAAGAAAGAGTGACAAACTACTTCTGAATCTTTAGTCATTGAAAACCTTATGAATAGCAGAGAAACATTGTCAGATACAGTGCTGGAAAATGAGCCACTCAGGTTGGAAGGCACTCAAAATGTGAATGGGGAAGAGATGCCTCCTCAAAGTAGAGTTGACATGAATGCAGTGAAGCTCTTGGGAGAAAAGCTCACAGCACCTTCTATTTCTGATGGGGAATAACTCAAAATGAAGAGAAATAGCTGTAAACATCCATTGAAAATCAGAACATGGAATGTACGAAGTATGAATCTGGGAAAATTGGAAGTTGTCAAAAATGAAATGGAACACATAAACATTGATATCTTAGGCATTAGTGAGCTGAAATGGACTGATATTGGCCATTTTGAATCTGACAACCACATGGTTTACTATGCCAGCAATGACAAACTGAAAAGGAATGGTGCTGCACTC
>NW_006408577.1:12943738-12953728 GCF_000296735.1 Chrysochloris asiatica
AAAGTACCATGGACTGCCAAAATAATAAACTAATTTTTGTTAAAAGAAACACAGACAAAATTCTCCTGGAAGCCAGAATGGACAGACTTTGTCTCATATTTTGAACATATTATCAGAAGGGACCAGTTCCTGGAGAAGGACATCATGTTTGGTAAAGTGGAGGGTTGGAGAAAAAGAGGAAGACCCCAGTGAGATGAATTGGCACAGTAGTAGCAGCAGTGGGCTCAAATTGTGAGGTTGGTGCAGGACCAGACAGTGTTTTCTTCTGTGGTGTATCTGGTTGCCATGAGTCGGTACAGACTCTATGGCAGCTAACAACAACAACTATAATATCTTACTAATGCATAGCCCCAATTTCCACATGATGAAAAGGCAAGGTAACATCTCCTTACATGGCAGAATCATGCCTGGAACGTAAGTCCAATGCCTCTATGTCCAGTATACTTCCCAATACAATCACAACAGAACCTTATAAAGCTTTAATTTTTTGTCCTTAGCCAAGCCTATATATTTTTACATGCCAGGGCAAAGATGCACAGAATCTTCTAAGAAAACAAACGTTCCACCATCTTTTAGTACTGTAAACCTTTTACTTCATTAAATCAAATCAAATTTATAAAGATTTAGTTTTTCTAAAAACTAAACTACAAAGTTTAGTTTTTCATTAATATTTATAATTGCTAATACATGCCTAAAATCTAGGATTAGTATCTTCAAAACGTTTTCAGGAAAAAAAAATTATTTGAATTTTTCTTACATAAACACTATGAAGCATTATTAATAAAAATTTCTGACTGATGTGATTACCTCTCATGACTTCAAGGAAGTTATAAGTCATTATTTATTATTATTCTCTCTCTCTGGGTTCCAATTATACATATGCTGAACTTGTGTCTGTCTTTCAGTCACATTCAAAATATGCCATCTTCAGATTTCATCATGCTGTATTTCAATTTTTTCTAAACTGTACTCTAGATCGGACAAATAAATAACATCCTGAAAAAAGACTGAAGTTGTCAAAGACATCGTTTTACTTAGATCCACTGTCAGCTCTCATGGAAGCAATAGTCAAAAAATTATTGCATTAGGCAAACATGCTTCAAAAGATCTCTTTGATGTGTCACAGACCATCAATAATGCCACTTTTAGGACTAAGGTGCACCTTACCCAGTTGTCTCGTGCATGTGAAAGCTGGACAATGAATAAGGAAGACTGTAGAATATTTGATTCATTTGAATTATGCTGCTAGCAAAGAATGTTGAAAGTACTTTGGATTAGCAGAAGAACAAACAAATCTGTTTTGGAAGAAGTGCAAGCAGAATGCTCCTTAGAATTAAGGATGGCTTGACTTCATCACTAGGACTTTGTACATGCTGTCAGGGGGGACCAGTCCCTGGAGAATGACATCATGCTTGAAAAAGAAGTCCTCCAATGATAGGGCAGCAACAATGGGATCAATCACAGCACGTGTGAAGATGAAGCAGGACCGTGCAATGTTAGGAATCATTTCAGTGGCACCTACCAACATATCCTAGATAATAAACTCTTCTGATTTTTAAAAATTCCTCTTGACATTTATTTCCTGAACTTTCAATTGTGCTGTTGTTAAGGTCCATTGAGTCAGTTCCAACCCATAGCGACCCTGTATAGGGTTTACAAGGAATGGCTGGTGAGCTTAGACTGCTACTGCAGTTTAAACCGACTTTGCAGTCCAGAGCATTAACCCACAGTGCCACACCAGGACTACCTTCAATCTGTGCAGTGGTTACAAATCAGCAGTGCTGCTAGCCTCGACGTCAGCAGACCGAAAAAACGACGGGAGAAAGATGAGGCTTTCTGCGCCAGTAAAGACACCCTCGGAAACCCTTTACAGGGTCGTTATGAGTCGGAACCAATTCCACTGCACATAACCACCACCACCGCTTTTAATTTGATTCTTTTCAAAATGTGTTTTGTCATTTGAATATATTTCTGGTTCCTATGAATATCTTTGACCTGTCTTTAGTTTTGTTTTCTTACTTATACAGGCAGTCTCCAGGTTAAAAATGAGATACTTTCTCATTTAACCCTAATTTTAGTAAAACCGAATAGGATCATACAGTTCTTATTTAGTTTTAGTTTTGTGTAGAATACTTACACCTTTTCAATAATTTAAAATCTACATCTACTGTTGATTGTGATGGAGAGGTTTTGCAAACAAAGACTGACTTAATCCTTTCAAAGTGAGAAGACATTTACATAGCTTTAAAGGGCAAGTCCTAGTGTGGTTCTGTAGGATAAGCCCTGCACCCAGATGTGATGTCTGAGGTTCAAGTTCACCAGGCAGTCCCACAGAGTCGCCATGAGTCGGAACCCATTCTACAGCCCTCAACAACAAAGGACAAGCACAAGTTGTCTGTAAATCAGATGTTCTTAACCTGGGGAATTTATTAGTGTATTCAGGATGGTTGTTTTTCAGTCTGCATCAGAGAATTCCAGAATCGAAAATCTTTGCCATCATTTTCCTTTTTCTCTTCTTTCTACTGGCTCACATAGATTTCCTTTGTGTTGGTTATCTTTCATTGTTAATTATAAGTATTTTTAAATTTAATGTATGGAAAAATTTCGCTCTTCAAACAAAATTTATGTTTTCTTCTGAACAAGGGCTAGAGACACTACCTGTCTCATCTTCATCCTATACCATGTCAAAGTTTTAAATTTTGGGAACCATTAAGGGAGTCCTGGTGTAGTTTAATGTGTTGGACTGCAAAGTCAGTTTGAACGGCAACGTCAGCGGTTCCAAGCTGCTCCGCTGAAACACTATACAGGGTTGCTATGTGTCACAAATGACTCGATGGCACTTAACAACAAGCACAACAAGGTAACAAGAAGTCCTGGGGTGCCACTGAAAGTTAATGCACTGGACTGCAGAGTTGGTTTGAATCATAGTTGGCAGGTCAAGCTCACCAGTTGCTCCCTGGAAATCCTATAAAGATAAAATCACTAAGAGTTGAACTGACTCTTTGGCACTTGGCAACATCAACAAGGAATAAGAATCTAGGTTGTAATTCTGATTCACTGTGACCTTGAGTGCGTATCTTTACAGTCTCCGATTATTATATAAGAATCTCTGTCTTCAGCTACGAATTTAGTCCCCTTGGTTTTAAGGCCTCTTAAAGTTACCAGATCAGCTTAGTACCTTCTAGAAAAAGTAATTCTAGTATTCCCATTTATTTTACCATTAGTAATTCTTTATAATCTTGTCATTTTTTCTCAGGGTTTTAAAGAGATTTACTTTTTTTTATTTAGGCTTTTAAATTGTTTTCAGCAGGATGACTGAAACTGTATTTCCCATTATTATCAAAAACAGAGAGTCTCTCAAATTCTTTTAGACCTATTCATGGGTATTAATATTTTTCCCTGTTTAACTTTTTGTTTTCTGTTTATTCCACTTTTTTTTTTTTTTTTTTTTTACATATTATCACGATTAATTCTGACCATAATAAAAGCAAACTTTAAAAACATAGAATAATATAAAGCTAATTATATCATTACTCTGATTTTGGCCATTTTTTATGAAGTTGAGCACAAACCCTCTCCTTGGGCCTTGATTTAGTATTTAGAGTCTTTTTCCCCCATTGTATGTAAGAGACCATGTCTTCGAAACTAGGAAAATTTCCTGATTTACAATTCCAACTTTCAATTCCATTACTGAAAGCCTCTCTTTCCTCTACAAACCTCATGGCCAATATCATGTTTCTTAAGGAAAGCCTGTTCTAATGCAAATGTCTGATCTCCACCACTGTGTGTTATTTTATACAGAAATTCTGGAAACCTCAATATAACCTTTCTGAACCTTTTTGATACTGACTGCTAAATGAAACCACCCCTTTCCAATTCATGCTCTGGATGCCAAGTTCTGACTCATAGCTGGAATATGGCATACCCACAGCTTCCACCCTTCTCATGGGCTAGGAATATATTTCCACATCTTGTCCCCCCCTCCTTAATGATGCTATCAGCTTCACAAATATGTCTATAAACTTACATGTTATGAGGCATTACCCCTTTATCATTTCCACTGAAAGGTAGAAAATAAAGATGAATTATTAATCAATCAATTTGATTATTTGCTAACACATCTTGTTAAAGATATGATGTTTAAGATTATATATGATGTTTAAGATTATAACATTAAAATATTATGTTAAAGATATGATGTTTAAGATTATATAATTTAAAACAGTACATTTTTCAATCTCTTAAAAATTTTTTAAGTGAAAGCAGAAATTCAATACTAATTAAATACAAACTTCATAGTTATTACATACTCCACCCAAGGGTCATTGGTTGAAAGAATCTTTGGGTAGTTGTTGGCTAACTCCCTGACATTGTAGCCAACTTTACATCTGGATGGAGTAAATTCTTGTGATTATAGGACGTCCTCTGGGAAAAATATGCAGTTGCTGGCAGGTGGAATTACTACAGTAGATGTGACCTAGACTAACACCTCCTGACAAAAGAAGGGTGAGACATTGACAGCATCAGCTTCATCACAGGTTATGCCCAAACTGTTGCATATACATAGTAAAGGTTCACAAAGTTCGCTCATGACCTCCCATAAAGCAGGCTCTTGAACACACATCATCTTGGCCAGCACTCGAATAAATATCTAGATACAAGAAACAATAGTTAAAAAGCTAGGCAGTTTTTACTTTTCAAAATACATGAAACAATCATCTGGAGAAAGTAGAGATGTATAAAGTTATGTCTAATTTTCAATTATAAAAGCACAAAATACTGGACCTCATTACTGTTATTGTTAAGTGCCCTTGACTTGGTTCTGACCTATAGCAACTCTATATAAGGCTTCCAAGGCTTTAAATCTTTTAGGGAGCAGAAAGTCTCATCTTAGCAGGCTCAAACCACAGACCTTGTGGTTTGCAGTCCAGTGCTTATCATATAGAGCCACCAAACTCCCAGATCACTTTGCTAATAGCGATAATTGTGAATTGATAAAACAAATTAACAAAAATTGACCTAAATTTTCTTTGTTATAAGAGATCAATCTTTTTGTTTGTTTGTTTTTTGTTTTTATTGCGAACTTTTCTGACCACAAAAGTCCACCTTGCCATGTTCCCAGCAGACAGAATATAATAGGCAATGCACTATAATGACTCTTAGCGTTTCCCAGTGGAATTACATTCCATTAGCTAAGAATGCTAATTTGCTTGGAAGGAGGCTCTTCTTTTAGCTGTCTTCTTTTATCTTTTACCCCCACCACTCCACAAGTGTTTTCTAGTATCGCCTTTCATAGAAACAATGTGCACAGAAATCCTTTGCTTCTATGGTAGCATAAATTAAATCAGCTGATGTGATGATATTTTGTCACATTTCATCACATTTTTACATCATCAATGATCCCAAAATTAAAAATCATAGGTTTGAAAAATCATAAAAAATTAGTATTCTGGCAGATAATGAATACAAAGTATATAATAATCTGAGTCAAAGGTTAGAGTCAAACCAACTTTAAACAATAAGAGAAGTGAGATATATAAGGAACATATTATTTTTTTCTGTAATTACTGATAATGTATGGAAGGTTTTTCAACAGGAAGTGATGTTGGAATATGCTTTTAGATTTATAAATTTAAATGGAGTTTTTCAGCATGTTTTAATTTGTTAGTATGACTTCAATGTTAAACATCAGTACATAGCATTTGTACAACTTGTTAACAAGGTTAAAAGTGAGATGTTTCTTTTCTGACCTAGTTTTACAAGTGGCATGCATAAATATGGTTAGTACACATAAGAAAGAAAAATGAAAATCAGGAATTATTTATTAACATTTTTACCTTTACTCTTCAACAGCTAGAAAAATATGCAGAAGCCATAAAAACTGACACTCCTCATTCACCAAAATTTCTAAAGTATTTTTGCAAATACCATTAAATTTGGAGATGTTCATCAAAATACTGACATGAGTATTACTTCAAACATTGCAAATATGGCTCTAATTCTTTGAAATACCTATCTTTAAAACATATATGACCTATTTTTACATACTTAATATATATTCTAAAGGTTCTGGTTACTCTGTTAGCAGCAAGAAAACTTTCTTCAGCCTTTGAAGGTGGATTGCATTGGCATACTCTTTCTTGCAGCAAAATCTATTCAGATATATTGCTATCAATCTCTTCACTTACTTTTGCAATTTAAGTTGCAAAATTTAAACTGCAATTTGCAATTCACTGAGGAATGGTATCAGACATAAAATTTGAATTACAGCTTCGTTGATTCAAACTTAATAATCTCTACTGGGTAAGACTGAATCAAAGGTTTAGTTTGTTGAATAAGAAAAATAATTATGAATGTTGCTGAAACAGCTGAGGCTATGCCTCTATCTGCACCCTCCCTTTTAGATAAAGAAATACAGGAATCAGAGGAAATTGCCCATTTGGCTAGAAAAGCCGTTTCAACTTTTGTAACCAACTCATGAGAATATCTATTTGATTTGTCAATGAAGGGTAAACATTGGAGCAGTAAATGCAAGGCTGGTAGTTCTCAGAAACCCTATACGGGGTAGCAATGAGTAGGAAATGACTCCACAGCATAAAACAACCCTCTTTCATTCTTTCTTGTTTTAGAAAATAAAGTAATGATCCTTTAAAATATTAAAACAAATTTCTGATCTTGAATTCATAGAGAAAAATTTGCTGATTTTACAGTGAAAGCTCCTTATTCATTAACACAAAAAGTTATTTCAAGTAGAGAATAGATATAAAAATTTATGTAAAAGCTATTGCTTCCACAAACATAAGGAATATGATGGTTGTATTGACCTACATAAAATGCAGATTAATTGAGGTCATATTTTCTAGATGTTGGCTGAAGCATTATCCAAAGAATTTTTTAAATTCTGTTTTTGAAAAACTGAGTTTCATTCACATCAGGTCTTCATAAGGATCAGTTTCACTAGATGATTAATTAATACTGAAAGGTAGAGAAAGTAACAATGACTTGGAGGAAAAAATGGATTTTAAAATCAGAGATTATATGCATCTTTTATTTAATTTTTTTGACCATGAACTCATTAAAGCCTACCACCAAGAACCCTGGGAGGATAAGCACTGGACTGCTAACTGTAGGATAAACATGCTGTAGGATAAGCACTGGACTGCTAGCTATAAGGTTTTCAGTTCAACCCCCCCAGCAACTCCTTGAAAAGCCTATACTGGATTGCTATGAGTCAGAACCAACTCCATGGCACTTAACAACAAGAGCAACCAAGAAATTGGTAATCTTAAAATTGAATAGGAATCTCAGTTCATAAAGTCAAAGGGGTGTTCATTTGCTCTTATTTTTTACCCTGCATTCATATTAACATATGAACTGTAACTTGACTACTAGATGAGCAGTCAGGAAAATGCATTTCTACTACAATTCTATACTAACTGTTTAACAGTGAATAAATAAAATCTCCCTTTTCATGTTAAAAGTTTCTTGCAAACACTAAAACTATAATGACATGACAAACAGGTCACTGAAATGGCAGGCTAAATGTCTATGAATCCAAGTATTTTCCAGAGTCAATCAACAAGTATATATTGAGAGTTGCATGACATGAACTTGGCCATGGAGTTCTTGGTCTCCTTAAGGAAATAATACTTACACACAAGACATCTAGGAGAGAAAATATGTAAGGTGGTTTTCAGTCTTAACTTGCTTTGATAATTCAAAATTAAACTAGTTCTGTCTACATGTGCAGTAAAACTTCAGAATTAGAAAAGTTACAACAGGAGAACAGTGCACACAGTCAATTGAAGGAAAATGAGCTAATAAACCCAAGGGAGTCAACCATGTTGCAGTATGAAACAGTTCCTTGGCTTTGAAAGCAAGAATTGATTTTATAATGCAATAAATGAAGTAATATGAAAGCTGAGAGCCAAAATCAGTCATTCAAAACTTGCTAGTGAGTGGATGAATACGATCTCTTTAAAAATTACATTTGCAGAAGTGGGGAGGGAAATGGCAGAACAAGGCAGATAGGAGAATATTTAGGCAGGTTTGCATGGGCTACATGGAACAGAGGTAAATAGTGATGTATGCTCAACCTTGGAATCACAGAGCTCTCTGATACAGGGATTGAGGCATACTTTGGACAGGTAAAAGAGGGGAAATAATGTTAAGATGCTTGACTGTCTTATGAATCTTGGTTTCTCTTGCCTACTATTGTAAAATAGACACTTCAGGGGAAGAAAAAAGGAATAGCCAGAAACATCACTATAGAAAGTTTATAAATTCATCTTCAGCCTATAACTGATTTGAATACCTAAAAAAGGGCTAGAACATGCCCAGTGAAAGAGGCATTCTGTGGAGCCTTTGCAGTGTATAAGACCTTAGGTGGAATACTGATCCCCATCCAGAATCTTCTGAGATGGGAAATTTCCACTTGAAAAGACAAGCAGACCAGCCTGAAGAAGCTAGAGGAACAGAAGATACTTCTTGAAAGAAAGACCAGCAGTAAAAATCAAAAACAATAATGGCAGTTTGATTGACTACTACAAGAACAAGCAAGTTGTTCGCTGGGGAGCCATCAAGACAATCAATCAAGTCCTCTCAGGGCAAGCCCCCTTCTAAGACTGAAACTCAAAGGAAATACACAAACAGGCATGTAATGTTGCTGGTGATCATGCTGGTCTACCAATAAGGGAAAGTGGGGGACAAACAGCAATAAAGCTGTGGACTAAGTCAGACCATGGTCAACAGACTCCTGTCAACCTGGATTGAGACCCAGTTGGCCAGCAGTATAACGAGACCTGAGGGCTCCTGAGCCAATGGGCAGGGACATAACCACAGAGGACAAGAGCAGAGAGTGAAGCATCCAGCTGATATGAAGTGAGGGGAGATGCACAAGAACGCCCATTCTTGCAGATAGTACCCATGTGACCTAGCTTCAATGGCTGGATGATCAGAACTCGACTAGAGGAAGAAAGAAGAAGAAGAAAAAAAGTGTAATCCACTACAATTTGATGAATTTGACCTATACTTATGGATGTAGTAACTTAAAAGAGGGAACAAATCTTTACAGCAAGGATCATTGTCACCCCCTCTGTACACAGGGTTGATGGGGATGGGCAACTTAGACATTGGCTACCTCAAATGGAGGGGCTACAAAGACAAGAAGTGACTAGCTTACAACTTTTCAAGAGCGAGCTTAGTTTCAGAGGGTCCAGGGGAAGGTAGCATCTCCACTGAGTGGTTTCTAAGCTGTCTAGATGGGCTGGTGAAAGGAAATGAGGATAAGACTCTTATGGTTCAATAATGAATAATTTCTATCAGAACTGATTGCGATTGTTGCAAATGTAAAAGTAGACATTTTATAACAAAAGGAGGGGAGTGGTTGATTTTGCAGTCCAGGAGTGGAGGACCCTGGGACCATCAAGGGAGAAGAGCAGAGTGTGGGACCCTACCCAAAGAAGCAGCGAGGCAGAGACGATGACATGGAGAGATGGAGCAGCTGGGGACTCTATGCTCAAGGAGGCAGAGGGATTGTGTACTGGCGGCCAGGGGGCAGGATTGCAGAATATAACCTTTCATTGTTTGAATGGTTATATATTCCTGGGTGCTTAGGTGTACATCCAAAAAAATAACAGAGGGAATGGAAGCAAATGCTGCTGAATGATGATGCATGGAGGGGATTGTAGTCATTGCAATGAAACAAAATACAATAGGATGAGTGTAAAGCTGATGTTCTCCCATGTAAACTATCACTCAATTCACTATAAAAACTTAAAATATAAATAAATTAATTAAAATTACATTTGCATGAACCGATAGCTATCTTCATTTGCTGATGGGCCACAAATTAAAATGAAGAGAAACAGCTGTAACCATCCATTGAAAATCAGAACATGGAATGCAAGAATGCAAGAAGTATGAATCTGGGAAAATTGGAAGTTGTCAAAAATGAAATGGAACACATAAACATCAATATCTTAGGCATTA
>NW_006408577.1:12965253-12991084 GCF_000296735.1 Chrysochloris asiatica
GATGGCACCTGACAACAACAACTACCCATTCAGCCTATGTCTTAATCTGTGTATCTACTCACAGAACACTATTTTTCTAAGTTATGTATATATCACGATTTGACTCTGTCCCATTTATCCCATGCATACTTCCCTGAGTCTTGCTCTATCTTCATTATTCATCTGCCACCCTCCCTCTTCTTCAGTATTTTCCTCTCCCTTCTTGTATATTGTCCTCTCTATTGTAGCATAGTGGTTACGACACAGGCTGCTAATCTCATGGTCTGCAGTTCAAAACTATCAGCTGCTCTGCAGGAGAGATAAGAGGCTTTCTGCTCTCATAGAGATTTACAGCCTCAGAAACCCTATACAGGGTCATTATGAGTCAGAACCGACTCCATGGCACATAACCACTACCACCACCACCATCACCCAAGCTAATATGTGTCTACCCTATAGCCAGTGAACTACTCTCCCCTCTCTCCCACCCCTGATAACCATCAAATATATCTTTTAGTACGAAACCTTTTCTTAAGCTTTTACAATAACAGTCTCATACAATATTTGTCTTGTTTTGATTGACTAACTTCATTTAGCATAATGTCCTCCAGGTTCATCCATGTTAGTAGGTGTTTCCCAGATTCATACCTATTCTTCAGCATTGCATTGTGTGTTTGTACTCTATTGTGTGTATGTACCAAAGTGTGTTTATCCATTTTTCCATTTATGGGCTGTCTCCAACTTTTTGCTATTGTAAATAGTGCTCCGACAAACATTGATGTGCATATTCTTACTCCTTTCCTCCCTCATATTTCTTTAAATATATGCCAAGTAGAAAGTTTGCTGAGTCGTAAGGTTGGACTCCTGCTGTAGTGCTGTAGGATCAGCACTGAACTTAAAACCACAAGGTCGGCAGTTCAAACCCACCAGCTACTCCTTGGAAACCCTATACAGGGGTCGCTATGAGTTAGAGTCTATTAAAAGGCACTTAACAACAACAATAAGATATTTTTATGTCCAACATTCTGAGGCTTTTCCACCATTTTCCAGAGCGGTTGAACCATTTTTGCAGACCCAACAGCAATGTAGGAGGTTCCCAGTCTTTCCATATCCTTGCCAGCATTTGTTATTTTCTGTTTTTTTGAACTTCGTTGTTAATGCTGGTCTGAGATGATATCTCATTGTCATTTTGATTTGCCTCACTCCTGGTGTGGTGCTGTGAGTTAATACGCCGGACTGCAAGGTTTGAACCACAAGGTCCATGGTTAAAGTTCGCTAGACGCTCCTTGGAAATCCTATACAGTGTCACTATGAGTTGAAACTGACTCAATGCCATTTAACAACAAAACAAAACAGTTAATGATCATGAAAATTTCTTCATATCAAACAAGTCATTTTAACTAACAAAAATAAAATCAACTATACTAACCAGAAATCCTCTATAGTTTTTTTTTTTTTTAACAAAAAATATATTTACTGTGCAGCCTGTTGCATCAATAAAAGTATTTTTAACCTAGTGGATAGTTAAGGAGGCCTGATGACAGAGTAGTTAAGCAGTTGCTGCTAACTGAAAGATCACAAGTTTGGACCCACCAGTTCCTCTATGGGTGAAAGATGTGACACTTGGCTTCTGTAAAGATTATGGCCTTTGAAAGCCTGTGGAGCAGTTCTGCTCTATTCTGTAGGGCTGTTAGGCATTGGAATAGAATTGATGGCAATGAGTTTTTAATGAATTGTTACTAAATTTATACAGTATGAGGGCAGTCCTCAAATTACACATTGCATTTTTAAATACATGTTTAATTCAAATTAGTATCTAAACTGTTTGTACCCGTTTAGATACTATCAATTACTCAAATGTTTGTCTTGTTGTTATGTGCCAGCAAGTTGGTTCTAACTCATAATGACTCTATGCACAATAGAATAAAACACTGCTTGGCCCTACCCCATCCTCACAATTGTTATGTTTGCTCCCATATTGCTGTTACTATGCCAATTCAGCACATTAGGGATCTTCTTCTTTTTCACTGACCCTCCACTCTTCCAAGCTGGGACCAGTCCCTCCTAACAACATGCCCAATACATGAGAGACAAGTCTAGGCTTTCTTGCTTCTAAGAAGTCTTCTGACTGTATTTCTTCCAAGACAGATTTGTTCCTTCTTCTGGCAGCCCATGGCACTTCCAATATTATGAACCAACACCATAATTAAAATACATGGATTCTTTTCCAGTCTTCCTTATTCATTGTCCAACATCCATGTTCATATGTTGTTGCTGTTGTTAAGTGCCGTCGAGTCGGTTCCGACCCCTAGCGACCCTGAACAGGGTTTCCGAGGGTGTAAATCCTTACGAGAGTAGAAAGCCTCATCTTTCTCCCGCAGAGCGGCTGGTAGTTTCGAACCGCTGACCTTAAGGTTCGCAGCCCGATTCGTAACCACTACGTTACCAGAGAGGTGATTGAAAATGCCATGGTTTGAGTCAGGTGCATCTTAGTTCACAAACTGATACCTTTGCTCGTTAACATTTTAAATAAGCCTTTTGCAGCAGATTTACCTAATATAATATTTCCTTTGATTTCTTGACTGTTGGTTCCATTAATTTGGATTTGTACATCCAAGCAAAATAAAGTCTTTGACAACTTCAAGCTTTTCTTAATTTATCATGATGTAATCAAGTGGTCCAATTGTGAGGGTTTTTGCTTTCTTTACATTGAGGTGCAATCTTTGATCTTCATCAATAAGTATGTCAACTCCTCTTTGCTTCTGGCATTACAGGATAAGCAAGCAGGAATGTGTTCATCTACATATCACAGGTTGTTAATGAGTCTTCCTACAATCCTGATGTCACATTCTTCATATAATCCACCATCTCAGATTATTTGCTCAGGGTGCAGGTGAAAAACACACAACCATGATACATTCCTTGCCTACTTTTAAATAATTTGTATTCCGTTTATCTATCTGAACCTGAGATTCTCATCTTCTGGCACAGTATAAGACAATGCTCTGCTATTTATGAGGTTTTCAATGGTTAACTTTTCAGAAGTGTTCTGTCTCTTCTTCTTAGTCTGTCTTAATCTGGAAGCTCCATGAAACCTGTTTAACATGGGTGACCCTGTTATGGTTGTTGTTGAATTGTTCTGACTCATGGCAATCCTGTATAGTGTTTACAAGGAGCGATTGGGGTTTGAACTACCAACTCTGTGGTTAGGAGTCCAGTGATTATCTTACAGTGCCACATCAAGATTGCTAGTTAGTATCTAACATTCCTGAAGAATAGCTTCCAGTGGCACAGCAAAACACAAGTCACCCCAGTGTACAGACTGACATATCAGTGGTGATAAAGGTAAACAGCCACTCCCAAAATAAAGAATGTCATAGATACTGGCCAGTTGCTTTTTGAGTTATAAGTTCCTGAATGTAGGGTTTTAGAAATTCATTTTGATTGTTTTACTTGTATCAATGTCTTCAAAAAGAAAAAAGAGGAAAAAAACAAATGTAAAAAAGAAGTTTAAACCTATACTATATTTTCAAAGGGATATAGTACTTTTTCTGTGTATGCAATAATGTCTACTTTAAGATAGACTTATCTCTGAAAATAATGATAATGATGCAGGAATTTAATACAAATTGAAATAATTTGTTTATTTTTATTGCTATAGACCTACTAAATTATGTGAATATAATCTTTCTTAACTGCATACAAGCTCTCAACCATAGATTGCTGTTGTTAGGTGCTGTTGAGTCAATTTCAACTCATAGAAACCCCATGTAGAATGAAATAGTGCCCTTTACTGCACCATCCTCACAATCATTCCTACATCTGCAGTCATTGCTGTAGCCCCTGTGTCAATGCATCTTTTTGAGGTTCTTCCCTCTATTTTACCATGCATGATGAGCTTCTCCAAATATTGGTCCCTCTTGACAACATGTACAAAGTATATGAGAAAAAGTCTCACCATCCTTACATCTAAGAAACATTCCAGCTGTACTTCCTTAAAGACAGATTTGTTCATTCTTCTGGAGGTTCACTGAGTCCTGATGTGGAGTTATAAGATAAGCAGTGAACCACTAACCTCAAGGTCAGCGATTCAAATCCACCAACTTCTCCTGAAGAGGGTTGCTATGAGTCAGAACAAACTTGATGGCACTCAACAAACAAACAAAACTGGAAATTCATGATAACTTTAAAATTCTTTGTCAACACCATAATTCAAAATTATCAATTCTTCTGTAGGCTTCCTTATTCATTGTCCAGCTTTTTCACGCATATGAGGTGATTGAAAACACCATGGCATGAGTCAGGTGCACCTTAGTCCTCAGAGTAACATCTTCACTCTTTAACTATTGAAAGAAGTCGATTGCAGCAGATATGCCCAATGAAATTCATTCTTTGATTTTTTGATTGAGGTTTCCATAAGTGTTGACTGTGGATCCAAGTAAAATGAATTCCTTTACAGCTTCAGTCTTTTTACTTCTCAGAATGTTCTTTTTTAGATCCAGTTGTGAGGATTTCTGCTTTACTTTTCTTGAGGTGTAATCCATATTGAAGCCTAGAATTTTTGATCTTCATCAGTAAGTGCTTCATTTCCTCTTCCCTTCTAGGAAGGTTTTGTAATCTGCATATCACAGGTTGTTAATGAGCCTTACCCCAATCCTGATGCTGTATTCATCTTCATATGTTCTAGCTTCTCAGTTGTTTGCTAAGCATACAGACTGAATAATTATGGTGGCAGGATACAACCCTGATGCCCACATTTCCTGATTTTTAACACACAGTGTCGTCTTAGTCTGTTCAAATAACTGCCTCTATGTCTATGAAGGAGTCCTGTAGGAGTCCTGGTGTGGCACTGTGGATTAATGCACTGGGTTGCAAGGCCACTTTGAACTACAAAGTCTGAGGTTCAAGCCACCAGCTACTCCTGAAAACCCTATACAGGGTTTCTATGAGTCAGTACTTACTCAACTGCACTTAACAACAATGTCTATGTAGAGTGTCTTGGTGTCAATGTTATGGATTAATGCGCAGGACTCAAGGTCAGTTTGAACCACAAAATCGGTGGTTCAAGCTCATCAGTTTCTCCTTGGAAACCTTATACAGGGTTGCTGTGAATCACAACCTACTAGACAGTACTTAACAACAGCATGTGTATATAAAGGTTCCATATGAGCACAATATTTGTTCCAGAATTCTCATTTTAAGCAATGTTATCCACAGTTTGTTATGATCCACACAGCTGAATATCTTTGCATAGTCAATAAAACACAAGTAAACATCTTCTTGTATTCTCTGCTTCTAACAAATATCTATCTGACATCAGCAGTAATTTTCTTCTTTCCATACCCTCTTCTTACTCTGCTTTGAATTTCTGGTAGCCCCCTATCAATGCATTTTTGCAATATTTTTCAACAATCTTCAGCCAAATTTTACTTGCATGTGATATAATGATATAGTTTGATGATTTCCACATTCTGTTGGGTCATCTTTCTTTGGAATAGGCACAGTTTTTTCAATTAGTTGGTAAGGTAGCTATCTTCCAAATTTCTTGATATAGGAGATTATATAAATTAATAATGAGACATTTGTCTAAATAATAGGCATCTTGTAGTTCTTTATAAATTCTTCTAACAATTTTATTAATAAGATTTTATGAGGGTCACTATTAAAATATTTCCAATATTTCTGCTATCATATTTCTGTAGATTTTTTTTTGTGTGTTTTCTTATATTTAGCATTTTCTTCCTAACATATTACCAAAGGCAATGTATGTGGTCAAATTTTACAGTGAGTGCCAAGTCCATAGTCCTACTTCAGTTTGGCCAGGGGTCAATAGGATACTCTTGTTCAAGATTTTGACCCCAATGTTTCAGAAAAACAAACTTTGGTTTATATTGACAATACAACACTAGAAGGACATGACTTCAGTCACTTCTCCTCCCCCCCCCACACCACTCTGGCTTTCCTCTTGGTTTCTATTACTGTTTACATTCTATAAAACACATAGGAATCAGTAGTTGATTGAATGGTGTCTCTTAACATGTCCTATTTTCCAAAACTAGTGCATGAACTGGGTCTTTTCAGAGATAAATATGTTAAGGATCTCAAGATGAAGTCATCCTGGCAACCCTGTATAGAGTTTTTAAGAAGCAGCTGGTGGGTTTGAACTACTGACCTTGTGGTTCATAGTCCAGTGTTGATCCTATATCACCACACTAAGAGTCTTAATGGGTTTTCTTAATGAATCCTAAATACAATAAGTATCCTTATAATAAAGGTGAGGGGGAAAACAGGTGATGATAGAGGCAGATGGAGTTAGGCAGCTGAAAGGGACCTTTGGTGCCATCAGAAGCTGAAATATGCAAGAAAGGATTCTTCCCTGGAGGCTTTGGAGGAAGTAAAGTCCTGTCCCTTGATTTAGGACATCTGGCCTCCAGAGCTCAAGAGAATAAAGTTCTGTTGTTTTAAGGCATAAAGTTTGTAGTAATTTATAACAGAAGCTACTTGAAAACGAGTATAATACCTTTCCACTACATTTTATTTTGTATGTAAGCTAGATAGAGTTGGTTTCTGTTATTTACACACTTGAAGAAAATTGTAGTATATATTTTTGTGCTTATGAATGAACTAATTAAAATACAGAATATAAATTACTAAAAACTGTTCTTTTTTTTTTTTTTAACTTAAAAGAAGAGATTTACCCAAATATGATGGAAATTGGAAATTACACTTTATGAAACCTTATAAGTATCAGACTCTTGGAAGCTCTGATAGATCTCCAGTGCCATTGAGTTGATTCTGACTAATATTGACAGATTAGAATTAACTACTCCTTAGGCTTTCTGAGACTAAATCTTTATGAGCACAGATAGTCTCATCTTTCTCTCCCAGAAAGGCTGGTGGGTGTGAACTGCTGACCTTGTATCTAGCAGCTCAGTGCTTACCCACAGCACCACCAGTTCCTTCCTTTGATACACTGAGATTCTTACTTTCTGTTATAATCTAGGCCTGGCTATGTATTTAGTACAAACCCCATTTCCATTCATTGATCCACTTTTGCCTAGAGAATAAAAACCATGATATTTTTGTTGAGAAAATTTAGTATCTAGAAATATTGCCAAAATCTCATAAGCTTAAAACTAGAGAGTGTATCCAAATGGCAAATACCTAATGAATACATATATGAAATAAATTATGTGCTCACATTTTTGAGACTGAAATTCCTACTATCATCAAACATAAAATCCTTATTGTTCAAAATGCATATGTTCTCCTTTCCCATCAATACTTGTTAAATAAAAAAACTAAATATTTTCATTTAGTTTTGACTGCTAATTGATATAGTTAAACCTTTTCAAATCTAATGATATAGTGGAATTTTTACTAAGTTCTAGAAAATGAAATAAGACATAGATACATATAAAAGAGGAAAAAAGAGTAGATTTTTATATCACAAAGTCATTCTCTATTGATGTTTTATCTCCCACAGTCTAATAGGCAGTGTAAGTGGTTATAAGTAGAATCATGCTTAAATAAATATGTTCTCAGCCATGCAAGCAAGTATCTGCTGATTTCTGAAGATCTAGAAATACTTATATTTTGCATTTCTGTTTTCTGACCTGGATTGAACTGGACATACTGAAATAATGTGAGAAAGACTGTTCTCATGGTATTTTTGCTACAACCGGATGCAAATTTGCCAGGATTGCCATGAACATGCTTTTCTTCTGTTCAGCTTTGACTTTGAGAAATCATTCAAATCATGCAAAACCCAGCCCTTAATCTAAACTAACGTTAGACTATGACTTTCTTTTAAAATTCATAGAATTGTTTTACCAAACTTGTGAAAATAGAGGTTTTAGAAAGCATAATATTGCAAAAGGAGTTGTGTATGATGTTCTTGATGTCGTCTCACAACTCTTCTGGTCTTTGGTCTTTAGTGTTTAATGTATCAAATCTGTTATTCAGATGATCCCTAAATTAAGGTGGGATATATTCAATGTCATATTTTGGCTCTCCTGGACTTGTTTTCATTTTCTTCAGCTTCACTTTGAATTTGCATATGAGTAATTGATGGTCTGCCCTTGGCCTTGTTTTCATTGATGATATGGAGCTTTACCATCTTCTCTTTCCACAGATGTAGTCAATTTGATTTCCATGTATTCCGTCTGGTGAGGTCCATGTGTATAGTCGTCTGTTGTGCTGTCTAAAGAAGGTATTTGAAATGAACAAATCACTGGTTTTGCAGAATTCTATTTTGTGTTCTCCAGCATGATTTCCATCAAGGTCATATTTTTCAACTACTGATCCTTCCTCTTTGCTCCCAACCTTTGCATTCTAATCACCAATAATAATCAACACATCTTGATTGCATGTTTGATCGATTTCAGATTGAAAGAGTTGGTAGAATTATTCTATTTCATCCTCACTGGCTTTAGTGGTTGGTGCATAAATTTGAATAATAGTGCGTAAATTTGAATATGAACTGGGCTTCCCAATAGGCACATGGATATTATCCTATCACAGACAGCGTTGTACCTTATGACTGATCTAGATATGTTCTTTTTGACGATGAACGGAGCACCTTCAATATGTTATTCCTGGCATAGTAAACCATGTGGTTGTCAGATTCAAAATGGCCAATACAAGTCCATTTCAGCTCACTAATGCCAAACATATTGACGTTTATGCGTTCCATTTCATTTGTGACAACTTCCAATTTTCCCAGATTCATACTTCATACATTCCATGTTCCAATTTTCAATGGTTATTCACAGCTGTTTCTCTTCATTTTGAGTTGTGCCCCATCAGCAAATGAAGGTCCCACAGGCTTTTCTCCCACGGGCTTTACTCCATTCACACATCATCATGGTCAACTCTACTTTGAGGAGGCAGCTCTTCCCCAGTCGCATTTTGAGTGCCTTCCAACCTGAGGGGCTCATTTTCTGGCACTATATCTGACAGTGTTTCTCTGCTAATCATATGGTTTTCAGTGACTAAATATTCAGAAGTAGTTTGTCACTCCTTCTTCCTAGTCTGTCTTTGTCTGGAAGCTCATCTGAAACCTGTCCACCACTGGTGACCCTGATGGTATTTAAAATACTGGTGGCATATCTTTCAGAATCACAGCAACTCACAAGCCACCACAGTACCACAAACTGACAGACAGGTCTATACAGGGTCTCAATGTGTCAGAACTAACTTGAAGTCACTTAACAACAACAATCCTTATACAGGATCACTATGAGTTGGAACCAACTCACCAGCATTTTACCACACCATAACAAAAATAACATGAGTAGTTTTAATGAAACAAGTCTGAATTCATAGTGCTGACTCCAGGCATAGACTTTTCCCGTCTGCTGGCTCTGAAGGAAGGTCCTTATCACAGTGAGCTTCTGCTCCTAGGTGATCCTCAGATGATCTTCCCATCTCTGCTTCTTTAGCTCGCTTGTTGAATCCCTTTGATATCTCAAAAGAGATTGGTTTAGGGCACACCCTACACTTCTCCTGTCTTATTCACATAACAAAGATAACTCATTAACAGACATAGAGGTTATTGTTGTGTGCCATCAAGTTGATTCCATCTCAAAGTTACCCTACATGGGGTTTCTAAGTTGGTGATGGATTTGAACTGCTGACCTTGTGGATAGTAAGTAGTTCCATGCTGTGCTTATCCCACAGTGCCACACCAGGACTCAGACACAGAGGTTAGGATTTAGGAAACATAATTTGAAAGAACAGAATTCAATCCATAACAGAGGCTGTATGTGATTGTTAACATTCTGAAGGGTTCTTTTCCTTTCCCTACTAATTCTACTACCATATTCAAACATAACTTGCTTCTCTTTTCAATTCATGAAATAAATTAGAAAGGCTTCTTAAAAGGTCAAAACATTGCAGAATATTCTTCTCAGGAAAGGAGTGGCACATTTTCCACATAAAACAAATATTTATACATTTTTTTTATATTATACTAAGCCTTATCTAATTAAGATACTCTAAAATTGACCTGTATTTGCTTTTTCAGTCTAGCTGTGGCACTGTAAATTAAAAGCTGGATGGACTAATACCTGCAAGGTCAGCAGTTCAAACCTACCAACTGCTTCTTAGAGACTCTACACAGAGTATTAACTGAATCAATAGCACACAACAACAGTGAAGAAGGAAAACATCTGGTCCCTTTTCTTTGTATAATCATCATTTATCTACTTAGACATTAGACTAACCCTTCAATGTTCAACAACAACTAAACAAGTGGTGTAAATCAGCACTGTCTGCCAACCACAAGGTCGGCAGTTCAAACCCAACTGCTCCTCAGAAACACTATGCAGGGTCATTATGAGTAGGAACTGACTGGACAGCACTTAACAACAACAATAAACAAGTAAAAGTCCTTTGGTCTTTACTCATTGCTTTTATTGCCAACTCATTAATAAGCAACTAGATGACCTTGTAACTTTACTAAGATATTTTTTTTAACCCCTATTAAGTTGTGGAAATAGACATTAGTCACTTTGAAGCAATGTGAACAGAGTAAATGTTCTGTGAGTTTGCTGATGGGATACATTTTCTTCCACATATTTGCTATTTTTAGCCCCTGATTATCAACACCTGATATTCACATGCTTGCCTATATTTGAGAGATGTTAAAACATAACCACCACCCACTGCAAGGATCCCAGAATAATCTAAATTCACTTAAATAAATAGTACAAGGAATTTTGAAGAAGGAAAGTACATTCTTAAATTAAACATGTATGGTTGAATTATCCTTTGACTATTGCTCCAAATTGTTTGAAGAGTGGAAATTAAACTTTTAGTGGGCTGTACTGTTAGATAATTATCTGTGACCAGAGCTTTAAACCAATTCACTACAGTTGGACCCCCTCCTGAGAATTTACCTTTTCACCTCAGAGATACTGAATCATAGTCTACATTTTAGCAAAATCACCATAAAAATCACCTGGAAAGCTTGATAAAATGATCCTGGAAAACCAAATGAACCAGTTGAGGCCTGGTTTTATTGTTATGAAAATGGGAGAGCCCTTGCATATGAAATTAATGATAAATGGTCATTCCACAGATGTTGTTAAGTGCCATTAAGTCCGTCCTGACCCATGGCAGGGTTTCTGAAGAGCTGCTGGTGAGCTTGAACTGTCGACCTTGCAGTTTAAACAGATTTTGCAGTAGAGCACATTAATCCACAGTGCCACAACTAAAGTCAAATGTAAATGTTATCAGAGATTTCTCTAAAATATGTAAAATAGAGGTTACCTCTATAAGAAGAAAAGTAAAAATCATCTCCTATTACACCTTCTCCATGTTAAATGGTGGCAGACAATAGCGCAGTATCTTTTGAATTAGGAGAATGTTAGGAGCCAAGACATTTTTATTCATGCAACAAAGGCAATAGTAAACCAATCTCAAATATTCAAGAACATGAAAAGTGTTATCCACATATCCTACAAGGAAAAAAAAAAAAAAAGTCATTCAAAAATGTATTAACAAGGTTCTGTGATACAGGGGTTGAGGCATAGTCTGAATGGATAAAAGTGGGGAAATAATTTTAAGATGCTTGACTGTCTTATGAATATTGATGTCCCATGCCTACAATTGTAAAATGGACACTTGAGTGGGATAAAAAGGAATATTGGGAAACCTGATTATAGAGTTTGTAAGCCTGTCTTCAGCCTATAACTCTCTGGAATACCTAAAAGGGGTTCTAGAACTTGTCACATGAAACAGGCTTCTTGCAGAGCCTTTGTAGTATATAGGATCTTAGGTGGAATCCTGAGTCCCATCCAGAACCTTTTAAGGTTGGACATTCCCACTAGAAAGGACAAGCAGATCAGACTGGAGCAGCTAGAGGAATAGAAGATACTTCTTGAAAGAAAGACCAGCAGGAAAAATCCAAAACAAAAATGGCAGTCTGATTGGTTACTATAGGACAAGCAAGTTGTTTGCTGGAGAGCCACCAAGGGAAGTAATCAAGTCCCTTCAGGACAAACCACCTTCCAAGAGTGAACCTCAAAAGGATCACATGAGTTTGCTGGCAACTACATTTGTCTCCTGGTGAGGAGAAGTTGGGGAAAGGCAGCAATGAAGATATGGGCTGAATTCAACCATGTTCCATAGATCCTTGTAGACCTGGGATGAGAGATGAGAGAAAGCAGAGGAAGGGCTGGTTGGTCTGAAGTATGGTGAGACCTAGAGACCCCTAAGCCCATGGACAAGGACATAGCCACAGAAGGCTAGAACTGAAAGTGAATGTCCAGCTGATATGAAGTGAGGGGAGATACACTAGAACCCAAACTTGCAGAAATTACCCATTTAAGCTAGTTTTGATTGCTTGATGATCACAACTCGACTTGTTGTTATTATGTGCCGTGGAGTCAGTTCCAACTCATAGCGACCCTGCACAGGGTTTCCGAGGCTGTTCATCTTTAAGGGAGCAGAACGTCTCATCTTTCTTCTGAGGAGCAGCTGGTAGTTTCGAACTGATGACATTGTGGTTCACAGCCCGATTCATAACTGCTACGCTACCAGAGACTAGAAGATAAAAAAAATTTGATAAAGGAAACAAGTGTAAATTACTACAATTTGAATGAACTTTACCTATACTTATGGATGTAGTACCTCAAAAGAGCAACTGAGAGGGAAGGAGTCTTCATCTTATTCCCTCTGTATACAGGGTAGATAACAATTTATACATTGACTATCTAAAATGGGAGATGGGGCTGGGGGGCTGGGAGAATCTATAAAGGCATGAAGTAACTGACTTACAAGTTTTCAAAAGGGAGTTTAGTTTAAGAGTATGTGGGGAAGATAGAATCCCCACTGAATAGTTTTCATCTTGTCTAGATGGGTCTGGTGAAAAGAGATGGGATAAGACTCTTATGATTCAGTAGAAAATAATTGTTATCATGACTAATTGCGATGGTCAACACTGTAAAGGTAGAAGTTTGTTACTATAAAGGGGGGAGTAGTTAATCTTACAGTCCAGGAACAAAGGACCCTAGGACCATCAAGGTAGAAGAGCATGAGTGGAATGTGGGACCCTGTCCAGAGAAACAGTGACACATAGAGATACAGAGCAGCTGAGGACTATAGAATAATGGAAAGAGACAGACTGTGTACAGGAGGCCATGAGGCTAGCTTACAGAATGTGCCCTTTGATTGTTTAAATGATTGTATATTCCTGAGTGTCTTTGTGTGCATCAAAAAACAAAACCAAACCAAAAAACAGAGAGGGAATAGAAGCAAATACTGTTGAATGATGATGCATGGAGGGGATTGTAATCATTGCAAATGAAATGAAATATCATAGGATGAGTGTAAAACCAATGTTTTACATTGATAAGTTATGTAAATTATCACTTAATTCACAATAAAAACTTAAAAAAAAAAAGCACACAGAAACAAAAGAACTAGAATGGGGAATTTGAATCTATACAGTTTAACTTCACAGCTCAAGATTTTAGCCACTAAGCTCATAGATTTCAGATGAGGAAATCTATAGTTTCCAGATTTTCTGGAAAAAAAAAAAAAAAAAAAAAGACCAACATATGTATAGTAAAGCATTCATAAAATACATATAAATAAACATTTCTGTGGCCTAAATGTGAAGAAAAGATTTGCTTGATTAAATATAAGTAATCAAGATTAATGAAGTAATAACGATTGAAAATGATGAATTTAATGATCATTTGTTGTTGTTGTTGTCAGGTGCCATCGAGACGGAACCGACTCATAGCGACCCCATGCACAGCAGAATGAAACAATGTTCGATCCTGGGCCAATCTCACTACCGCTGCCACACTTGAGTCCATCAATGATGCCATCTGGCCAATCCATCTCATTAGGGGTCTTCCTATTTTTCTCTGACCCTCTACCTTACCCAGCATCACCTCCTTCTCCAGCGACTGTTCTCTCCGGACAATGTGTCCAAAGTAGGAGAGACGAAGCTTAGCCATCCTGGCCTCCAAGGAGCACTCTGGCTGTACTTCTTCCAAAACAGATCTATTGGTTCTTTTGGCAGTCCACGGCACTTTCAGTATTCTCCTCCAACACCACAACTCAAAGGCATCAATTCTTCTACTATCTTCCTTATTCACTGTCCAGCTTTTGCATCCATATGAGGTTATTGAAAATACCATGGCTTGGGTCAGGCGCACCTTAGTCCTCAAGCTGACATCTCTGCTCTTCAGTACTTTAAAAAGTTCCTGTGCAGCATATTTGCCCAATGCAATACGTCGTCTAATCTCTTGACTGCTGCTTCCGCGAGTGTTGACAGTTGATCCAAGAAGAATGAAGTCCTTGGCAACTTCAATCTCTTCTCCATTGAAAAGAATGCTGTAGAAGAGCCAATATAATCTTATTCAGAAAATGTTAATAGAATTAGAACAATAATTAGATTGCCAAAAAGACCCATTGTGAAATGCTAACATTGATATCAGTGAAATGGCTTACCTGATATAATGATAGTTTGTTAGAATTTTTAAAAAAAAGATAAAGAAAAAAAACTGTCTTTGTTTCAAATCGGCTTTTATCTAAATTTATACAAGAATACATTTAGGTATTTATTTACATTATTCTTAGTCTGTTAATTTCCATGGGAGAGAGAAAAGATGGAAAGTGTGAGGCTTGATATTTTTAAAGATGTGATAGTGACTTTTTTAGCATCCATCTCAAATTAGCAAAGAGGGGGAAAAGCATATAATGAAAAATACAGATTTGTTTAAACCTGTTTTCTTTATTTTATTGATTAATGTTGTTTCTGCTGTCCAATAGAATAGAAAAAACCTTTTACATTTTTTTTGGACAATTGATTTGGATTGTTTAAATGCATAATTTAACATACTAATTTATATGTATTCATTCATATCTCTAGTCCTTTTCAAGACAAAATAATAAAATTACTTTCTTGTATATATGTATATATAAGTATACTTAAACCTAAGAATAGAAATTGGTATTATCCTTTTAAAAAGTAGGTCAGATCATGTCACCCTTGTGCTCAAAATTCTCTACTTTCTAACCACCAACTCTAAGGGTTCTTATAGTGGGTGGCATGGCTCTGGAGAACATGGTCCCTGTCACTGATTTTACTATATCTCCAACTACACTCACTATTGCACACTCAGTTCCAGATACAGTGGCTTTTTTTTGTTATTTTTCTAATTGTTGTTGTTAAATTACAAGTCATTCTGACTCATGACTACCTTGTATAGGGTTTCTGAGGAATGGCTGGTAAGTTTGAACTGTCAGCTTTTTAGTTCAAACTGACCTTGCAGTCCAGTGCTTCTCCCACACCATGTTTTTGGGCCTTTGTAGACAGTACTCTTTGTTTGGTATTTTTTTCTCAAAGTTATCTGAAAGATTTGCTCTCTCAATTCTTTACATAAATAGCTTTTCACCCAGAACTTTCTCTTGACCTTTTTTTTTTGATTGCCCATCCTTCCCATAGTCTATTTGCTCTGTTCTGGTTATCTGACACTATGTCCTAAGATAGGAGTTTTCTGAAGTCTCCCTATCTACTATCATTCTTATAAACAGAATTTGGTTTTGCTCAGTATAAATTGCTGTCATGCTTTTTTTTTTTTTTTTTTTCCCCAAGTAGTATCTGAGTATGTGTGACTTCGTAAACAGGAGGGGCTGAATGAGACCCATATATAAGTTAATAGATTATATTTCAAAAACACAATTTTATAAAGGGTTCATGGGCTAGCATTTGGATGGCAGCTCAGGACCTCAACAAATGCCAAAGTAAAGCATGTTAACATAGAGGTAGACTACTTCTATAATGCACACATGACACACTTGCTTTTTCCTGGACCATAGTGGAGATATAATGTGACTTCATGTTTTTTTCCTTTTCTTCAATCACCTTGGTATACATATTATGATTAACCTCTCCTCAAGTGTATTATTCATTTTTTTATGGAAGGTAAACTACTCCAAACATGCAAATAAGGATTAAAAACCACCTTATATCATACATATTACTGTAACTCTGCCAGACCATGCACATTCATTGTCTACCAGCTCTAAACTCACAATTTCTGTGGGACTCAGATAGAAAGAATATCTCCCTAATGTGCAGTGATGTTTTATCCTCATCTGCTTTGTTTATCAGTATGACGTCTTCCAGACTGGAAGGAAGAACCTGGCAATCTACCTAAAAACAATTGGTTGATAAAAGCCTTATAAATAACAGAGGAAAATTGCCTGATATAGTGTGGGAAGATGTGCCACAAGGTACTCAATATCATGGGGAAAGATATGCCTCCTCAAAGAAGAATTGACATTAATAATATGCATGGAGTTAATCTTTTGAGACCTTCATTCGCTGCTATGTCAAGGACTTAAAATGAGAAGAGCTGCAAGCATCTATTAAGGGTTCAGAATGCCAAATTTTGAAGTATGACTCTAGAACCACTAGAATCTGTCAAAAAATAAAATGGAATGGATAAAGATGGATAATTCCACACATTGTTGATATGTGCTGTGGAGTCTGTTCCTACTCATAGTGACCCTGTACAGGGTTTCCAAGGCTGTAAATCTTTACAGGAGCAGAAAGCCTCATCTTTGCTCCCACGGAACAGTTGGTGGTTTTGAACTGCTGACCGTGAAATTAGCAGCCTGATTTGTAAGCAGCCCAATTTGTAACCACTATGCTACCAGAAGTCTCTACAGGTCGGTACCAACTCGATGGCACATAACAATAACAGTAACATGCTACCAGAGCTCCTTAATTCTAGGCATTAGTGAGCTGAAATGGGCAGTGTTTCATTCTATTATAAATAAAATAGCTATGAGTCAGAATCAACTCAACAGAATCTAGCAACAGCAAAATTACTCCTTCCACTTTCAGAGTTCCAAAAGTTTTTCAAATCTCCAGGCTGGTGGAGAAACCTCTTATTTGTAGTACAGACAGTCTCTGGGTTATGAGCAAGGTTCTGTCCTAAGTGTGTCTCTAAGGTACTTTTATTGGTAAAGTCAGAACAGGTATGTAAAAGTCTGTTTTAGTTTAGTGCAAACAGAGGCTCTAGTCTTTTCAAAGATTTAAAAGCTGCACTGCAGAAAGTGAAGGTAATTGTAATGAATTTGTTGCAAGTAGAGGTTGACTTACCATTTCAAAGTGAGCGCAAAGTTATATAACATTAAAAGGCAAATTCTGATGTGACACTGTAAGATAAGTACTGAACTGGTAACTGCAAGGTGGGCAGTTCAAATCCACCAGACACTCCTCAGAAACCCTGTGAGTCAGAACCATCATGAGTCAGAACCAACTGAATGGCAATTAACAACAACAGGCAGAAACAGAGCATGCCCTTAAGCAGTTTCAAAATAACTTTCGAAAATATCTTCAAAGTACCCAGTACCCAGCTTGCAATAAAATAACCAAACTGGTTGAAACCATATAATTCCATATATGCCCAAGCCTAAACAGTAATGTAGTCTCATTAAGTGTCTTGTTCATAGTAATTTTTCGGGGTCTGGGTGAAAACTTAACACACTGATTAAGGACAATGGAAGGGGAGTTGAACCATCGTTTTGCAAAATGGCTAATCATAATTTGATTTGTGCCTATGCTCACTTCTGTCACGCTTGTTCCTGCTTTACCCCCTATAAAAATCATCACCTAGCTAACAAAGAGCAGTCTTGTAGGCAACTAGTCCAGCCAGTTTCTTTGGTCAGTTCCTCGGCCAATGAGATAAAGTCGCCTTTCACATCCTCTACTAGGTCTCTTCCTGGACTGAATCACACCAAGGAGAACCCAGAATTCCCCATAACAGTAGTTGTAAGTAGTACGTTTGTAATGCAGGACTTTTTACATCTCCATTGCCTTTTTTTTTTTTTTTCTTAAATGTTTTATTGTGAATTAT
Organism: Chrysochloris asiatica; assembly: GCF_000296735.1. Taxonomy (NCBI): domain Eukaryota; kingdom Metazoa; phylum Chordata; class Mammalia; order Afrosoricida; family Chrysochloridae; genus Chrysochloris; species Chrysochloris asiatica. The sequence goes on from NW_006408577.1 coordinate 12,983,121, forward strand.
GTGATAGTTTACATGGAAGAACATTCGTTTTACATTCATTCTATCGTATATCGTCTCATTGCCATGGTTACAATCCCCTCCATTCATCATCAACCAACCAAAGGGTATACCCTGCAATCCTGCCCCCCATACCCCCTAGGTCTTCAGCACACAGTCCCTCTCCCTCTCTGGATCTAAAGTCCCCAGCTGCTCCATTTCTCCACATCATTGTCATCGTCTCTGCCTCCATTTCAGGCATCCCTGCTTCTCTGGGTAGGGTCCCGCTCTCCGCTCTTCTCCCTTGATGGTCCTAGGGACCTCTGCTCCTAGACTGGAAAGTTAATCACTCCCCTCCTTGCTATAAAATGTCTACCTTTACATTTCCAACCCTCAAAATCAGTCCTGATAACAATTATTTACTATTGTATCACAAGACACCCGGCTGTATTTCATTGGATCAGCCCCACCTAGACAGATTGGATACTACTCATTGGAGAATTCTACCTTCCTTCAGGCCCCCTGGATCCATTGCCTTTAACAGGATCTTTGGTTTGAAGAGATATGTAGGTGCCAGTCTGCCAAGAAGACAGTAAGTTATAGGAAGCATATTTCATAAGAAGTTAGAAAAAGGGTAGAAATGTCAACAGGGATTTTCCTAAGGGAGATCACTAAAGAATTCCAATATTATGCACTCCTTGTTGTTGTTGTTAAGAGCCATCAAGTCAGTTCTGACTCTTAACAACAGTTTGAATCTCTGACTTTGCTGTACAGTGCTTATACTACAATGTCTCACCAGGACTCCATTCATTCATTGTTGTTGTTGTTGAGTATAGTTGAGTCAGTTTCAAGGGTTTCTGAGGAGCGGCTGATGAGCTTGAACCTTGGACCTTGTGGTTCAAATTGACCTTGCAGTCCAGAGCATTAATCTACAGCACCACATCAGTACTCCAATTTGTGTTGGAAATCCTAAACTCTTTGCCTGTGGTTATAATTCCCTTAGTGATAATGTGTGTCTTTGTTATGTTAATGGATCAGGACTAGTGTAGGGTGTGTTTTAAAGGGCTCTCTTTTGAGGCTAGCTGTTGTTGTAAAGTGATTCCCACCCATAGTGACCCTGTATAGAGTTTCACTTATTAGTCACCAGTAAAAGAAACTTACTATACTTTTATATCCTTTAAGACTTAACTCGCATTTTTTGCAAGACTTCTCAAGAAATGTAGTGAAGTATCCCTCAGGAGATAACACCCATCTCTGTAGACTAATTCTAGGAATTAGGAAGGCAAATGTGTAAAGTAGCAGGAGCTTGCGTTTTGGGATGCTAGTCTTACAGTACAAGTGACAATAAAATTCACTAATTGTTGGACCAGATATTGAACTAATTATTTGAACATGATATTAGTTTTATGTAAGTCAATCTATAAAATTTCATGGTCAAAGTTTCTTTCAATCTAGTTTTAAGATATATTCTTATTCTGACTCTAGTATTTGTTGATTTTCTTTATTTGGGTCTTGATTTATTCTTTATTATTTCCATTTCTACCTCTCCTACAAAGTCCTGTAGGAAAATAATTCAAGATGGGTAGTACAGGCAACAGCTTAACTTCATTGTGGTTTCCCATCCTTTAACAATTATGACTAGGGAGTGACAGATGCAATTGGCCCAGGAACCTAATGCTAAAACTGGTTTTGAGACAAAAGTCAAGACATCAAATCCAGCAGTACAAACAAGAGAGATGAAAATCTACAGAATTCTCTAATTTAAAACAAAGGATTTTTTTTTTTTTGCATTTTAAATTAATGACTCAAATAAAATTTGTACAAAAGAAAATAGATTACATGGTTGATGCAAAGTCTAATTTATTAGACCCCATCGTTTGCATATTTATAACTTATGCAATAACTTACTAACTGCTGTAATGTGCATAAGCTGATGAGAAAGCTAAAAACGGCAAGCCCATTACCATCACATCAATTCCAGCTCACAGTGAGTGGACAGTACAGGGTAGAACTGCTCCAGAGCATTCTCAAGATAGCCAGTCTTTATATGAGTAGGCAGCCTCATCTTTCTTTAATGGGTTTGAATCACCTACCCTGCAGTCAGTTGTACAGTATTTAACCCACTGTACCACTAAGACACTGTGATGATGGTAGATATGATTTACTGTCTGAAGTTTTATTAGATGATGGAGAATTTCACTTGGAAGGCTTTATTAGTCTCATAGACAACCGTCATCTGTTTTGGATGATTTTGGAGACAGAATTTTTAGGTCCCTTCCAGCTCTGATCCTGTGTCTGGGTCTAAACAAAATGAATCATTCCCCAAAAATATTGCCAAATGTCCACATCAGCACTTCGTGGTGCTGCCTTGTTTGAGAGGCTCAACTGAGAGCTTGCATTTAGAAAATATCCTGGAGGACCTCCTATTCAAAATCCATTCACCTTAAAACACCTCCCTTCCACATTTTCGCATGTGATGGTAGATACTCTTTGTCCCACACACCACACTCTATACATACACCTTAAGACTCTTTAAAACTCTTTAACTAAGTCTTCATTTCTCATCCAATACAGGTTGCAAAGCTGCAAGGAATATAATTAAATCACAGCTTGCACATTTGCCCTTTGGGTCTTATATGAAGTGAAGTAAATCACTGCCTCAAAACTTGCTTTTCTCTAGAAAAAAATGCCTTTCTACTTTCAAAGATTCAAATTGTTCAGTTTATTACAGGATTATCACAAGACCTTTTTTTTTTTTTTTTAATAACCTGCTATAAAAATTGTTTTCTCAATCATGTCTGTTTCTGGTGGTACATTGCAAAGATTTATGCTCTTATACAGATAAGAGAAATATGAATTTTAGCCTTGATAGATCTGTTTTATCCCTTTCCTGTTTGCATACCTGTGCTGGAGGAAGATGAGGTTTTCTGTTCCCATAAAGATTTTCAGCCTCTGAAAATCTATACAGGGTCACTCAGAGTCAGAATGGATTCAATGGCATACAGCCACCACCAGCACCAGGGAGACTTGTGTTGTAGGGCGATATCACAGTGTCTGCATAAAATAACAGCAAAAGAAATTTATTGAGGAATAGAGACAGTCGAGACCTGGAAAACATTCCAATTCACAGAGAGAAAAAAATGGCCCCTCCACCAGAAAGTCAGGAAGTAAATCATTTTGGTACAGTTGGAGCAGGAATCAATGTTACAAAATCATAATTAGATGAAAAAGAATCAGGGGAATCAAAGGTAACATATATAAAAGCAGGGATTTAGCAGGGATAGGTGGATGACATATATGTAAGATTACATGATTAGTTAAGTGTACATAATTGCAAGCACACGTGCTCTTCAGTTTATTACAGGATAATCACAAGACAATAGCATCAATAGCATGAACTTCTTCTTATTATTTTTTTCTTTTTTTGATAACCTGCTATAAAATTTGCTTTCTCAATCGTGTCTGTTTTGGGGGTATTTTGGGGAGTACATTATAAAGATTTATTGATAATCATAAACTTTGGGGTATAAGCGATCACATCTTTTATTTGTTTGACCATAGTGGAGAGACCCTTTGAGGATACATACTGATAGTCTGCACTTTCCAGATCTTAGAGAAAAATAATTTCCCCTCTAGGATATATAGTTATGCCAGCATCAAAGTTAGGTGAGCAGTTTTCTTCTTTCTAGTTCTGTCACCTACCTGTTTTTTTCTTCTCGATATTTTTGTTTATTTTTTCTTCTCTTTCTTCTCTGTTCTTCTCTTATTATCCTTCTAGACTTCATTTTGTAAATAATAACATGATAGAGAACAGATTGAAGTTGTCAAAGACTTCATTTTGCTCAAATCAATATACATGGAAGCAGCAGTCAAGAAATCATAAAATACATTTCATTAGGTGAATCTACTATGCAAGACCTCTTTAAAGTGTTCAAAAGCAAAGATGTCAGTTTGAAGACTAAGTGTGCCTGACCCAAAAATGGTGTCTTAAATAACCTTTTATGCATGTAAAAGTTGGACAATGAATAAACAAGACCATAGGAGAATTGATGCATTTGAGTTATGGTGGTAGAGGAGAGTATTAAAAATACCATGAACCACCAAAAGAACAAACAAATCTGTGTTGAAAGAAGTACAGCCAGAATGCTCCTTAGAAATCAGGATGGCCAGAGTTCATTTCTCATACTTCATACATAGTATTAGAAGGGACCAGTCCCTGGAGAAGACATCATGTTTGGCAAAGTGGAAGGTCAGGGGAAAAGAGGAAGACCCTCAATAAGATGGACTGGCACAAGAGAAGCAGCAGTGGGTTCAAGTGTATCAATGAGTATGAGGGTGGTGCAGAACCAGACAGTGTTTTGTTCCTTTGTGCATAAGTTCATTATGAGTCAGTACTGACTTGACAACACTTAAATACAATAACAACAGCAAAAGACAATTAGAAAAAGAAAAATCTGAAGAAAGCTTACGGTTTATGTGAAATATCATGAAAAGGAATAACTTAAAGATGATCAGAATTCCAGAACTGGATTAAACAATATAAAGGCACATAGAAATTTGTCAGAGTTGTTGGAAGAAGACTTTCCTAACATCATGAAAGACAAGATTAGCATTCAAGAAGTGGACTGAACCCCAGCTGGTTAGACTCCAAAAGAAAAGCACCAAGATATATCATAATCAAACTCTCTAAGGACAAATTCCTGAGAGCACCTTGGGAAAAATGAAAAGTTACCTACAAAGGAGAAACAATAATACTATGCGCTGATTTCTCAGCAGAAACCATGTAGGCAAGAAGACAATGGTGTGATATATATAAAACTCTAAGGGAAAAAATTTGCCAACCAAGAATCATATACCCAGCAAAGCTGATTACCACAAATTATATACCACAAAGCAAGCCTCAATAAATTAAGAAATGCTATAAAGTGTCTTCTCAGATCATGTTGTTTAGTACCATTGAGTAGGTTCTGACTCATAGCAACCCTTTATAGGATTTCCAGGGTGCAGCAGGTGAGTTTGAATCTCTGACCTTGCAGTTCAAACTGACCTTATGGTCCGGTGCATATTCTACAGCATGACACCAGGATTTCTCTCAGACCACAGAACTATGAAAGTAGAAATAAGCAATGGGAAAAACAAGGAAAAACAAGAAAAAAAAAACCCGCTTAAAAGCTAAGTGCAATAGAAGATATAAAAATAGGAAATTAAAAAAATTTTCTGAGGTTCAAATGAGAAAAATAATACAACATATTAAAACCTTGGGACACTGCAAAATAAGTGCTCAACAGACAATGTATAGCAGTAAACACACATCCAAAAAGAAGAACCAAAATCAACACCTTAAGCAAACATCACCAACAATTAGGAAAAGAGCAGAAAAGTAAGCCTACAGGCACTAAAAGATAAAAATAAGTAAAGATTAAAGCAGCAATTAATAAAGACTAGAGTAAAAAATAAATAAATGTAACAGAAGACAGAAAAACAAGAGAAAGAATCAACAAGATAATAAGTTGAGTTCTTTGAAAGGATAAATAAAATAGACAAACTACTGGCAAATGTAACAAAAGAAGAGAAGAAGATGCAAATAACGTGAATAAGAAATGATATGGATGATACCAAAACAGAACCAATGCCAGCTCTCTGACAATGTACTGTTGCAACAGTTTTCAAATTACCTTTAGCAAAATTTTACTTGCATGTGATATTAATGATATTTTCCGATGGTTTCCACATTTTTGGTCACCTGTCTTTGGAATGGGCACAAATATGGATCTCTTCCAGGCAGTAGGCCAAGTAGTTGTCCTCCGAATATTTTGTCATAGATGAGTGCCACCAGTGCTGCATCAGTTTGTTGAAATATTTCATTTTGTCTTACATCAATTCCCAGAGTCTTGTTCATTGTCAATGCCTTCAATGAACCTTGGACTCCTCTTTCAGTATCATTGGTCCTTGATCATGTACTACTTCTTGAAATGGTTGAATATCAACCATTCTTTTTGGTACAGTGTTCTGTTTATTTCTTGCCCATAAAATCTTTTAATATCACAAGTCAAAGCTTGAATACTTTCTTCAGTTCCCTCATTTTGCAAAACGCCAAGCGTGTTCTTCATTTTTGGTTTTCTAACTCCACGTCTTTGCACATTTCGTTACAATATTTATTTTGTCTTCCTGAGCTGACATTTGAAATTTTTTATTCAGCTCTTTTACCTCCTCATTTCTTTATTTTGCGTTAGCAACTCTATGCCTGAGTACAAATTTCAAAAACCTATTCTGATATGCATTTTGGTCTTTTTCTTTTTTCTTGTCTACTGAATGGTATTTTGATTTTCTTCCTGTATGATGTTCTTGATGTAATCCCACGACTCTTCTGGTCTTTAGTCTTTAGTGTTTAATGTACCAAGTTTGTTCTTCAGATGATCTCTAAATTCAGGTGGCATTTGTTCAAGATCATATTCTGGCTCTTGTCGATGATGTGCTTTAATTTCTTCACCTTCAATCTGAAATTGAATTTGAGCAATTGATGGTATTCCAAAGTCTGCCCCTGACCCTGTTTTGGCTGATGATATGGAGCTTTTCCATAGTCTCTTTCCATAGATATAGTGAATTTGTTTTCTGTGTATTCCAATTGGTAAGGTCCATGTGTATAGTCAACTTTTTTGTTGTTTCAAAAAGGTATTTGCAATGAAGAAGTCATTGGTCTTGTAAAATTCTATCATGTGATGTCCAGCATTGTTTCTATCACCAAGGCCATATTTTACAACTACTAACGTTTCCTCTTTGTTTCCAAACTTTGCATTCTAATCACTAGCAATTATCAATATATCTTGATTGCATATTTGATCAATTTCAGACTTAAGATGTTGGTAGAATTCTTCAATTTCATCATCACTGGATTTTGTGGCTGGTGTATAGATTTGAGTAATAATGGAATTAACAGGTCTTCCTTGTAGGCATATGGATATTTTCGTATCATAAATAGAATTGTACTTCAAGACTGATCTTGATATGTTCTTTTTAATGATGAATGCAATGCCATTACTCTTCAATTTGTTATTCCAGGCATAGTAATCCATGTGAATGTCAAATTCAAAATGGCCAATATCAGTCCACTGCAGCTCACTAATGCCTAGGATATCTGTGCTTATATATTCCATTTTCTTTTTGACAATTTCCAATTTTCCTAGATTCATACTTCATACATTCTATGCTCTGATTATTAATTAATGTTTACAATGGTTTCACTTCATTTTGACTAGTGCCCCATCAGCAAATGAAGGTCCCAAAGGCTTTACTCCATTCACATCATCACAGCTAACTGTACTTTGAGGAGGAAGCTCTTTCCCAGTCGTATTTTGAGAGCCTTCCAACCTGAGTGGCTCATCTTCCGGCATTGTCTCTCTTCATCATGTTTCAGTATTCAGTCTTCTTGTGCTGACAGTGTTTCACTGTTATTCATAACATTTTCAGTTAAATATTTGGAAGTAATCTGTTTCTCCTTCTTCTTAGTTTGTCTTCATCTGCAAGTTCATCTGGAACCTGTCCACCGTGGGTGACCCTTCTGGTATTTAATATTGAAAATAAGAAGTAAAACACTCTCTATTTGCTGATGATATGATTCTATACATAGGAGATACCAAAGACTCAGCAAGAACATTACTGGAACTCATTGAAATATTTAGCAAAGAGGAAGGGTATAAGTTCAAAGGTCTATTTGATTCCTTTACACTGAAAAAGAAATCAGGAAAAGAATACCATTTGCATTAGTCACCCAAAAGATGAAATACTTAGGAATAAATTTAACCAAAGAAACAAAACACCTATACAAAGAAAATTATAAAACAATACTACAAGAAACAAAAATAGGATATACCATGCTCATGGAAAAGAAGACTTTACATTGTGAAAATGTCAGCATTACCAAAAGTGCTCTATAGATATAATGCAATCCCAATCCACACTCCCACATCAATTTTCAGCAAGATGGAAAC
>NW_006408577.1:12992546-12994470 GCF_000296735.1 Chrysochloris asiatica
TTTTCTTCATAGAACCCAGCTTCTCGGATTATTTGCTCAGCATACAGGTTGAATAATTATGGTGAAAGAATACAACCTTGTCTCACACCTTTCTTAATTTTAAAACATTCAGTGTTCCCACGTTCTGTGCAAAAATTTATAGAAAACTTCAACATCTAAATAAGGAAAACAAATAATACAATTAAAAAGTAGGCAGAGGGCATGAGTAGACATGTCATCAAAGGAAACATTAAGGGTGGCCAACATACATATGAAAAATAGCTCAAGGTCACCAAACATTGCTGTTGTTAAGTACCGTGGAGTCGGTTCTGACTTATAGTGACCCTGCACAGGGTTTCCAAGACTGCAAATCTTTACAGGAGTAGAGAGCCCCTTCTTTCTCCCGCGGAACAGCTGCTAGTTTCAAACTGCTGGCCTTGAAGATAGCAGCCCGATTTGTAACCACTACACTACCAGAGCTCCTTAGAGAGATACAAATCAAAGCAAATAACAAGGTATCGTCTCACCCCAGCATTAATATCAAACCTCAGAAAGACAGAAAACAGCAAATGCTGGTGAGATTGTCGAGTAACTGGGACATCCCTACACTGTTAGTGGTACTGTAAAATGGTGAAATAACTTTGGAAAACAGTATGACACTTACTTAGAAAATTGGAAATAGAAATACTGTATAATCCAGCAGTTCTGCTACTTGGTATATATATACCCTCATGAAATAAGATCCACAATATGAATAGATATATGCACATCCATATTCATCACAGCACTATTCAAAATAACAAAAAGATGGGGACCTCATAAATGAACCTCAGTGGAAAAATGGATAAAGTAACTTTGGTACATATATACAACGGTATACTATGCAACATTGAAGAATAACAGCAAATCTGCTAAACATCTCATAATGCCGATGAACTTGGAGAATATTATACTAGTGGTGGTAGTGGTGGTTGTGTGCCATGGTGTCGGTTCTGATTCATAGCGAGCCTGTATAGGGCTTCTGAGGTTGTAAATGCAGAAAGCCTCATCTTTTTCCCATGGAACTACTGGTGGTTTCAAATATACTGAGTGGAATTAATTAATCATAGAAGGACAGATATTGTATGATATCACTATTGTAAAAAGTCAAGAAAGAGATTTCATGCTAAAAGAGACATTTTTTGATAATATCAGATATAAGAATGAAGGGAGAGTAACTTGCTGGTTAGAGGATGAATAGATGTTAATTTAGGTAATGGGAAGGCTATATACAATAAGAGGGTGGTTGGTAGAAAAAATGGTGAAGGGGGGGAAGACACAGGGAGGAGTGCAAGAGTTAGAGGGAGTAGAGGCAAATACTATTATAAACACAATTCTAGGAGTCTTGATGTGGCACTGTGGGCTATTGCATCAGACTGCAAAGTAGTTTGAACTGCAAGGTCGGTGGTTGAAGCTCACCAGTGGCTCCTTGGAAACACTCTACAGGGTTGCTATGGGTCAGAATCAACTCTACGGTACTTAACAACAACATTAACAGTGATCTGTGCTTAGATGCATGGATAGATACATTAGCAGAATGGGTATGGAAAGTACAGTGGGAGTGTACCCACAAATAAATAAAGGTTTTACAGAAGATATTTGCACAAGAATATTTGCTGTAAACATATGCATGAATCTGATGCAGGGGGAAGCTTTATGAAACCTTCTTAAACATGATCAAATACCTTGAATGAATAAGTTGCTGGGCCTGGGAAATCAGAATCAGAGAATTAGAGAACAGTATGGTTGATCATGATCAGTATAACAGACTCCACAAAAACAATGTTCTACACTCTACTTTTTTTTTTTTTAATGTTTTTATTTTGGATTGAGTGAAAGTTTACAGGGCACATCATCAGCTTCACATTCAACCATTCATATAGCTTGTTTCATTACATTGATTATT
>NW_006408577.1:12995120-12998108 GCF_000296735.1 Chrysochloris asiatica
TCTAGCAGGGGTAGCAAATTAGTAGCCACTCAGTGTTCACTTTGAGAATTGCTTATATCATAAATTTGAGCATGTAGCTGATGAATATCCACAGACAAGTGGATATTATTCCACAACCTCCTGAAATGCTGTTAGATTAAGTTCCAGATCTACACTCTACTTTTGTGATTTACTGTTTTTGGGTGCCATTAAGTTCTGACTCATAGCGATCCTGTGCACAAAAGAAGTACTACTTAGTCCTGCACCATCCTTACAATTGTTTCTGTGCTTGAGAACATTGCTATTGCCTCTGTGCCAATCCATCTCATTGGGGGTCTTCCACTTTTTCACTGACCCTTCACTTTACCAACCATGTTGTCCTTCTCCAGGGATTGGTCCTTCTTAATATCATGTCCGTAGTATGAGAGACAAAACTTCACCATTCTGGCTTTTAAGGAACATCCTGACTGTACTTCTAGCAACACAGACCTGTTTGTTCTTCTGGAAGTCCATGCTACTTTCAGTATTCTCCAACAACACAATTAAAATGCATCAATTCTTCTATGGTCTTTCTTATTCATTGTCCAACTTTCACATGCATATGAGGCTATTGAAAATACTATAGTTAGGGTCAGGCACATCTTAGTCTTCAAACTGCTATCTTTGCTCTTGAACACTAGAAAACATGTCTTTTGCAGCAGACTTGCTTGCTGTAAGACATTCAAACGATCGATACATCGTTTGATTTCTTGGCAGCTGATTGCAATGAGTGTTGATTGTGGATCCAAGAAAAATCAAGTCTTTAACAACTTCAATCTTTTCTCCATTTATAATGATGCTATTTACTAGTCCAGTTGTGAGGATTTTTGTTTTCTTTACATTGAGATGCAACCCATACTGAAGACTGTAATCTTTGACCTTTATCAGTATTTTAAGTCCTATTCATTTTCAGTAAGCAAGGTTGCATTATCTGCGTATCTATCACACATTGCTAATGAGTCTTCCTCTTATCCTGATGCCATTTTCCTCTTCATATAATCCAGTTTCTCAGATTATTTGCTAAACATATAGATTAAATAAGTACGGTGAAAGAATACAACCCTGGTGCATACCTGTCCTCATTTTAAACAATTTAGTATAACCTTGTTCTGGTCTAAGAACTAACATTTGGTCTGTGTACAGGCTCCTAATGAGCACAATTAAGTGTTCTGGAATATCCATTCAATGCAATGTTAGCCATAGCTTGTCATAATTCACATGATCAAAAGCCTTTGCAGAGTTAATAAAGCACAAATAAACATCTTTCTGGTATTCTCTGCTTTTAACAACCATCCATCTGATGTTAGTCAGCAAATGATATCCCTAGCTTCAAGTTCTTTTCTGGATGTGGCTTGAATTTCTGTCCATTCTCTGTCAATGTACTGTTGCAGCCATTTTTGAATTATGTTTAGCAAAATTTTACTTGCATTTGTTATTAATGATATTATTCAAAGATTTTGGCATTCCGTTGCACCACCACTCTTTGGAATGGCACAAATATGGATCTCTTCTAATCAGTTAGACGGGTAACAGTCTTCCAAAGTTCTTAGCATAGATGATTGAGTGCCTCCATTACTGGATCAGTTTGTTGAAAGACTTTGATTTGTATTCCAACAATTCCTGAAGCCTTGTTTTTCGCCAATGCCTTCAGTGCAACTTGGACTTCTTCCTTCAATAGTGTTGGTACTTTATCAAATGGTACCTCTTTAAATAGTAAAACATTGAGCATATCATTTTGGCACTGTGCCTCAGTGTATTCTTTTCATCTCCTTTTCATGCTATCTTTATAATTAAGTATTTTGCCCATTGCAGTTGTTGTTGTTGTTAAGTGCTGTTGAGTTGGTTCCGACCCATAGCGACCCTGTATAGGGTTTCTGAGGAGCAGCTGGTGAGATTGAACCACCAGCCTTGCAGTACAAATAACTTTGCAGTCTGGCACATTAACCCCCAGTGCCACACCAGGACTCCATTTTACTCACAGAATCCATCAACATTTCAAATTCAGGCTTGAATTTTTTCTTTAGTTCTTTCAGCTTGAAAAACCCTGAGTGTGTTCTTCTCTTTTGTTTATCTAACTCCAGGTCTTTGAACAGTTCATTATAATACTTGGCTTTGTTTTCTGGAGCTACCCTTTGAAACTTTCGGTTTAGCTCTTTACTTACTCCTTTCTTTCATTAACTTTAGCATCTCTATGCTGGAGAGCAAATTTTAGAGTCCGTCTCTTCTGACATTCATTTTGGTCTTTTCTTTCTTTTCTGTCTTTTAAATGACATTTTGCTTTCTTCCTGCATGATGTTCTTGATATCTTCCGGTCTTTGGTCATTCGTTTCTAATGCATCAAATTTGCTCTTGAGATGGTCTCTAAATTCAGGTAGGATATGTTCATGGTCATATTATGGCTGTTGTGGACTTATTTTAACTTTTTCAGCTCCAGACTCTACTTGTATATAAATAATTGATTGCTTGTTCAACAGTTTGTCCTTGGCCCTGTTTTGCCTGATGATATTGAGCTTTTCCACCCCGTCTTCCGAAAGATGTAGTTAATTTCATTCCTGTCTATTCTATCTGGTGAGGTCCATGTGTATAGTTGTCTTTTACACTGTTTTAAAAAGGAACGAAACAATGTCCGATCCTGGGCCAATCTCACTACCGCTGCCACACTTGACGGGGGACACTGCCTAGCGGGAAGAGACTGCAGTGGCCAGCCAGGCTGTCCTACTTACCCTGCGAGGGCACCATCTGGGCCTAGCTGTTGGATCTTGGCTTTGAGGTGGGGTCGACCAACTTAGAGACCCACAAGCGCAGCCCAAAGCATCTCATTACAACCCTGTTGCCCCTGCTGCGCTTCCACCTCTTGACTGACATGACATCCCAGGATGGAAATCCCACCTTTGAGCCAGACTTAAGGGCCATAGAGCAAGGAGATTCGTGTTTAACAGCGACCACACAACCGCCACTCGTCTGTCTGTC
>NW_006408577.1:13001083-13003109 GCF_000296735.1 Chrysochloris asiatica
ATGGCACATAACAACAATAACAACAACAACCTCTTTGTTTCCAACCTTTGCATTCAAATCACCAGTAACTTTCAATGCATCTTTATGTATATTTGCTCAATTTCAGACTGAAGAAGTTAGTAGAATTATTGCTTCATCATCACTTGCTTTTGTGATTGGTGTGTAAATCTGAATAATAGTGGTATTAACTGGTTTTCTTTGTGGTATTAACTAGTAAGTGTATGGATATCATCCCTTCAGAGACAACACTCAGGATAAATCTTGAAATGTTCCTTTTGACGATGAATGTGACACCATTACCCTTCTATTTGTCATTTCTAGCATAGGAAACCATATGGCCGTCTCTGATTCAAAATGACCAATACCAGTTTACTTCAGCTCATTAATGCCTAGGATATCAATCTTTATGTATTCCATTTCAGTTTTAACAACTTCCAATTTTCTCGATACACAATTCATCCATGCCTTCTATGTTCTGATTATTATGTTTACAACAGTTTCTACTGAATTTCACCTGTGCTCCATCAGCAAATGAAGTTCTTGAAAACTTTATTCTGTTTGTGACATCATGGTCAAGTCTACTTTGAGGAGGCATCTCTTCCCCAGTCATATTTTGAGTGCCTTCCAACCTGAGGGGCTTATCTTTTGGCACTATATTTGACAATGTCCCACTGCTATTCATAAGGTTTTCAGTGGCTAACTATTCAGAAGTAGTCTGCCTTTCCTTCCTCCTAGTCTGTCTTAATCTGAATGCCCTCCTGAAATATGTATACCATGGATGACACTGCTGGTATTTAAAATACTAGTTGCATAACTTCCAGCATCACAGCCACAGCCAAGCCACCAAAGTATTACAAACTTACGGACCCATTGTTGTTGTTAAGTGCTGTTGTGTGAGTTCTGACTCATAGTGACCCTGTCTAGGATTTCTGAGGAAAGACTGGTAGGATTGAACCACTGACCTTGTGGTTTAGAATGACTTTGCGGTCCAGTGTGTTAACCTGAAGTGCCACATAGAGACTCATAAGGATCTTGAATAGGGTTTCTGATACACTAAGTCTTTAAAGGAGCAAACAGCCTCACCTGCTCCCCAGGATTGACTGGTGGGTTTGGACAGCCAAGTTTTTGGTTAACAGCCTAGCACAAAAATCACAGAGCCAAGATTTCATTTTACTTGGATTCATAATTAAACATGGAAGCAGCAATCAATAAACAAAACAACATATTTTATTGGACAAATCTCCCAAACAAGACCTTTCAAAAGAGTTAAAAATATCACTTTGCAAACTACTGTATGCCTGACCCAAGCCATGATATATCCAATCACATCTTATGCATGTGAAAGTTGGACAATGAATAAGAAGAACTGAAGTAAAATTGATGCCTTTTAATTATGGTTTTCATGAAGAATATTAAATAGCCCACGGGCTGACAGAAGAATCACCAAACCTCTCTAGAATTACAACTACAATGCTCATTCAAATTGAGGATGGTGAGACTTTATCTCACATGCTTTGTACATGCTATCTGAAGGCAACAGCCCCTGCAGGAGAATATCATGCTTAGTAAAGCAGAGCATCAGCAAAATGGAAGAAGACCCTCAACTAGATGGATTGTCACAGTTGCTGCAACAATGGATTCAAACATAACACTTGTGAGGATGGCACAGTATTAGGCAGTGTTTCCTTCTGTTCACAGGATCTCTGTGAGTCAGAACTGACTCAATGGCACTTAAGAGCAACCATTATGTAGTAGGGGAACCCTAATCAAATACTTAGTGTCCCAGTTCATGCCTGCACTGGTTTATGTCAAACAAAACTTGTTTAAGTATGTCTGTGTGAACAGTGGATGGCTACAGACAAGTTCTTTCAGTAATACAGCTGCCTTAGACTTGTTGGTGTGTTGTTAAGTACAGTCGAGTTGGTTCTGACTCATAGCAACCCTGTATATGGATTCTGAGGAACAGCTGGTAAGCTTGAACCACTAACCTTGTGGTTCAAACTGACCAGTGCATTAACTCACAGTG